>NC_056732.1:1680520710-1680558210 GCF_019279795.1 Protopterus annectens | reverse complement strand
GACTGCAAATTCAGTGCAATCACTGAATCCCCAAATAATGTCAATATAATTCAAAAGGGACTTACACAAACCAATGATTGGTGGCAAAGCTGCAGGTCATTCAACCTGCAGGTCTTTCAGATACTATGTGCAGAAGCTCTTGTAGTCTGTTTATAAGTGTGTGTGTTCAAGTCTTTCAGATACTAATTTATTGCATGTGTGAAGGTCTTTGAGATACTGTATGCAGAAGCTCTTGTATTTAGTTTATCAGTGTGTCTGTTCAGAAAGCTCTTGTAGTCCATTTATCAGTGTGTGTGTGTTCAGGTCTTTGAGACATTGTCTATAATTTTGTGTCTGTAAAATGCCGCAGTTAGAGCAAGACCCTGAGTTCTCTACCCATGCCACCACTTCTGCTTGAAAGAATTATTGCAACTCTATACATTTTCACAATGTCTGAAATGTTTGGCTCATACGTTTTGGTCTGTTTCTCTTAAAATTTGGATGGTGCAATGGTAGTCTGGTTAACTCCCACCAAGAGGTTCTCTGGTTTGATTCTCTGCTGAAGTGCCTTCTGTGCAGAGCCTGCATGTCCTCCCTGTGTTTGTGTGTTTCCTCCCATGATACAAATACATGTGTCTGCAGCATTTCTCCCCAGGCCTCTGGCTTTGCTGAAAAGTGGCTTTGTTCCAAGTCGGGCTTTCCCAGTAAACAAATGTTGAAATTTATAGTTTTCTGGCAAATTAGCTGAATTCACTAAATAATGATACCATAAAAAGATAAACTTAAATGGCTAACACATGGTAACAACTTTTTTTTTCTAGCAACTTTCTAAGATTATAAAAGCAATGTTTAAAATGTGTCCCCATTTTTGGGGCTTTGCCCCCCCCCCAAATAAACTATGGCTTTTTCCTGATTTCTCATGCTGCACAGTTCTTCAGGGAAAGATCCTCTTTAATGTGTAATTATTTATATGACTGACTTCTGCAGAGATTGTGCATTGTGCATTTTTACTGATACCGGTGGATTGTAGAAGTTTAAGTAGACTTTCATGATGGAAATTTTCTGATTTGGGCAGTTTTGTCATTATTGGTTCATGCATTTTGTTTCATTGCTTACTGGAAAAATGTTAAAAACAATAAATTTAAAATGCACTCTAAGCAAGTGTGCTGTATTATACAAGGAATATACTTAATAAAGTCAGGAAGGTGTATCAAAGAAAATAACACATGTATGTTTCTTGTTTTGTGTGCAATGGGCCAATGATTTGAAAATGGCCCAAACGTAATCTTTATCCACCACTGGTAAAAAACAAAAAAGAACCACATCCAAGGCTCTAGGCAGAAGTTTTTAAACCATTTTTATGCGGATTTTTGAGAGATGCTAGTATAATATACCATTGACAGGATGTTTTTTTCAAACCAATTTTAAAGTTAGTTAGGGCATGTATATATTTTTCATTGTGCGTGGACACATTCAGTTGTTTAAACTTCTGTAACTATTGTATAATTGCTCAGTAATGATTTTTATTGGATGATTGAATAATTGTTTGAGTATTTAAAGTATGGTATGGATGATTTCCACTTACTCTGAAGAAGCCATTTGTAATGGTGAAAGTGCTTAGCAAGTGAACTTGGATGTACTTGGATTACAAACTTCTGCCTAGAGCCTTGGACGTGGTTCGTTTTTGTTTTTTACCAGTTTGGTACCCAGTGGGTATTCTCTCTTTTTGTGGTTTATCCACCACTGGCCAGATGCATTTTCTTTGGATGTGGTGTGGGTTTCAATGAATGTGAGTTTCAAGGGCAGAGAAGTTTTAATGCCAAGTCTATTTTCATGGTGGGACAGTATTGTTTTGTTTGGCAGATGTCTGTTGGTGTTTGTACATTATTGTACTGCAAAATGTAAAAATAAAATCCAAATAATCATTGTAGAAGTAAAGCAGTATGCACACATTAGTGATTATGGTAAATGGGGCGAAATAGCCAGGTAACGGGACATCGGAATGACTGCAGGGGGACTCTGGTGCCATATTTTGGTTGTCTGTTCAGTTTGCTTTTGAAAGTTGGTATCTCACAATTCCATTGGAGTGGGTGGGGTTACGTAATTATGTATGCAAATTAGATGTTAATCAGCGTACAGATTTGTATCTATTTTTCATGGGCCTTGTCCAGATTTTTGATATTTCCAGGTTGAGAGGTATGAGAATGATGTGTTATCAAAGTGATAAAATGCACAAGTCACAAGAAGTAAATCTGAATACATTCTGCACAGTATCTCAAATACCTGCACGTTGAATGAAATACACACACAATGAATTAGAGACAGTATCTGAATGGACTACAAGAGATTCCTGAACACACGCACATTAGTTCAAAGAGCTTCTGCTGCTGCACACAGTATCGCAATTCTCAAAGAACTGCAGATTGAATGAATTAGAGCCCAGGTTAACTGAAAGAATAGCTACACACACACACTGCTATCTATTTGCACTTGATTCCCTTACTTGAGTCTTCCAAACGAGTGCTGCCCAAACCGAGTTCTGCTTCTGTTCCAACTTCCCGGACATGACATTTGCAGCCTGTTGCTGCCGTTAATCCACTCCCGCTCACCGAACATACAAACTGAGTGCTGCTGAAGTTCCAGGACATCCAAATTAAGTGTCGCTTGCATTTGCAGCCTGCTGCTGCCGTTAATCCATTCCCACTAGCATTTGCAGCCAGCTGAAAATGATGTGAACTCTTTGAGCTCAATTCTGACTGGCTGCTAGCCCTGACGGAGCTGACATCATCACGTACGTGATGACGTCAGCTCCGACAGCACGAAATTTGAAAAATTAAAAAAAAAAAAAAATACAAAAGAAAAAAATCGGAAATGAAGGGGTGCCACTCGGAAATCGTGGCACCCCTTCATTTGGACCCCAAAACTCAGTAAAATCCGAGAAATTCGGTATGGTTGGGAGGTATGCACTGAGGCCACATGGTTTGCTGAGCTGTACACCCTTCCACACTACTTACTGTTGCCTACTATTCATGGTAATACTTATATCAAGGGTTCAAATGCCATTTTTGATATGTGCAGTTCTTGTTCTGTATGCCATTCTTCAGCAGACAGTGCTGTCCATCAGTAGGGTACATGGTCCATTCCACCCTGCTTGACCTCTTACAGCTATCCCACAATAACAAAAAACTGTTATCTTTTATAGGCACAGTAATAGAACATGGCAGACACAACAGATTTATATCCCAAGGAGTTCTGTACTTACTGAATAAACTTCCTATGCATGTCAAGCAATACTACACATCATCTGTAATCAGTAATACTCTCAATGAATAGCATGGAAATCACAAATCCTCTTTGGGTTATATAGCATGGTGCTTCTTGACCATGGAGTTTAGTTCATTTAATAGTGCTCAGGCTTAGCTGGCTATGCTTATCAATGGTCTTTTAAACTGCATGAGTAGTACATACCTATGAACTTATCAACCTAATATATAATTACCAAGTATCTCACAAATGTGTATGTTGCATATAGAATAGATATGCAGACAAAAAACATCAGTTTCTTGATGAATGCATTGCTATAATCCTTCTCATTTGAATGTCATTATATGGTCATTAGTATATACTACTGACCACACCAGTTTTCATACAACCATGACTGTGCTACAGATACCTCTGAATTGCATATGCCCTGCTTGTCAACACTCACTGTATAGTTTAGCTTTACACACTGGGCTATTTTTCCTTTCTGAATACACCCCTACTGTGTTTTATGTCCTGCAAGAGTACTGACTATATACATAACAACGTACCTGAAAAACAAACATTTCTGCTGAATGCCCACTAATTTATATCATTTGTCAAACTTTTTTGTTGTGTTTCAAGGCTCAAATAACTAAATAAGCACATTTGTAACAACTTGATTATATATGTACTTTTTTTTGTAACGTATAAAAATATTACTGCATTTTACTTTGAATTTATGTAGTGCAGCTTTTCATTGCTGAATTGACTCTAAATCACTCCATCTGTAACAATTTGATTATGTATTTACTTTTTTTAGTATTGTATTAAAACATTACTGTATTTTCTTTAGAATTTTAGTGGAGCTTTTCTCCTCGGGCCTCTACTGAAAATGGACATATATCCAGTTAGTCTAGCCCAGTGAACCAATGTAAAATAAATAAATAAATAAATAAATAAAATGATTGTTTATTTTAGTAAGTAATGTAAACAACAAATAGATGTATGTGCTACTCTCCAAGGTACCATGAATTACATTGTTTGAAATAATTTAATGTATCCCCTTTATTCCTTTATTCAACTGTTTGTTTATTTACTTATTAATTTCAGCTTGATAACCATGTAAGTGGGTGGCTGGCAGACCCTTTTCAGTCACAATTTGAGCTCCATGGAGCAAGACACAGACAGAAAATTAGAAATAGAATAAAGAAGTATGCTTTCTTTTTTTTTTCAAAACAGGTTTATTGTTTTAACATACAAAAGAAAGTATGCTTCTTTCTGAAAGAATGTCAAACAGCTTGGCAAAGTGCATAAGTGGAATTCAAGCAAGATGACAGTTGAAAAGATATAAGAAATGTAAATTAGGTCAAACTATGACTACAGCTTTGCGGGCAAGGAGGGCATTATTGCTCACACCTGCAATATTTGTATGTATGTGCATAGGTAAAATGTATAAATATAAATAAGCTGTTTAATAGTGTGGCTATGTTAAGTATAGAAGGGTCTCTCCATTTTTATTTATTTATTTTTTTAGCTTTATGTGCAAGTAGTGTTCTTTAAAGTAATGAGTGCGTATTATAGATGTATTTTGCATTGTCGTGATTCATCAGCAAAATTCTCTTTGCAACAAAATATCACACTTGCTTTTACTTGCAAATTACACTGTTTCTCTGCAAACCTGTTACATTAAATCAAAATGTCTATCTATACATACATATTATAGTTATGAAACAGTCAAATAAATAAAACTATGACTTCACATGGAACCAGAGTGTCTACTTGCTTGTTTATTTTGTAAAATAAATGAAACTACAATTTCACATGGAATATGTGTGTTTGTTTACTTATTTATGTATGTATAAAGTTGTACTCGCTAGTTCTAATTTGAAACTAGACTGTCTAGTGTGTAGGAATATGCATGCAATAAATGCCATTAATTTCTTGTGATGTCATGACATTTCACTTATAATTGAAGCCCTACCTTTCAACCTTATAGTGCACTGAGAAAAGCCTTGACAGAAACATTTAATTGGCTAAAGTAGTTACTAAAGTCCAAGATAAAAGAGTAGACAACAGCAACTTTACTCAAAAGTGTTACACAACAGCAAAAGGTACAAGGAGAAGATAGAGTCCATATGCCTCGAAGATGACTAGTTACTTCCCAAGAAATACCCTCTACAACTTATCCCCCCACTGTTGCTAAAGAATGGGTCCTCACTGAGCTCTTCATAGTTAAAAACAATACAGCAATGAGCCCTGATAATTTCCAGGTAGGCCTCCTATATAGTTTGAAAACTGACCCCTCAGGCCCACTAGAATGTCTGGTCAGCCACAGGCTTCAGACAGGTTTTGTCTCTAGGGAATAAAGGATTGCAACAGTCATCTCTCTACATAAAAGTGGCCCATCAACAGACCCAGGGAACTGCAGACCCATAAGTTGGACTAGTCTTATTTACAAAGGCATGGAAAAAGTTATCATGGATCTAATAAATGCATATGGAATCTTGAAACATTGGACCCATGCCAGTTTGGTTTTGTCAATGGTAAGTCACACCTGCTAAACCCAGTGGACTACTTTGAGAAGGCCACTTGAGCCATGGATGATGGGCAAAAAACTGCATACTGCCTACCTCGACCTGGTAAAGGCATTCAACACACTACATCACTTAGGTATTACGACAAACTAAAAAATTTAGACATAAATCTGTATGTAACCCGATGGATAGTGAAATGGCTCATGGACAGCATACATGAAGTTAGGGTGGGGGTATCCACCTCCATCAACAGGTCTGTTAGTAGTAGTGGTCCAGAGTACTCAGCACTTGGACCTCTCCTGTTTTAAATACACTTCTCTGAAGTCATAGCAAATATAGAGAGTCTTTGGGTGACCAGATCTGCAGATGACTGCAAGTTGGGTGCAATGACTGATTCCGCCAGAGATGTAGATATCCTTGAGGAGGGTCTGAGAGCCAAGTAACTGGTGCTAGAAACATAGCCTAATACTCAATGTAAAAATGCGTATTTATACCCTTTGGAAAGATGACCACCCCTGCAAATTACAACATTAATAACACTTTCCTAAGAGCAGACCCAGTGATAAGGGACTTGAGAACTCAGGTTGACAGTAACCTGAACTTTGATCACCATGTGTCTACAGTGGTGAGAAAATCCTTCTATGTGGAGCAAGTTATAAGTTATGGCAAGGCATCCAGATCTAAGGAGATCATAGTCCCACTATGCTTAGCCCTCATTAGACCAATAATCGAGTACACTGCACTCTTCAGCATGTACCTGACTAGGCATTTGCAACAAGCATAGTGGCCACAGAGATTCCTCATTAAAAGAATAAAGGGTGTAAACAACATGTCTTATTTATTATTTTTATTTTTATTTATTTTATTTTTATTTTATTTTACATTTGTTGACCAGGAAAGTCCGTCTGGGTATATGTCCATTTTCAGCGGAGGCCCGGGGAGAAAAGCTCCAAGAGATTATAGAATCATAATAGAGTGATTACACACAGAACAAAACAGGTTTTCAAATTTACATTAGTAACTCCAGAAAAAAACTTAATGAAAAGAATTATAATTAACATAGCTTAAAAACTTTTGTGAAAACAACTACATTCCAAAAACAAACATTTTTTTTATTTTACATTGTTCATGGGAAGTGAGTTTCTTCAGTAGATTCATAGGAAGTAAGAAACAAAGGCTACAGTAAGTAGGTAAAATAGGCAGCAGAGGTGGTACTGGAAACAGTGAATACTGTTGGTCTGGATTCAAGCAAGGGCATAGCCATTGAGAAGTTAGGAGGATTCTTAGGTGCTTTTTAAACAGTGGTGTAGATGAAATGGATGTTAGTTAAGTAGGAAGCTTGTTCCATAAATTACCAATAGAGTTAGTGAACAAGCACTCCCCAGACTTATTGTTGGATTTTAGGGTAGATACTAATACCCTATTGGCAGATCGTAGGGTGGTTAGGTTTTTGTAAGGGCTAACAAGGTTACAGAGTATGGGAGTATTTGAGGGATGATGCAGAATATTATGAGTGATGGTAAGTTGTTGTAACAGAATCTGATTTTGTAATTCTAGCCAACCGAATAGTTTAAGATTCTGGCAGTGATGGGTTCTAAATGAAGAACCAGTAGCAAATTTGGCTATGTTATTATAGGATGTTACTAATTTATGGATATTGCTTTTGTAGAGGTTTGTGTAAATTTGGGAGGCATAGAGAAGGGTTGAGAGTAGGTGAGTTTGGGCGATAGTGGACCTAGTTGATGGTGTGAGAAAGGGTTTGAGTCTATAAAGGGAACCGAGTTTTCTATTAACTGATTTAACAGTTCAGTTAATATGTGTTTCAAAGGTAAGATTATGATCAATTGTAACCCCTAGAAGTTTGGTGGTCATATCAGGAGCTATTGTAGTAAAAATATTGGATGTGACTGTAAATTTAATAGAGGGGAACTTAATGGTGGGAGTAAATCGTAATAGTTTTGTTTTTTGGGGGTTAAGGAGGAGACATCGCTGATGGAACCATTTCTCAACTAAGTTAAATACTGTTTGGGTCTTAACTTGGAGCTCTGCAAGTCGGTAAAGGAAAAGAGTGTCGTACTATGGAATGGCCTAAAGCCATGTTGGCAGTCCACTAGTAGGTGTTTTTGGTGCATGTAATCAAGTATTCAGCTGTGAATACATCTCTCCATAATTTTTGCAAGTGGGGAAAGTAGGGCTATGGGGCGGAAGTTTGATAGTTCATTTGAGCTACCATCCTTATAGAGAGATATAATGTGAGAGACTTTCCAAAGATATGGGCTGGAACATTCAGTGATGGTTCTGTTAATTAATAAAGAAATAGGGTAGGCAAGAACTCCAGCTGCCAATGCATATTTTTGTTCATTACTACAACTGATCAATGAAAAGCATTAGACAGACAAAAACGTTGGCCAATTTGGAAAAAGAAGCAACCAAGGAAGTGCAAAAAGTGTAAAGAACAAAACCCAGATATTTCTGAAAGACATAAAAAATAAACATGGACATGGGAAAGAAAGAGATCTGTTTTGCTGCAGTACTTATGCAAAAGGAGACAGCCAAAGTAATCAATACCAGAAAGCATCTACAAAGTTATTTGAAGAGAAATACAGACAAAATATCCTGATATGGAAACTTTCACAACACAAAAATAGGATCACAAAGGGGTAATGTAAAACAGAAGATTAGTAAAGTGGAAGTTAAACCAATAGAAGCTAAAGTTAAGGAATACTTCCAAAGTGAAGGATTTAGTGTAGAAAGTAACACAGTTTATGTTACAGCATGATGGAACAATTAGTTCCCAAAGTAAAGAAAACATAAAGAGCGTGAGACATCGGTGGAAGAAATATGGACATGGGACTGTATAATAACTTTAATGTGGCACAATAATTATGCAAAGGCAGAAAAGCAAACAAATCATTACAAAAAAGTGGCACCAAAGATAGTTGCAGAGAAATACAGGCAAAGGGATCCGGATATACATTTCACAATACAAAAAATAAGAAAACAAAGGGGGAAAGTAGAGGATTACTAATGGGGAAGTTAAAGAAATAGAAACTGTAGTTATGGATTACTGGTGAAGTAAAGGATTTAGTGTATAAAATCCAACAGTGGTAATGTTGCAGCATGATGGGTCACTGAGTCTAACAAATGAAGGAGAAACAGATGAAACGGTAAGCATCTGATCACTTGCCACATGATGATTCTCTACGGCCTTCAGTAGGAAATGAGTACAAACCTTCAGCTGGAGTCATACAGCCAGGAAAGGAACAAGAAACACTGGCAACGCTGACACAGTCAGTGTTGTGTAGCGATAGACAAGTGACAACTCTGACACAGTCAATGTTGTGTAGCGATAGACAAGTGACAACTCTGACACAGTCAATGTTGTGTAGCGATAGACAAGTGACAACTCTGACACAGTCAATGTTGTGTAGCGATAGACAAGTGACAACTCTGACACAGTCAATGTTGTGTAGCGATAGACAAGTGACAACTCTGACACAGTCAATGTTGTGTAGCGATAGACAAGTGACAACTCTGACACAGTCAATGTTGTGTAGCGATAGACAAGTGACAACGCTGACACAGTCAATGTTGTGTAGCGATAGACAAGTGAATTCCTATATGAAAGAGCAACAGATGATGCAGCATACAGCTGAAGATATGTCACAGAAAGATGTTCACTAACTTTCTGTAGAATCCCTGAAGCAAACAGACAGCAAAGGTAACAGTTGCTTTATTTAAAAGAGATGGATAGATGTATAAAGATCAATGAAAAAATATTAAAGAAAGTCAATAAGACCCAAAATGTTAGTCTGATTAAACAAATTAATACAGTAATTAAATCTTTCAGCAGAAACGTGTGTAATATAACAGAAGTAAATAGGCTATACTAATTTGCAGCTAAATTAATAACAGTTAAAGTCTTACCACAAAAACACTGGGCAATAAGGGAAAGGAATGGAAGAAATCAAATGACATCATGAAAGTACTAAATACAGAGAACTATAAAGCAGTTAAAGTAAGATGTGTCACTATTAGAGGAGTACAGGAGAGGGAACAGATCAATACAGATAGAGAACTCTAAGACAGAGCCGTGATAAAAGCAATGCACAGTATCACAGCACATCAGTATCGATTGTGCACTATCACAAGTCCTAGACTAAAAATATAAGCACAGGCACAGAAACGTGGAAGATACGCAGATAAATATAAAGGAAAAGTACAAAATAAGCAATATATTGATGACCCAAAACACTTTTATATAGAACTGAAAAACAAGGTAAAAAGGAGTGAAACACCAAAAAAAAAAAAAAAAATCGATACATTTTGGACAAATATATATCAAGATCCTGTGGATCATAACAAAGATCCTGAATGGATCAAAAAAGTAAAAGAAAGAAGTTCAAATGTACAGGATATGAAATGGCATAAAGTAATGGCCAGAGAAATTGAAACCAAGTTAAGAAAAGATCATAATTGGAAAACCTCAGGCCCAGTTGCAGTACCTAACTTCTGGCTAATAGTATTAACATATTTATATGAATATTTAGCCATGATTAAATATTATTTATATGCGCACCCGGAAAAGACATGAACTTGGCTAATAAAAGGAAAAACAATATTTCTACTTAAGAACAAACATGCAAGCTACCCTAAAAATTATAGACTAATAACTTGCCTTCTGACAACGCATTACCTATATACTGGAATTTATGCCGACAAGAGTTTGTAGTCATTTAGAAGAAAACTCAGTCATGGCAATACAACAAAAGGGTAACAAAAGAAAGTCATACTGAACCAAATATCATTTTTTGTAGAATAAATTCATTAAGGAAAAAATGTAAACAAGGGAAGAATCTAAATATATCATGGATACATTACAAAAAAGCATTTGCCAGAATCCCACATTCATGAATGAAACGGGGCTTAAAAATTTATAAGATACACCCTACAGTGATCGATTATGTTGCAGCAGCCATGAAACAGTGGCAAACCACTTTGCAGTTACACCATGATAAAGGACAAATTACAGTGAAAAAAATTCAAAGGGGATATCATCTTCTGTTGGTATTGTGGCATCATCCATGAAGACAGTGGGATGCTGCTCAGTGGTTGGCTCATACCTGCTTGTGTCACATATGGTCCGGAGAGGTACATCTCAGGTCATTCACATCCACATGGACTATGACTGAGTCATACTGATACTTGAGGTTTAGTGACATCAGTGCTTGCATGTGATGAATCTTGGTCCCTGACAGGGACTAACTGTAACTTTTCCTTATCTAGCCTGGTGAGAGAGACATTGGTATGTCTCACAATGGAGTCTCCCAGGAACAATATATTTGATTCTGTGGTGTTGCACCTCATGGCCTTGATAGTTGAGGCACAATGACAGGTGGTTTTATGTGATGTGGTGGGAGTTGTCTTATTTGTGTGCATGCAGTGTTTCTGACAACTGTGTTTGAGAGGAATTTGAGGTTTGGGTAAGTTACATGTGAGCACATCCTCAATTATAGTTTATTGGCTGTGTGGGCAGTTTTTCCATCACTTTCAACTTTCTAGTTTAAAAGCCTGCATTTGTGCTTGTTTCCCACCTGTCCTTTAACTAGTCTAGTCCAGTTACAGACTTGATGTATCCAGGACTGTTTGTAAGCTTCTGAGCACCCCAAGCCTTTCTGTGTTGGAGGGAAGCCTTCTAGCTTATCAGTAGGAGTGGTAAGCACTAGGTAGCCTATCTACCACAAGAGGAGTGGTTTCTGGCCCAGAGTTTGTAGTGTATTGGCCGTTTGGGCTGTTTTTCCATCCCTTTCAACTTTCTGGTTTAAAAGCTCATGTTTGCACTTGTTTCCCACCTTTCCTGTAACTAGTCTAGTCCACATACAAATTTGCTGTATCCAGGACTGTTTGGAAGCTTCTGAGCATCCCAAGCCTTTCTGTGTTGGAGGGAAGCCTTTTAGCCTATCAAGGGGAGTGGTAAGCACTAGGTAGCCTATTTACCACAAGAGGAGTGGTTTCTGGCCCAGAAATTGTAGTTTATTGGACGTTTGGGCAGTTTTTCCATCCCGTTCAACTTTCTGGTTTAAAAGCCTGCATTTGCACTTGTTTTCCACCTGTCCTGTAACTAGTCTAGTCCAGATACAGATTTGCTGTATCCAGGACTGTCTGTAAGCTTCTGAGCACCCCAAACCTTTCTGTGTTGGAGGGAAGTCTTCTCGCTTATCAGTGGGAGTGGTAAGCACTAGGTAGCCTATCTACCACAAGAGGAGTGGTTTCTGGACCTGAAATTGTAGTTTATTGACCATTCAGGCTGTTTTTCCATCCCTTTCTGGTGTAAAATCCAGAGTTTGCGTGAGTTTGCACTTGTTTAAGCTATGCACTGCGGCGCCAAGCTGAGGTAAATTATTCCTGGTGCCAGAAAGTCTCCTCTTCATTTTTTCCCATAGATCTTGCTAGTTCCTTATCTCTTGCACTTCAAATAGCTTAATCACTTTGCACTTCAACAGGTTTTTGTAGCAATTATTGTAGCACACAAGTGCCATTAACACTAGTCATTCTTCAAGGAAATAGCTCCAGTATATAGCAGTTACGACCACCCCTCCTGGCATGATTAAAGGGCAGTTCCCTGAGGTTTCTCCTATTAATCTGGTGCACTTGGGTATTCTGAGGTAGTGTAGCAACTGCCTCATGTACAAAGACAACCCTCTCCTCTTACCTCCCAACACTCAGACTTGTGAGAGAGATGCACTTATATCACCAAACTGGAAACTATGTACTCTCCAGCCAAGACTGGACTAGCTGGTTAAGAGGAAAAGGTCAATATCTGCACCACACCACATGGAACACATAGCCCTCCAGAGCACCCACTATCACAGCTCTCACATAAAAACACAAACCACACACCCACCTTCATGGAGCCTCTTAAATAGAAATTTACCCAAACAGCAGAGACCTCCGAAACAGAAATGCACTCAACCACCACAACACAGCACAAACCACAGGACACATAGCTCACCTCCAAAGTGTGCTCCTCAACCTAAGCCCCTAAGGTTAAACACCTTGCCCAATACACTAATCATAAGTGACTCAATACTGAGGCACACAGATGTCCCACTCACTGGGTTGAATAAGGAGAAGGTGATAGTCAGCTGTCTATCAGGTGCCAGAATCTGACATATAACGCACACACTCAGGTCACTTCACAACAAGTACAAGTATGACACTGTCATTTTCCATTAGGGTGTGAATGACCGGAGATGCACCTCCCTGGACTACATGAAAAGAGACATGGTGGAACTCTCGGATTATGTGGCCCAGGCAGGTATGACACTGGACCTGAGCAGTATCCTACCATCAACCAGAATGATATCGCAGTACAAACAAAAAATGATTGACTTCAACAATTGTCTAAGTTTCTGGTGTCATTCTAAGGAGGTCCAGTATCTGTCTGCTTGGGATGACATGATTCACAGACCTAGATGCTTTGCCAGAGATAGCCTTCATCTGTCACTCCTGGGTTTTTGGGTACTGGCTAAGGCTCTTCTTACCCCTTACAGTGCCTTTTTTAGTTAGTGTTCCAAAGACCAAATTACCACCATAACAGCTATAAATAAATGCAGTCTGAGGGTCATGCTGCTCAATGCTAGAAGTCTAAATCTCAAGATGCACTCACTTGAAGCACTCCTCAAAATGGAGAACATTGACATCTGTGCTGTAATGGAGACCTGGTTTAAAGCAACAGAAAGCACCCCTGCACTACCAGGCTATAACTCATTCCACACCTTTCGGCCACAAAGCATGCACCAAAGCTCCAAAGGCGGTGCTGTCTCTATATACATAAAGGATATGCACACCTTCAGACTAGTAGCCCAGCATAATGCATCTGAGATATTTCAGGTACAACTAACATTGGTTAAGATGGCAATCCAGGTCATAGCCTACTATAGGTCCCCAACCATGTCCTTAGACTCTCACTCCACTTTCCTAATTACCCTAGAATCTATCAAGGTCCAACTCAACACTCTCTTACAAGGAGACTTCAACTACCCCTCCATCAAGTGGGAAAACTACTCAAGCACCAATACACTGGCCCAACACTTCCTGCAATTCATCAATTCCAATGACCTAGACCAGCCCATCCTAACCCCCACTAGAGGAAACAATATCCTTGACCACTAGAGGAACCAATATCCTTGACCTGGTTATTACTGACATGGGTGACCGTTGCTCTACACCAATGGTCAATCCCTCGCTGGTTAGATCCAACCATAAACTAATAACCATGGAAATCCACATCTCGCCCACACACCCCACAAAGGTAACCACTTTGAAAAACTTCTCCAAAGCAGACCTTGGCTAACTTCATGGCACCCATGCAAATGGAAAATAGCTGCATGACTGCTGAATTATACACCAATGCACTGTATGAAGATGTACACAAATGCATGGAACTAGCCATACCCAACAGAAAAAAGATGCTCTCCTCCAAAAAAAGAAGCCAATTTGGTGGTCTCCTGTCATTAATAAACTCTACAACAGAAGGAAGAAACTGTTGCAGAAAAAGGTAAGTCTCAAGACTAGAAAAACTACCTTATTAGCCTCAACAAAAAGTTGAAATCCCTCATCCAATTCTCTAAAGCCAACTATGAAGGCAGAATTGTGGCAGACACTAAAAACAATCACAAAGTCTTCTATAGCTATGTCAAGAACCTCCATGGCAAAACACAGATTTGTCTATGAGATACTGCACAATGGCACCTCCTATACTGAGCCAACAGATATCACAATACCGGAAGAATGCCAGGCACCCAGCATTACTGCAGCCACAGGTTAAAGCTGCATTGTCCAAGGCCAAGAATATAGCTTCCTTGGGACCAGATAATATCCCTGGCTGTGTTCTACATGAACTACAAAGTAAGCTGGCACCATGTCTGTGTGCCCTTTTCAGTCACAGGCTCACCTCAGGCTTTGTCCCTACTGAATGCCACACTGCTACAGTCATCCCTTCTCCATAAAGGGGGAGTGACTACAGACCCTGGGAATTATCACCCCATTAGCCTGACAAGTCTGATATGTAAAGCTATGGAATGCATCATCATGGACCTGATTAACAAAGATATAGGAAATCTCCATACTCTGGACCCCACGCAATTTGGCTTTGTGAAAGGGAGATCATGCCTGCTCAGCCTGGTTGACTTCTTTGAGTCAGTCACCAGGGCTGTGGAGGAAGGTAAGGCAGTGCATACAGCATTCCTTGATATGGCCAAGACCTTTGATACCATTCCTCACTCTGGAATTACTGATAAACTCACCAAACTAGGCATCAATCCCTATATCACTAGGTGGGTTGCAAAATTGGCTCACGATAGAACACAATGTCTGAAAGTTGCAGACTCCAAGTCAGACTGCCGACCAGTCACAAGTGGAGTCCTACAGGGATCGGTCCTGGGTTTTCTCCAAACCTCTCAACCTGGAAACATTAAAAATCTGGACAAAGGCCCATGAAAATAGGTACAAATCTGTATGCTACTTAACATATTTGCATACATAATTGTGTAACCCCACCTGCTCCAATGGAATTGTGGGATACCAACTTTCAAATTCAAACTGAAGAGATAACCAAAATATGGCTCAAGCACAATCTCTGCAGACGTTAAAGTCATATAAATAATCCACATTTAAAGAGGTCTGTAAGAACTGTAACTAATGAAGAAGTTACTGCTAGCAAACAACTTTATATTTCATTGTTTCATCTACAAATAAAGTGTCTGTTCCCCTTCAGGAATAAATTACCTACGACAGATTAAAAAAATAAACTAGTAATATTGCAATAGAGAATGGATGAAAAACTGATAACAGGTTCATAGTTACTAGGTATCATTAAATAACAGTCTGAAAGAAGCAAAGACTGGAAGCTGCAATGCCTGCATGCCGTTAGACTACTATTAAGTAAAATAAAAGTAACAACACAGTGAAGCTCTGTAATGCCTGCATGCCCACACACAAGCTGACATTAAGTAAATCTCACACACATACACCGATACCTCTCAACCTCTTAGAGCAAGAAATCAGGACAAAGCCATAAACAAAAGTGAGACAAAGGCCCAAAAATAGGGACAATTTTTAAATACTGCTCTTACAAACTTAGGAAGTTCATATAATAACAGGTTTTGCATTAGCATGAATTTTCTGAAGGATATGAAGTCTGAAACTCAAACGTCTACCATTATTTTCTAACTTTAATCTTTAATGATTTGCCACTAATTTGCCAAAAAAAAACCCACACATTTATGAAAAATGGACCAAAAATAGGAGGCAAAAATCTGGACATTCTGTGAAAATCTGTACAGTTGAGAGGTATGATTATGCTATCAGCCTTGTTACCATGTAAGCAAGTGTACTTTTGTACAGAATTTTTAGCCAGTCTTTACTCTGATGAAGCCCTACTTAATCTATGCTTATACTTCCTATTGATTTGTGCCTTTACCTTGTACAACTTTATTATACCTACAAAGAAACCACAAGTTATATAAAACCAACAAATTCACTGTCATCAAGCAGGTAGGACTGCTTAAAAGAAAAAATCAATGAATCTGAGTGCCAAGAACGCAACACAAAAGAAAATTTGAAACTTGTAGAACAAAAGACAAGCATTAAGACTTTTCAAAAGATAACTGTTTACCTCTCAACTCCATAATGGCTTTTCATCACTAATGCTTTTTTTCCTTTAAAAATGACCTCCTTCTCCTGTATGGCACTAAAATGTAAGAGCTGACATATAAGCCACTGAATTCCCACTTAGTTAACACAACATCCCATATCCTCATTTCTAATAAAGGCAAACCACGTCCCCAGCAAAAACATCTTGAAAGCTCGCATTCATGTAGAAGCAACCATTTCTAGTAGCAGCAGACTAACTACTAGCAGTAACAAGTTGGTGGGTGCAGCACCACTGAATCTGCACATACAGTGGACATCCAGGTTTCAGCACAGCAAACCAACAAGTGCCTGTGATCTGTGTTGGTTTTGCATAAACAATGACCCAATATTTAACATCAGCTACTTATCATGGCAAAAAAAGTGCTACCCATAAGACTAGTGATGAAAATTAGAGAAATATGTAACACTTGAATGCACTAAACACAATAACATACTAAGTAACCAGGGCCAAAGGACTGGCTGACCACAAAAGGGTGCAGGAACCTTTTTTGGTGTAAAACAAGGTCTGTGCAGTCTAAAACACACACACACACACACACACACACACACACACACACACACACACACACACACACACACACACACACACACACACACACACACACTCGGTTAATCCAAACCTGATCCAAAACTTGCGTCCAAATCAAATGGCAAACGAGCGCAGCTGTTCATGCATTTATAATCTGAAACGAGCGACCTGCTGATGCTGTTAATTTCCTGTCCATGCATTTGTAATCCTAAATGAATGGCTGGAGTGCTGCTGTTAAAACAAATGGCTATAATCCAGAGTTCCTGCTCGCATTTGCATCCAGAGCAGCCGGAAATGACAACGTGAGCTCCTTGAGCTCAATTCAGACCGGCTGGTAGCCCTGACGGAGCTGACATCATCATGCACGTGATGACGTCAGCTCTGACAGCACGGTATTTGAAAACATTAAAAAATAAATGAAAAAAATCGGAAATGAAGGGGTGCCACTCGGCAATCGTGGCACCCCTTCATTTGGACCCCAAAACTCTGTAAAAACTGAGTAATTCAGTATGGTTGAGAGGTATGGTTCTCTCCTGTTTGATATCTACTTCTCAGAAGTCCAGGCCAACACAAAGGGACTATGACTGACCAAGTTTGCAGACGACTGCAAGATGCAAGCCATTATTAACAAGTGATGCAGACATCCTACAGAAAGGCCTCAGTGAGACAAATGACTGCTTTCAAAACCATGGCCTTAGGCTTAATGCCAAAAAATGCTTTGTCATCCCCTTTGGTAAAAACTCAGGTCCCATTAATTACCACATCGGTGGGAGGCCACTGTACACTGAAGGCGTTATAAGAGATCTGGGGATGTAGGTTGACAGCAACCTCTCCTTTGACCACCACCTTACCACTGTGGTCAGTAACTCCTTCTATGTGGCACATCTCATTACCAAGGGTTTTGCATCGAGGAAAAAAGAGGTCATCATCTCTCTCTACTCTTTCCTCATTAGACCAGTCATTGAATATAATGCCCCATTTGGCATGTACCTCACTAGATACCTGCAACAGCTGGAGAGGCCACAGAAATACCTCACAAAAAGGATCCTAGGCATTAAACACATGTCCTACATAGACAGACTCAATAGACTCCAGCTATTCTCTGTCTCATATCGCCAACTTAGAGGTGATCTCTGATTAACTTACAAAGCCATGTCTGACCAGCTCTGTCACAAATGATACATCTAAAGAAATCCCAATCCCTCTGCACTACAAGCTCCAGAGACCTCAACCTCATTACCACAATCACAGAACATGCTGGAGGGACAAGTTCCTAACCCAGAGACTGCCCATGCTCTGGAATAGACTTCCCAAACATGTCAAGCAGAACACCTTGCTGACCCTCTTCAAGAGAAATCTTGATAAGTGGATGAGTATTAGAAAGTTCACTCCAGGGATCACTCCAATGGCGATACTTGATATAGGCACTGTTAACTAACGTCGGGTGGCATGATGCCAAGGCACTTCTATGGGCTAGGCTTGTAAAGGCTCCAGGGCCATTAGCCTGTTTCACACCTATGAACATATGAATAGAATTCCCATACACATCAAGCATTGCATCTCCATGACCCTCTTCAAGTGCATCCTTGATGAGTGGATGGGAAATCACAAATTCATCCCAGGGGTTCCAACTGTGTCCCTCAATGACAAGGGCAACAGGTGCTGACTGAGGTTTCCTTTTGGGGATAAACTCTTGGCTAGGCATGTAAGGGACCCAGGGCCAATAGCCTAGTAACCTCCTATGAGTCTATATGTGGGTCAATGTGTCTAGTCCTTTGTATGTGCTGTGAGTGTTGTATGTGTGCTGCTGACAACCTGTTTGGTGTTTCTTTGAGTCTATAAATAGAGAGATATAGATACACATATATACAGACATATTTGTGTGTGTGTGTGTGTGTGTGTGTGTGTGTGTGTGTGTGTGTGTGTGTGTGTGTGTGTGTGTGTGTGTGTGTGTGTGTGTGTGTGTATATAGATGTGTGTGTCTATATATGGGTCTGCTTTGAACCACTGAAATTACATTTCTGCAAAATGTAATTCGACAACTCCATTTTCATGAAAGTGTTTTGGCACATGTCTCACAAAGTACTGAAAGCAGCTCCAAATACTTCAACATTTTCTCAGCAAAAAGATCTCAGGTCTCAGTAACCCTAACTGCTATAATAGACTGATAGACCTGTCTCTCTACAAAATGTCCTACACATTCCTGAGGGGTCATGTCCACTAAAGTTTCCATGCAGTTAAGCACCCAGCACTTTAAGATCGCCGTCACCACAATAAAACTAGTTGTAAACCTATACTATCGGTTCTACCTGACATAGCCGAAACCACACAACACCGACAACCACATCACCGACACCACATATTCGACAGTCCATAAACACGAAACCACACATAACCGACAACGAAATAACCGACGGTACACAAACACGAAACCCCATACACTGCACACACCACAATAACAATTATTAAAAACAAAACACATCCCCATTCCACAAACCACACACACAACACAAGCACACCAAAATCCTACAAAGCCCACACTAAACCTTACTCCTAACCTAAGGTCACCACTATCACACACACACCGGCTCCCTAACCTAACTCACTTAACTCCCACACTAAACCTTCCCCTAAACCTTAAGGTCCGTCACTTTATATACCCCCTAACCCTAACTCACTTAACCCACCCCTATCGCGCTCCTAACCCTAACTCACTTAACCCACCCCTATCCCCCTCCCCTACCTAACTCTCACACCACCCACCCCTCCACCCAGACCCCGGCATCCACACACTTACCTTCCCTCCAGCCCACCGTCCGTCTACTCACCTCCTTCCACAGCTCCGTCAGGTCGGTCATGGTCGTGTCATCCGTCGTGTCGGTCTGGGTCGCGTTTCGCTTCTGCATTGTCGATGTTCTGCCACTCACTTCGCGATTAGCGTGGTCTTCTTCACTTCTCTTCTTCTCTCCTCTCCATTCGATGTCGGTCTTTAAGTCAGGTAGAACCATACTATCACATCAACAATACCAGAAGGTTTGACAAGTATGATACCCAATGCATGCTGCATTTGTGAAATAGGCTGATTTTACATGTTAAATACAGTACTTCTCTTGCAACATTCATAAACAGTTCAGACAACAGTAAGAAATCAGGACAAAACCAACGAAAACAGCAAATCCATTTTTTTTCAAAAATTGTGCTATGTTTCTATCCCCAAAGAAAAGTAAATATTATTTTCTTTCAGTCTTTTTTGTATGAAATCAGACTTTCATTTTTCTGATGTTTCTACATCTACCAGCAGGAAAAGCTACTAATGGGACTCTGGGTGTGTTATCTACTACCCAATTAACTTCTGACATTAAACTACTGATTAAACAAAAGCACAGAGCCAGGGCCCTATACCAATCCACCAAAAACAAAACCAGTCTCACCACCTATCATCAATTATGAAACCAAACTAAGAAAAAAAATCAACAATGGTAAAAAACACTACTTCCAAACCTCTCAACAAAAGTTCCTTCACAACCCACAAAATTTCTGGCAATCAGCTACCTCCTCAACCCTGGAAATCCTTTACCCCCACTCCTTCCACATCCAATACCTCTGAACCCTTAGCCTCACAGTTCAACTCAAACTTTATTAACTCTACCACCTGCCTCCTAGACAGCCACCAACATCTACCACTCATAATACCCTCCCCTGCCTCATGGACTACAAAATCCTTCTCATTTATACCTATTCAAACTTCTTACATTAAAAAGCTCCTAAGTAAACTAAAACCCTGCTGCCTTGCTGCCGACCAGTTACCAAATTTCTTAAAAATAGCAGCTCCATCCATCACCTGTCCTATCTCTATACTAATCAATTATTCTATCTCTGAACAATATGTGCCTCACCTCTGGAAAGTCACTCACATAATCCCCCTCCACAAGGGTGGCCTCTCTGGAGATATCTCTAACTACTGCCTCATTGCTATCCTCCCACCTATAGCTAAGATCCTACAGAAATGTATTCAGCAACAACTCCTAAATCACCTTATCACTAATAACCTTCTAGCAGATACCCAGGAAGGCTTTTGACCCAAACATAGTACTAACACAGCCTTAATAACCTTCACCAACACTGTTCATCACCTTATGAACAATGGATAACTAGTCTCTGCTATTTTCCTGGACATGCCAAAAGCTTTTGGCACCATTTCCCACCAACTACTACTTAAACTCATGACATACAATCTCAGTTCATCATCCCCGACATGGTTTCACAGTTATCTATCAAACCATCAACAGGCTACTAAATGGGAGAATAATCCCTCCCCTCTACTGCCAGAATCCACTGGAGTACTCCAATGTTCAATACTTGACCCCCTTCTCTTTATCATATTTACTAATAACCTTAATTCAGCAACCCAACTTGCCTTAGTTATACAGTACACAGATGATACACCTCTTATTTGCTCTTCCCCTTCCCCACAAGAAATACAAGATAAGATGCAAAAATCATTTCAGGAAATTGAAACTTGCCTATCAAATCACCAACTCATTCTTAACCCAAATAAGACTAAGTTAATGATTTTCACAAACAAAACTACCAAACAGTGCTCCCTAACCCTTTTTATTCAATCCACCAATGGTACCAAAATTGAGCCTATAAACCAGGCCAAACTCCTAGGTATTACAGTAGATGACAGGGTAAAACTTGATATTCATATTTCCCTAACAATCAAAAAAGTCCATGCTAAACTCGGTGCTCTCTATACAGCCAAACCTTACCTAAAACTCCAAGCCAGGATAGCCACAGCTAGATCTCAGCTTCTATCTACCCTTCACTCCTGCTCATACATCTTCACCAACCTATAACAAGGCTGACCTTCATAACCTAGATTCCTGATATAACAAAATAGCAAGGTTTGCCACCAGTCATCCCCATAAATCCCATCATTGTTCTGATCTACAACAACTTAACTAGCTAGAACTTCCCAAGCTGTTAATATTAAACCAACTTACCATCACCCACAAAATCAGGTAATCTCCAAGTGTAGTACCTCGCAAGATGTGCAGTAGCAAATCCCGCCCCGAACACGCCTCCTGCCCAAACCTGCATGAATATTTATTTTGCTCCTGCCATACCGTTACTTTTAGTCAGACATGTAACCATAAGCATTTTACAGAATAATGTCGAAATTCCTCTTGCTGGGCAGTGTCCTTTCGTGACACTTAAACAGGATGCTGCTTGGCAGCTCTCAGGCTATCCTTCTCTTCAGGAAACCAACGATTAAGTTACAGCAGAGGTGCAAGCATGTTAAAGCTTGCCGTGATAAAAATACCTAACAAGTGCAACAATAAGTAAACTGAAAGAAAGCTTGATTATGAACATGAGCTTCAGTGGCAGAAGTACTAATCATACAGAGCCACCAGCAGGCTGAATAAGATATCATTTTTAAACATGGTAATGTTTTCCATTTCCTTTATTTTCTGTTGTAAATATATCATAAAAAAGGCGGATGTTATTTCCCGAACAAAACGGTAGCTTGAAGGGCCAGCAGTAAGTGACTCCATCAGAATCCGGTTGCGATAATACGTAAGTACCAGTGAGATAAAAGGCCAAAATCGGGCATAGACTTTAAAATAGCGCTCGTATAAAGTTTGAAAGCTGCTAGAATAATAGTGCTTGCTTTAGCATGCATTTTCTGAGGAATATCAGAATCCACAAATGTTACCATAAAGCACTTTAAAGGTATGCATGCTCCACGGTAGTTCAGTACCGGTGTTTCCAATTTTATTTCGTTCACTATAGTTCTACACACTATTATTTGTTAAGTATGTAATGTTGTCTATGTAATGTTTTTAGCATACTCAGCTTTCCCCTGCCAATCATGTACATCACGCCCACTCCACGCCCAAAGCTGCGCAGAACTGAGTGCGAGGTACTGCACTTGGAGATTACCCAAAATCATTCACAGCCCCAATAACTGCCCTGTAATGTGTTCATATATTTTTATTTGGCATGCTCTCTGACAGCTTCAAATTTTACTCAGTTATCAAAAAAGCTGTAGTTTACATTTCTAAGTTGTTCCTATTTGTAATAGTTTGGTTAGTTTACTTTTTACATATGATTATGTACGGATAATAATCAGATCTTACTATTGTAAATTCTTTATTGTTTTATTTGTCTTGTTTTTGGAGCTTTTCTCCCAGGTCTCTGCTGAAAACGGGTCACTAGCACAATCAGACACTACCCATTAAACAAATGTAAATAAATAAATAAATAAATAAACATACAAAAACATAATAAAAATGTATTATCTAGGTCAGTTGCAGTTCATAATACATTTTTTCAGCCAGTTTAGGTCAAAGTCATTTACTCACAAAACATATTCATACCCAAATTCATCTCAGCATAGGCCTCAGTTTTAGTAAGCAATCTCATTAAATGACAAAGAAAAAGATTCACAAGTGGTGTTCCTAAAATATGTGCAAACTGGTCAATACAAACACAAGCTATTAGCACGTCATTTTATCTTTTATCTACCATCACCACTAGTTACAACACAAAATGACAGCCAGTGGGGGAAGTTCACAGCTGGGTTTCTGTGAAGATATAGAACAACATTAATACATTAATGACTTCCTCCATCTTGTTATTGAAGCTTTACAACTAAATATTGGCCATAAGCACTGCCACACCAGGAGGTGAAGTGACAATGCCAGTTTCACAGCCCCTCAACCAAACTAATTCTAAACTTATTGTCACTAACCACAAAAGGAAAACACAATACATATTGTATAAAACACTACCTAACTAATAAGCTACAACCTTCGACAATGACCACATCTTCTCAGTTGAGCTAAAATTGTGCAGAGCAAAGCTGAAAAAAATGGTAAGCCTCCTAGAAAACAAGACTCCCAAGCAATCAGTGAAAAAAATAGCCAGTTAACAATGTAAATAGTACTCCTCCATTAACACAAACTGCAAATACTGCACACTCAAAGTACAGGAAAACTAGCAACTTATAAAAAATGAAGCCTCTAATATAAAGCTTTACACTATAAAAACCATGTGATATGGAAATAAGAAGTACATAAAATACATACTGCCTACCTACATTTCTCCAGTAATGAAACCAAACACAAGAGATGCTATCAATAACACAGTTTAAATCAGAATCTCCCAAACATAAAAATGTTCACATACCTGTAATGTCCAAGTGTGTAGTCTAAATAAGTCCCATTAATTCTTCCAGCAGCCATATCCTACAAAGTTAACTGCTTCTCCAGATGGCTTGCACAGACTCTAGAGAACAGCTTAAACAGCAAAATATACCCATTATCTGTAAAACTTACTCTAAAATTTAAGTTACCTATAGCAAATCATGACAGTCATTCATAATCCCGCTATCACCAACCACAAAAAGTAAGATTCTTAAAAAACTGTAGTAATTAAAAAAAGGCTGCACTAACCTCCTGTCCAACCTTCCGTTATGACTGCGAGTTCCACAACTGTGAGGAATTCTGTAGAAAGTGACATATTTCATAAAACAGCATACCCAAACCCCCAAACAATTAAGCCAACCCTTGTCTGTCCACATGATGCACCTAGACAATATCTAACTTTTCTACTTTGTAATTAATGCATGCATAGATTACACTTGGTAACACATTCAGATAAATATATACATTGGAATGCATACGACATTTTAAACAGGTCACCATTTAAACCTCTCATTCAATGAAATGAAAGTCAATACCAAGCCAGAAACCAATGCACTTAGCACCTCATCAAGTTGGATATGACCATTTTCACCTCTGCTGGCACCCATTGTTTAATCCAGTATGTCCACGATCAAAAACAATTAACAGAAATCCAAGGATGAATGTATGAATTTAACATGCAAACCAAGTAACTCGGGCGTCTTCTACCACAAATTGAGAAGTATGTAACTATTTTTTATATATCTAGTCATAGTTTTAGCTAATTTGACAAACTTTAAGAAACTGCATTTAGGTTCATTGGTTCATTGATTAGTACTAAGCTAACTGCCCTTGCGAGCCATTTTAAGCCTAGCCAATTATCCTTTGTGGGACTCAAACTGTGCACCTTGTGTTTGTAAGGCAAACACCTTAACCATTAGGCCACCCTCCCAACCCTCCAATTTTCAGTGGAGATAGATATCTGCAGCAAATGATAATAAAGCTACATATACAGTTGTAAGTGCCTTGTTTATAGGCTTGTAACACACTAGGAACAGATGTGAAAAATTAATTTCAGTCACAATTTGGGGACCCATAAATATCAGCTACCCAAGAGGAGAGTTGAGAAGCAGAGCTTGGCATGAGAGCAAATACAATTATTTCAATAACATGCTTCCCCTGCAAGATGCAAAATGTCTAAATGTATGAGATGGGTTAAGCTTACAGAAACTGGCATCTCAATATGGCCTGAAACACAAAAGCAAAAACTACATTAAAGCATTTTGACTGATATACTTTTTTGTTGCAGTCATGTAAACAGGTTATGATCTTGAAATGCACTCACCAGTGCACATACTGTCAGTAAAAATATTATGCATATACCTTTTGTCCAAGTCTTCTTGACACACTACAAATGATCTCAGCCTTCAGTGCAGACAAGACAGCACATAATCCTTCTCCACTCCCACTTACTGCAACCCATGCAGGTTACCCAAGAGTTACCATGAATGCCAGCCTAAGCATGTTATGCCCACTAACTCTGCTTCCACACAAGGATGAGGCTTAGTCATATGTCATAAGCTCATAGGAGTTGCAAATTAATTGAGCTGCAAGGACATTTCTACTTCACCAGTACCCACCCTTAAGCCTTTTCCCCCTTTTCGAGAAGAGCCGGGCCATTCATACTAGGAATTCATTTATGAATACCCAAGCAGTTATCCTTTTTAAAGGCAGACAGTGTGTCACACTGTTTAACTTGGAGAGTTAGTTTGTTCTAGAGAGGTGGGTAAGCACTGTGTTATAAATCTATACCTCCACCATGTGCATTTATTTGTTGGAGTGGATTTACATCTTTGGTCAGATGATAACCCTGCCCCTAACTGTAACCTGCACCTTAAACCAAAAAAAGCTGTTCCCATAACGCTACCACTACAGAAGACAATTGGGACTCTCATCGCATAAGTACATGCGATGACACACACACACACACACACATACACACACTAAATTTATCTTCTCTTATGTGTTCCACTAGTGCATGATTATGTGCTTAGTTTATCACTAGATTTCTGAAAAGCCTAGGCACTAGAAGTTGGTATACTTCTTATTTAGCCATATTTGCTTTGAATAAGTCATTTCGTAACTCACGTTTGGTGAAAAACAGGAGTATCCAGTTTAGATTATTCTGTTACAACTATAACAGCAATTGGAGAGACCTCAGAGGTTTCTAACAAAGAAGATCAAGGGACTCCAGCATCTGCCTTACACACACCGACTAAAGTCCCTGTCACTATACTATGTATTGTATAAAGGGACTCCAGCATCTGCCTTACACACACCGACTAAAGTCCCTGTCACTATACTATGTATTGTATAAAGGACTCCAGCATCTGCCTTACACACACCGACTAAAGTCCCTGTCACTATACTATGTATTGTATAAAGGGACTCCAGCATCTGCCTTACACACACCGACTAAAGTCCCTGTCACTATACTATGTATTGTATAAAGGGACTCCAGCATCTGCCTTACACACACCGACTAAAGTCCCTGTCACTATACTATGTATTGTATAAAGGGACTCCAGCATCTGCCTTACACACACCGACTAAAGTCCCTGTCACTATACTATGTATTGTATAAAGGGACTCCAGCATCTGCCTTACACACACCGACTAAAGTCCCTGTCACTATACAATGTATTGTATAAAGGGACTCTAGCATCTGCCTTACACACACTGATTAAAGTCCCTGTCAGTATACTATGTATTGTATAAAGGGACTCCAGCATCTGCCTTACACACACCGACTAAAGTCCCTGTCACTATACTATGTATTGTATAAAGGGACTCCAGCATCTGCCTTACACACACTGACTAAAGTCCCTGTCACTATACTATGTATTGTATAAAGGGACTCCAGCATCTGCCTTACACACACTGACTAAAGTCCCTGTCACTATACTATGTATTGTATAAAGGGACTCCAGCATCTGCCTTACACACACCGACTAAAGTCCCTGTCACTATACTATGTATTGTATAAAGGGACTCCAGCATCTGCCTTACACACACTGACTAAAGTCCCTGTCACTATACAATGTATTGTATAAAGGGACTCTAGCATCTGCCTTACACACACTGATTAAAGTCCCTATCAGTATACTATGTATTGTATAAAGGGACTCCAGCATCTGCCTTACACACACCGACTAAAGTCCCTGTCACTATACTATGTATTGTATAAAGGGACTCCAGCATCTGCCTTACACACCGACTAAAGTCCCTGTCACTATACTATGTATTGTATAAAGGGACTCCAGCATCTGCCTTACACACACTGACTAAAGTCCCTGTCACTATACTATGTATTGTATAAAGGGACTCTAGCATCTGCCTTACACACACCGATTAAAGTGCCTGTCACTATACTATGTATTGTATAAAGGGACTCTAGCATCTGCCTTATACACACTGACTAAAGTCCCTGTCACTATACTATGTATTGTATAAAGGGACTCCAGCATCTGCCTTACACACACTGATTAAAGTCCCTGTCACTATACTATGTATTGTATAAAGGGACTCTAGCATCTGCCTTACACACACTGATTAAAGTGCCTGTCACTATACTATGTATTGTATAAAGGGACTGCAGCATCTGCCTTACACACACTGACTAAAGTCCCTGTCACTATACTATGTATTGTATAAAGGGACTCCAGCATCTGCCTTACACACCCCGATTAAAGTCCCTGTCACTATACTATGTATTGTATAAAGGGACTGCAGCATCTGCCTTACACACCCCGATTAAAGTCCCTGTCACTATACTATGTATTGTATAAAGGGACTCTAGCATCTGCCTTACACACACTGATTAAAGTGCCTGTCACTATACTATGTATTGTATAAAGGGACTCTAGCATCTGCCTTACACACACTGATTAAAGTGCCTGTCACTATACTATGTATTGTATAAAGGGACTCCAGCATCTGCCTTACACACACCGACTAAAGTCCCTGTCACTATACTATGTATTGTATAAAGGGACTCCAGCATCTGCCTTACACACACTGATTAAAGTCCCTGTCACTATACTATGTATTGTATAAAGGGACTCCAGCATCTGCCTTACACACACTGATTAAAGTGCCTGTCACTATACTATGTATTGTATAAAGGGACTCTAGCATCTGCCTTACACACACTGATTAAAGTGCCTGTCACTATACTATGTATTGTATAAAGGGACTCTAGCATCTGCCTTACACACACTGATTAAAGTGCCTGTCACTATACTATGTATTGTATAAAGGGACTCTAGCATCTGCCTTGCACACACTGATTAAAGTGCCTGTCACTATACTATGTATTGTATAAAGGGACTGCCTTACACACACTGATTAAAGTGCCTGTCACTATACTATGTATTGTATAAAGGGACTCTAGCATCTGCCTTACACACACTGATTAAAGTGCCTGTCACTATACTATGTATTGTATAAAGGGACTCTAGCATCTGCCTTACACACACTGATTAAAGTCCCTGTCACTATACTATGTATTGTATAAAGGGACTCTAGCATCTGCCTTACACACACTGATTAAAGTCCCTGTCACTATACTATGTATTGTATAAAGGGACTCTAGCATCTGCCTTACACACACTGATTAAAGTGCCTGTCACTATACTATGTATTGTATAAAGGGACTCTAGCATCTGCCTTACACACACTGATTAAAGTCCCTGTCACTATACTATGTATTGTATAAAGGACTAGCATCTGCCTTACACACACTGATTAAAGTGCCTGTCACTATACTATGTATTGTATAAAGGGACTCTAGCATCTGCCTTACACACACTGATTAAAGTGCCTGTCACTATACTATGTATTGTATAAAGGGACTCCAGCATCTGCCTTACACACACCGACTAAAGTCCCTGTCACTATACTATGTATTGTATAAAGGGACTCCAGCATCTGCCTTACACACACTGATTAAAGTCCCTGTCACTATACTATGTATTGTATAAAGGGACTCCAGCATCTGCCTTACACACACTGATTAAAGTGCCTGTCACTATACTATGTATTGTATAAAGGGACTCTAGCATCTGCCTTACACACACTGATTAAAGTGCCTGTCACTATACTATGTATTGTATAAAGGGACTCTAGCATCTGCCTTACACACACTGATTAAAGTGCCTGTCACTATACTATGTATTGTATAAAGGGACTCTAGCATCTGCCTTACACACACTGATTAAAGTGCCTGTCACTATACTATGTATTGCATAAAGGGACTCTAGCATCTGCCTTACACACACTGATTAAAGTGCCTGTCACTATACTATGTATTGTATAAAGGGACTCTAGCATCTGCCTTACACACACTGATTAAAGTGCCTGTCACTATACTATGTATTGTATAAAGGGACTCTAGCATCTGCCTTACACACACTGATTAAAGTCCCTGTCACTATACTATGTATTGTATAAAGGGACTCTAGCATCTGCCTTACACACACTGATTAAAGTGCCTGTCACTATACTATGTATTGTATAAAGGGACTCTAGCATCTGCCTTACACACACTGATTAAAGTGCCTGTCACTATACTATGTATTGTATAAAGGGACTCTAGCATCTGCCTTACACACACTGATTAAAGTGCCTGTCACTATACTATGTATTGTATAAAGGACTCTAGCATCTGCCTTACACACACTGATTAAAGTGCCTGTCACTATACTATGTATTGTATAAAGGGACTCTAGCATCTGCCTTACACACACTGATTAAAGTGCCTGTCACTATACTATGTATTGTATAAAGGGACTCTAGCATCTGCCTTACACACACTGATTAAAGTGCCTGTCACTATACAATGTATTGTATAAAGGGACTCTAGCATCTGCCTTACACACACTGATTAAAGTGCCTGTCACTATACTATGTATTGTATAAAGGGACTCTAGCATCTGCCTTACACACACTGATTAAAGTCCCTGTCACTATACTATGTATTGTATAAAGGGACTCCAGCATCTGCCTTACACACACTGATTAAAGTCCCTGTCAGTATACTATGTATTGTATAAAGGGACTCCAGCATCTGCCTTACACACACTGACTAAAGTCCCTGTCAGTATACTATGTATTGTATAAAGGGACTCCAGCATCTGCCTTACACACACTGACTAAAGTCCCTGTCAGTATACTATGTATTGTATAAAGGGACTCCAGCATCTGCCTTACACACACTGACTAAAGTCCCTGTCAGTATACTATGTATTGTATAAAGGGACTCCAGCATCTGCCTTACACACACTGACTAAAGTCCCTGTCACTATACTATGTATTGTATAAAGGGACTCCAGCATCTGCCTTACACACACCGACTAAAGTCCCTGTCACTATACTATGTATTGTATAAAGGGACTCCAGCATCTGCCTTACACACACTGACTAAAGTCCCTGTCACTATACTATGTATTGTATAAAGGGACTCCAGCATCTGCCTTACACACACTAAAGTCCCTGTCACTGTACTATGTATTGTATAAAGGGACTCCAGCATCTGCCTTACACACACCGACTAAAGTCCCTGTCACTGTACTATGTATTGTATAAAGGGACTCCAGCATCTGCCTTACACACACCGACTAAAGTCCCTGTCACTATACTATGTATTGTATAAAGGACTCCAGCATCTGCCTTACACACACTGACTAAAGTCCCTGCCACTATACTATCTATTGTATAAAGGCACTCCCGCATCTGCCTTACACACACCGACTACAGTCCCTGTCACTATACTATGTATTGTATAAAGGGACTCCAGCATCTGCCTTACACACACTGACTAAAGTCCCTGTCACTATACTATGTATTGTATAAAGGGACTCCAGCATCTGCCTTACACACACTGATTAAAGTCCCTGTCACTATACTATGTATTGTATAAAGGGACTCTAGCATCTGCCTTACACACACTGACTAAAGTCCCTGTCACTATACTATGTATTGTATAAAGGGACTCCAGCATCTGCCTTACACACACCGACTACAGTCCCTGTCACTATACTATGTATTGTATAAAGGGACTCCAGCATCTGCCTTACACACCGACTACAGTCCCTGTCACTATACTATGTATTGTATAAAGGGACTCCAGCATCTGCCTTACACACACTGACTAAAGTCCCTGTCACTATACTATGTATTGTATCAAGGGACTCTAGCATCTGCCTTACACACTGACTAAAGTCCCTGTCACTATACTATGTATTGTATAAAGGGACTCCAGCATCTGCCTTACACACACCGACTACAGTCCCTGTCACTATACTATGTATTGTATAAAGGGACTCCAGCATCTGCCTTACACACACCGACTACAGTCCCTGTCACTATACTATGTATTGTATAAAGGGACTCCAGCATCTGCCTTACACACACTGACTAAAGTCCCTGTCACTATACTATGTATTGTATAAAGGGACTCCAGCATCTGCCTTACACACACCGACTACAGTCCCTGTCACTATACTATGTATTGTATAAAGGGACTCCAGCATCTGCCTTACACACACTGACTAAAGTCCCTGTCACTATACTATGTATTGTATAAAGGGACTCCAGCATCTGCCTTACACACACCGATTAAAGTCCCTGTCAATATACTATGTATTGTATAAAGGGACTCCAGCATCTGCCTTACACACACTGATTAAAGTCCCTGTCACTATACTATGTATTGTATAAAGGGACTCCAGCATCTGCCTTACACACACCGACTACAGTCCCTGTCACTATACTATGTATTGTATAAAGGGACTCCAGCATCTGCCTTACACACACTGACTAAAGTCCCTGTCACTATACTATGTATTGTATAAAGGGACTCCAGCATCTGCCTTACACACACCGACTACAGTCCCTGTCACTATACTATGTATTGTATAAAGGGACTCCAGCATCTGCCTTACACACACCGACTACAGTCCCTGTCACTATACTATGTATTGTATAAAGGGACTCCAGCATCTGCCTTACACACACCGACTACAGTCCCTGTCACTATACTATGTATTGTATAAAGGGACTCCAGCATCTGCCTTTCACACACTGACTACAGTCCCTGTCACTATACTATGTATTGTATAAAGGGACTCCAGCATCTGCCTTACACACACTGACTACAGTCCCTGTCACTATACTATGTATTGTATAAAGGGACTCCAGCATCTGCCTTACACACACTGATTAAAGTGCCTGTCACTATACTATGTATTGTATAAAGGGACTCCAGCATCTGCCTTACACACACTGACTACAGTCCCTGTCACTATACTATGTATTGTATAAAGGGACTCCAGCATCTGCCTTACACACACTGATTAAAGTGCCTGTCACTATACTATGTATTGTATAAAGGGACTCCAGCATCTGCCTTACACACACTGATTAAAGTCCCTGTCACTATACTATGTATTGTATAAAGGGACTCCAGCATCTGCCTTACACACACTGACTAAAGTCCCTGTCACTATACTATGTATTGTATAAAGGGACTCTAGCATCTGCCTTACACACACTGACTAAAGTCCCTGTCACTATACTATGTATTGTATAAAGGGACTCCAGCATCTGCCTTACACACACTGATTAAAGTGCCTGTCACTATACTATGTATTGTATAAAGGGACTGCAGCATCTGCCTTACACACACTGACTAAAGTCCCTGTCACTATACTATGTATTGTATAAAGGGACTCCAGCATCTGCCTTACACACACTGATTAAAGTCCCTGTCACTATACTATGTATTGTGTATCTTTCTTAGGGGAGACTTATACTTGGCATACAGAGAAACCTCCGACCTAAACCTAATGTACTTGCTGCACATCCGTAAATCAAACGGGAATAGAGCTACCTCTTCCAGGGACATAAATATGGCCTAATAGGGTGTGCTGGAGGGACAGATTAATCTCCCAGCAACTGCCGCATCTTTGGAATAGAATGCCAATTCATGTGAGCCAGAGCACTTCTATGACACCTCTATGACACTGTTCAAAAGGAACCTGGATGAGTGGACAGGGCACCGTAAACTCTTACTGGGGATAGTGCCCACAACCCTCCTGGACATGAGCAGTCATTTCTAAATACAATCCCTGGGTATTGACTAGAGCATCTCTGTTATTACATTGGGATGAAATGGCTAGGCTTGAAATTACCTGTGGGTCAATAGCCTAGTAACCTCCAATTATCCTGTATATAAAATTCATTCTAGTCCTAGGGCAATGATAATTATGAAAATGGAGGCATGACTGGCTAGGCTTAAAAAGATTCTTTGGCCATTATTTAAGTAAGTTCTTATAACCCTATCAGGGTTTTCTACAGTGGGTTGAAAATGCATGTAATTGTTTTCCTCAAAAAGTTGTAAAATAAAAACATGCTGCCGACCAGGAGTACAAATTATAACCAAAACATGTTATAATGGAATGTAGGAAAAGGTAGGAAACCAATTAGCAATGAGCTTCTCTTTAGAAAAGATACATCTTAATCAAAGGTTCATTTTTCTGACCTTGTTAAATCTCCCAGCGAGGAAAACTACTAATAGGAGTCTGTGTATGTTATATACTGCCTGATTAACATACAATAATAATAATAATAATAATGTAGTACTTAAACTACTAATAGGAGTCTGTGTATGTTATGTACTGCCTGATTAACATATAAAAATAATAATAATAATAATGTATTACTTAAACTACTAATAGGAGTCTGTGTATGTTATGTACTGCCTGATTAACATACAAAAATAATAATAATAATAATGTATTACTTAAACTACTAATAGGAGTCTGTGTATGTTATGTACTGCCTGATTAACATACAATAATAATAATAATAATAATGTAGTACTTAAACTACTAATAGGAGTCTGTGTATGTTATGTACTGCCTGATTAACATATAAAAATAATAATAATAATAATGTATTACTTAAACTACTAATAGGAGTCTGTGTATGTTATGTACTGCCTGATTAACATACAAAAATAATAATAATAATAATGTATTACTTAAACTACTAATAGGAGTCTGTGTATGTTATGTACTGCCTGATTAACATACAATAATAATAATAATAATAATAATGGAGTACTTAAACTACTAATAGGAGTCTGTGTATGCTATGTACTGCCTGATTAGCATACAAAAATAATAATAATAATAGTGTAGTACTTAAACTACTAATAGGAGTCTGTGTATGTTATGTACTGCCTGATTAACAGAAAATAAATAAATAATAAAAATGTATTACTTTGGTCAGCTAGTTCATAATATGTTTTCAGCCAGTTTAGGTCTAAATCATGTAATCACATATTCATACCCAAATTTGTCTTAAGTATAGGCCTGAGCCTTTAGCAAGCAATCCCATTAAATGTGACAAAAGGACAATCGCAAGTGATGATCTTTAAATGTGTGCAAATTGGTCCCTGTACAACACAAGCACAACCTATTAGCACATCATTTTACCCTTTATCTACCATCACCATTAGTTACAACACAAAAAGCACAGCCAGTTGGGGGAAGGGGGATACACAGCTGGGTTTCTGTAAAGATATGGAATACCATTTGTAACCCTTCTCCATCTTGTTATTGAAGCCTCACTACTAAATACTTCATTTATTTCCATGTGTATGTATATATGTATGCATATACGTATTTATTTAATGTAACAAAACCAAAAAATAATCAGTTTTCTGGCCTAAACCATAAATGTCCAATACACATGCACACAAGCTCCTCTAAGCTCTATTGAATTTGGAGGATCACATCTAATTTGTTCTGTCTTTTGTTCCATCCCTCCTAAATTTAGAAAATTTTTGGAGTTAATAGCATCAGTAAGAGTACCTAATATGGAACCCTCAGAAGCTTTGGTCTACTCTTAACAGAATTCTTTCTCCAAGCTGCCACTCTAACCCCAGACCTTACCCAAACGCATCACCTCAGGAAACCGCTACTCTCCTCAACACTTTGTTGACACCATCCAAACACTCATACCTTCCGGCTGTAGTACAACTTCTTTGCATACCCCTGCCAACCCTCCAGACAAACATCTATTCTCCTTTCACCCTGTTCCTACTTCCTACATAAGATCTCTTCTTCTAAAGCTCAAACCTTGCTTTCCCTCCACTGCTAATCTACATCCTACCTTCCTCAAACTTGCCGCTGAATCCATTGTCTATCCCGTATCTATTCTAATCTATAAATCAATTCACCAATCCACCGTCCCCACCCTATGGAAATCTTTCTTCACTATTCCCCTACATAAAGGAGGAAACTCAACAGACCCATCTAACTACTGACCCATCACCATCCTATCCCCCCTCTCTAAGATTCTTGAAAAATGCATTCACTCACAGCTTCTTAACTACCTCCTCCAGCATAACCTTCTCACTCCCACTCAGCACGCTATCAGTCCTACCCACAGCACAACTGCCCTCCTATCTTTCACACATATGATTGCTGAGGCCCAAGATAACAATAAACTCATTTCTTGTCTCTTCCTAGACCTTTCCAAGGCCTTTGATATAGTCTCCCACCCCCTACTGCTATCCAAACTTGCTAATCTCCACCTCCCTTGCCTGGTTCTCCAGTTACATATCCGGCAGGCAGCAATCTGTTAAATGGCAGTCATACTTTTCTCCATTTATATCTGTCCCAACTGGAGCACCAGAAGGTTCCATCTAGGGTCCCCTGCTGTTTAATGTCTTTACCAACGACCTCTATACATCTTGTAAACAATCCCCCCTCATCCAATACGCAGACGACTCAACTCTCATCTCCATCTCTAACAATATCTCTGAACTCCATACCCTAACCCAACATGCCTTTGTATCCACTGAACAATGACTGCCTGATAATCTACTTATCCTTAACCCTAAGAAGACCAAACTTACTCTTTCTCCCCCGTTGTCTTACTCACCATAAATCCACCTTTGCTATTACATCCTCTAACAATACAATAATCCAACCCTAAATCCACACAAAACTCCTTGGAGTTATCATTGATGATGAACTCAGATTCAACCTGCACATACTCCAATGTATAAAAAAGACACACCAGAAACTAGGTTTACTGTATCGCAACAAAAAATTTCTAACCTCTAATGCCAGACTCTAACTTGCACAGCCACTCCTCCTCCCCTCCCTTCTATATGCTGCCCCAGTTCTTACCAACATTCAGGCCACAACCTTGAATAAACTTCAACAAACTTACCATAAGATAGCTAGATTTATCACAAACTCTCCATACAATAGACATCACTGCCTTGCCCTAAACTCCCTCCAGTGGCTTGAACTCCCCCAACAACTACTGCTATCACAATTTCAAATGTTACATTGCATTCTTTACAAACCTTCATCCTGTCCTGCTCTCTCTTCCTTTGTCTCTATTTATACTCCAACTCGGACTCTACGTACTGCTAATCAGAAACTGCTAGACATCTACCAGCCTAAAAAAAAAACAGTAGGTAAACTTCTATATAACACTCTGTGGCCCAAGCTTGGAACAAACTTCCCTTAGACATACGTTCCATCACCCACCCTTCACAGTTTAAAAATGAACTCAAACTGCATCTACTTAAGTCCAAAATTTGCCCTTGTCAAGACCCAACCTAAACTCCCCATACCCCACATAGACATCTAAACAACCCCCCCTTTCATCTAAGTACTCTATTACATGGATACGCTCTAAACCTAATGAAGGTAAGGATGGTCAAAATTCTTATGCAAATTTGTAATATATTTCTCTGTAAATCATGATGTGTATATACCTTTGTGCATGCAATTTACTTGTGTCTTTACTATCTGTTTACCATATTTTTTGTAATTCCGTAGACTCAAATGTTCTAATTTCTGTAAACTGCTATAATGCAGCTTTTCTCCATGGGTCTCGACTGAAAATGGGCCACAAGTTCAGCTGGCCCAACCCAGTTAACAAATGTGAATAGCAACATCTTTTAGCTTTTTCCGGTTAGGGGTCACCACAGCAGATCAGCGGTCTGCTAATGATTGGCAGTGGTTTTTAGGGAGCTGAGTTGCCAGCCCGATGCCCAACCTTCACCGAAGGCACACCCACACACACACGCAGTGACCTGCATGTCTTTACAGTTCACACAGCAATAAATAAATAATATATAAATAAATAAATATGTTTTCCTTAATTATTTCTTCTTTGTCCATAATTTCAAGGTAAAAGTTGAAAGCATACGGATTGTGCT
>NC_056732.1:1680255710-1680515710 GCF_019279795.1 Protopterus annectens | reverse complement strand
CCGCAGGTATCAGCATAAGGATTAGTCAATGTCGTGCAATAAGAATGTCAACCAATGAGCTCCACAGGAATCAGTATAAGGATTAGTCAATGTCGTGCAATAAGAATGTCAACCAATGAGCTCCACAGGAATCAGTATAAGGATTAGTCAATGTCGTGCAATAAGAATGTCAACCAATGAGCTCCACAGGAATCAGCATAAGGATTAGTCAATGTCTTTGTAAGCAATATTGTAAAAGGGCAAGAAGAATAAAGCTACCCCCTTGTGGTAATGAATCAAAGATATGTAGAACAATACAGAAGAGGGTACAGACAGGAAGGAATGTGTTTATTTCATTTACTGAAATATTCAAATGATTACAGCTAAGCATCATGCATATTGTCAGGTTGGATCAAAATATAATCCTGTAATTACAATAGTAAATATAGGAATACATTTCAGTAAGTACAATCGTAAATATTTAAATACATTAAAATAAATTATTAAATGGTGAAAAGAGCTCTATGCATAGATTTAAACTGATGAATGTCTGGTACTTAAAGGGCTTTCTAAGGTGGCATCAGACTCGCATACCCCTATAAGGGAAAGTAGCTCATTCTAAAAGACCAAAGAAGCAAGTAAAGGACCAACTGCTGCATGACCCAATATGTAAAAGTCAGAATCTGTACCATTGCATGCAGGATAAAACCCTGACTATGGCCCAGACAACTTAGGTTCAGTTAGCATCTTGGGTATCTGAGGTACAGCAAGGGGAGAATGTTAGCCCACTTAAGTAAGGTGGTACAAGGTGAGGAAGCCTTCAGTAAAGGCAACAGCCCCCACTTGCTGAGCTAAAAGACCTTGATAAGAAATAGGCTGCCAATAGTTCCTTTAAATTGAGAGAAGGTCAGTTGTGCAGAGCTCTGAATGTTAATATAAGGGATGTAATGTAAGGGATATTTAAAAAAGATCATCTGTGCAGCAACTTGAAGCACTTACATATCCTGCAACAAATGCATGATGTGTTAAGGCCTAAAGCCTAATTACAGAATTCTATACCAGCTGCAGCCATGCAACAGCACTATCAGTAAGCTCAAGGTTAAATGTCATTACAAGTGACCAAGACATGAGATGCTGTCACATGGTCCACCATCAGGAAAACCAACGAAGGAAAAATATTCTGGATTACGGTCATATTATTAAGAGGATCATATGATGACTTTGTGATGGCTGGCACATTGTCTTTAAGTGTCAGGTTGTCATCAAGAGTCATGCCAGGATATCTGACAGATGATAAAATCTGCAATTTATCCTTTCCATATACAATAAGGGGGATAGAAGAAGATGACAATTTGAATGTTGAATGGAGGCATGTCTCAACAGTAGCTTTGTCTTAGCTGTATTATAAGCTTTAGTTGAGTTTATGCCCTTTATCGAAGAATAGACTCCAAGAAATCTTCAAGAGAGACTATTAAATAAAGAGAAGTACAGCACAATATTATTAGCATCAGATTAACAATGAATAACTCTTTCTGATAGGAATCCCTAAATGTCTGCTTGTACGCTGTGAACACGAGGTACCAGTGTTTGATTTCTGTAGTACCCCATATTCAGAATACTGAATACTGGAGGAATTACCTCAGGAAACCACCTGGTGTGTGAGACCCAAATGTAAGAGTCATCACCAGGTGCCCTCATCCTAGTCTACCTACACCAGATAAATACTGGAAAGGTGCCCCTGCTACTGCGGTGCCCTAGTTGGCCTATGCCTAAGGCTATGAGCTATACTAAGTAATGTAGCACTATATAATTTATGGGCCTATCTCTTACAGCTAACACTGCAGTCGCATATTTCCGGTAAAGACATAATTTAAACAAATGACCAATGGTTGAATGACTACCTGGAATGTACATACTCTAAATTAAAAGAGAATTTATCATATTCGCTGTCACTGTGTACTCTTTTTATTCTCTGCCTAATGTAATGCTAATGTCTTACACAACAGTGCCCAGATTGTGACTGAAATAGGTTGGCCAAATAGTCCACTTAGCCATTTATCTAACTGAAATAAGTAGATAAATATTTATTTTTGCCATATCAGTAATTAACTGAATAGAAAACAAGGCATCTTTCATGCCTGTAAAGTTAAATAAGACCCTTTACACTCCAAAATAAATGCCATGTCCTGCAAAATATGACATTTTCCAACATTTCTGCCACAACCATATAAAGCCCTGTTTTTAGTTGCAGTACTTCCTCTGTAACAAATTGTTGTACATTAATTAATACTCTCCACAGAAGGAAACATCGTTTCACATGCATAGCGTGCTAGAATCAAACATTTTATTATTTACATTCAGCAAACTCGTTGGATCATTTATTGGATCACTATTAGTGTGCCTACCTATATTTGTTGTCTGAGCAGTGTCTCTATCTCATTGTAAAGTAACAACTGTAATAAATTACAATCAACCACTCCATTCAAATTTTAATCACTGAATGGCATTTTCTTGGAACGTAAATCCTGTCAACTGTCTAGATTTTTGCAAAATGTCCACATTTTTGGCTCATATTTTTGGTCTGTTCCTCATAAAATTTGTGGTTTCTGACAAATCACTGGGATGATCTGATGGCTGAAGTCACTAAATAACGGCATACATTTGAGTTTCAGTCTTCAAATCCTTCGGAAAATGCATGCTAAACAAACCCTATTACTCTAGCCACTATCTAAGTTTATAATAGCAATATTTTAAATATGTTCCTATTTTTATGCCTTTGTCCGCCTCCCCCCTTTTTGTCGGGTTTTGTCCAAGATTTCTTGGACTAAGAGGTTGAGAGGTATGTAAATCCCGTATCTATCGTTTTTTACCAGGTTGTAAAGAACACAGTGCAGTTCACTAGGAATGAATAACTGCAATTAGGACCGATGTTTCATAACTAAGTGCTTATTAACTGTTCCTGCCAGCAAAACTTTCCCTTTTAGAACAATCGTTTATTATGGTTACTATAAAAACAATCAACAATGAACGATTATTCTAAAAAGCCAACTTTTAGTGGCAGGAGCAGTTGATAAACACTTATTATTGAAACATCTGACCCAGGTAGCACCAGTTTTCTGAATGTGACCAGTTGGCAAGTGTAACGATCGTGTATGGAACACATGGGACAGATGGCAGGTGTTATGCAGAGTTCTTTCTGCTTATCCAACAGAGGTGCCTAGAGAGGATAAAGTCTGAACTAGTGGTGGCTAGCAAGGGGAGCTTGGCAACAGAATAAAAAGAGGGACATTTATTAACTTAAAAATCTGCCACAGTAGTGGATAAGTAACACTTGTGAGAGGTAGAATTTTGTGTGTGACATCAATGCTGGAAGCATCTTAGAGCAAGAAAAATAGATAAAGCCATATATAAAAATGGAGACTTTTTTAAACATTACTCTTCCATACTTAGTCAGTTAATAGAATTACAGCTTCTACATAAGCATGAATTTACTGAAGGGTATGAAGTCAGAAACATAAATGCCTGTAAGTATTGCCCAACTACAGTTCTTTAGCATTCAACGCTAATTTGCTTGAAAAGCACAGTTTAATGATAAACAGACCTGGGAAAATCGGCAAAAATCATGGACATTCGGCAAAAATCATTAAATTTAAAAAGCATGGTTGAAAAAACATTGTATTCAATGCAAACACCAGAATGGGACCATTCAGCAAGTATAAGTGAAACTGCCTGTTAGGGATACAGTTCAATACATCGGAACGTAAATAGAAAATAATTTAAAAAATACACTTAACCAACATAAAAAAATGTGAGAAAGTTCATAGATTTAAGTCCAACAGCACTGAGACTGGAACACAAAATTAAAGGGAAGTTGCGGTTTGGAGCTAAAGCAGGCTTGGAAGTGAAGCTATACAGGATGTTTCCAAGTTAATTGACACTGCGGGTGGGAATTTGAGTGACGTTTTCGAGTGGGCGTTACTTTGCTCTGCTTTAGAGTGTACCCGAATTTTAAACGCTGGGATTGTCCCTTTAAGATCAATGGGAGAAACAGACTGCAGAAGGTCAATAAAACCTCAAAAGTAAGTTTGATAAAACAAATGAATGCCGTAATTAGGACTGTCCATAGAGATCCATGTGATAGAAGTAAACAGGATATATTACTGTGCTGCTAAATTAATAACTTATAACGCTCTACCACAAGAACACATGGTTGTGAGGCAAAGGAAGGGGAGGAATTGAATACCATCATGTAAGTATCGAATAGAGAAAACTATAAAGCAATTAAGACAAGAAGTGCCATTGTTAGAAGATTATAGACAAGGGAATAAATCAACAAAAATACTAAGAAAGATAGATGTGATTAAAGCAATGTGAAGTATTAGAACAGATCAGCATCTATCATGTACTATTGCAAATAACAAATTAAAAATTTCAGCACAGGCGGAAAAACTTAGAAGATATACAGATAAATATAAGGGAAAGGTACAAAATAAGCAATTTATTGATCACCCGAAAAAGTTTTATAGAGAATATGGAAACAAGGTAAAAGGAATTGAAAGACCACAAAAAAGAGGAAGTAGATATATTTTGGAGAAGCATCTATGAAGATCCTGTGGAACATAACAAAGATGCTAAATGGATAGAAGAAGTAAAAGAAAGAATAATAAGTTTAAAGGTGCAGGACATGAAATGGGATGAATAACAGCCAGAGAGATTGAAACAAAGTTAAGAAAAGCTTCTAACTGGAAAACCCCAGGCCCAGATGCAGTACCTAACATTTGGTTAAAGGTATTAACATCTTTGCACAAGGATTTAGCCGTGAGTAAGAACTATTTATAAGCACACCCCAAACAGACACCACACAGTTAACAACAGGCAAAACAATGCTCTTACTTAAGAGTGAACCTGCAAGCTACCCTAAAAGTTATAGACCAATAACCTGCCTTCCAATGACATATAAACTATACAAGGGAATTGACGCCAAGTGTTTAGTCATTTAAAAGAAAACTCAATCATGGCAGTAGAACAAAAGGGCAATAAAAGAAAGTCATATGGAACAAAGGATTATTTGTTGTTAAATAAAGTTATAGTGGAGAACTGTAAAAAGGGGAAGAATCTAAGTATGGCATGGATTGACTACAAAAAAGCATTTGATAGTATCCCACATTAATGGATAAAAAAGTGCTTAAAAATGTATAAGATAGACCCTACACTGATTGACTACATTACAGTGACCATGAAACAATGGCAGACCACTTTGCAATTAAGCCATGATAAAGGACAGATTATTATCCCCAGGGATAAAAATTCAAAGGGGGATATTCCAGGGTGACTCTCTGTCACCATTGCTATTCTGCCTTGCCATTAATCCATTAAGCTGTTTACTTAACAACTTAGGCCATGGCAACAATTTGGCTCCTAGAAAACAACAAAGTCTAATGACTTCTCATCTTCTCTTTGTCTATGATTTAAAACTTTATAGCTCATCAGATGAGGAACTGAAAGCACAGCTGCAGGTTGTCTAAACTTTTTCAGATTATATTAGAATGTCATTTGGCCTTGACAAATGTGCAAAAGCAACCTTTAAAGCAGGAAAACTGCAGCACCAGGAAAACAACAGTTTGGGATAAGAATGTGATATAAAAAAACTTGAGCAAGAGGGAGTGTATAAGCACTTGGGAATTGATGAAGGATCAGCAATAAAACATGAACAAATGTGAATAAAACTCAGCAAGGAATGCTTTAGAAGACTTCAATTAATCCTGAAAACAGCATTGACATCTAGGAACAAGATCCAAGCTATAAACCAATTTGCTCTTCCTGTCCTAACTTACAGTTTTGGAGTGATTGACTGGCTCCAAAAAGTGTTGGCTAGATTAGATATTAAAACAAGAAGGATGCTTCATGCTCACCAAATGATTTTAAAAAATCAGTGTATACCAAGATTATATATTCCCCATTCTGAAGGAGGGATGGGGTTCTGTGAAATTGATTACATGTACAGATCTGCAATCGTGGGACGCCACACATATCTACTGACCTCACAAGATCCAAATGTAGTGAAAGTTTTAAAACATTAGGAGAATAAATCTAAGATGACTTCACTGCTTAATCTAGCAGAAGCATATTGACATCAAGCAGGAATGGAAATCAAACCAGAAGGAGATAAAAACCAGGCAGCAACTGAATGTGCCAAAAAACAAAAGAAAGAATGTAAGGTAAAGGACCAGATGAGAAGGCAAGAAATGTGGAAAAAGCATAAATATAGTTGCAAATATAGAAAACTTCTGGATGAACCTCATGTTAATCAGGAATGAACGCAGGAATGGTTAAGGAGAGGCAAATTCAAACCAAGAAATGAAAGGTTAATATTGGCAGCCCAAGACAGTGGGCTACGTACACACTGGTTTACAAAGTCCATTGAACATGTGGGAGAAACAGACAAATGTAGGTTTTGTAAAACCCAGTTGGAAAGAGTCACACACCTTGTTGCTGGTTGCGACACACTAATGGCAGAAGGACTGTATACTGAAAGGCATAATAATGTGGTGAGACTGTTGCACTGGGGATTGTGCAAACATTATGGTATAGACATGGCTGAAAAACACTGGCAAGATGAGCCACAAAGCATCATAGAAAATTATGAAGTTTATATCACATGGGATCACCTATTACTGACAGTTCAAAAGATCGATGCTAGAAAACCGGATATAGTGGTCCAAGAAAAGAAGACAAAAGTAGCATTGCTTATTGAAATAGCCACACCCAGTGACTACAATGTCTTGTGTACAGAGAGACACAAAGTCATAAAATACCAGGATTTGCAGGCAGAAATGAGAGCAATGTGGAAGAAAGATACTCAGACAGTTCCAATAGTAGTAGGAGCAACGGGCCTTATAAAAAAGAATCTACAATCATATTTAGATATGTTACCAATCCATGTAACCCCATATGAACTGCAGAGAGAGTCATTACTGGGCACATTGTGGGTGCTGCGAAGAGCACTACTGGCTGGCATCAAAGACTGAAACAATACTAATTTCATGAACTTTAATCGTACTTTGATTTAGGAATGGGGTCCATTCCCGTCATGGTATTAGAAACCCAAAAGACTTGGAGAAGTTAAACCCATCTGAAATGCAAAGATTAGCACAAGGCAATATTGACAGGAACCCAGTACAACACATTACTAAACACAATATTTAATTTTGCATTTTGTCAGTTATTTCAGATCCATATTCTAAACTATGCAGACAAACAGTGCTAAATCACTTCACCTCAGTTACTGCATGCTGCCATAGCCCTATGTGCTGTGCAGCAGCTACACATTTGTACTTTTCAGATACATGACAAATGAAAGACAACAGTTTGTTGTAGTCAGCTTTATTAGGTATAACAAAACACTACAGTTTCTAGGCCTCAGAAATCTACAGTCAGTATTACTGCATGATCTGCACAGGAGGACTTTCTCTCATTTATGACCGTTACAGTAGTCCTGACACAGCACTTTCTTAGCAGGTTGTTTCAGACAGCCTAATACATACTTCTAGTAGTAAGACAACACCACAACAAGTTCCAAAACTTTCCAACAACTACTACGGATCCAACAAATGGAAAAATAATGAAATCCAGAAACAATTGCATAGCCACGGTAGTAAAATCCAAGCGGCTTTATTTTTACTCTAGCACCTCAGTTTTAAAAAAACCCTTCAATGAGTTACATATCAACATTCACAGTCACTACTATTTAGACAAAACCCTTCTATTATTAATCATTTAAGCACTTAATTATTCAATACAATCACATAATTAAATAAAACAATTCCAATTCACTTCACAATTAAGTCCTAAAGGAACCAATGTACCATATTTCAAAATGAACACGGATTCCTTATACATCAATTTTTCTTTTAACAAAATTTCATTTTCATTAGAAAATCTAATTTGTTCTAAAATACTTCCATGCAACAGTAAAAAAGATCACCATTATGTTTCTCCTTAAAATGAACAGCAATAATTTTATCTTCCCTTTGGTTATTAATGTCCCTCAGATATTCCATAAATCTCACCCTAAACTGTATTTTTGTCTCTCTGATGTAAAACAAATTACAAGGGCAACATAAAGCATAAATTACCCCTTTAGTACTGCATAAAAACTTGATTTTATTAATATAATCAAATGAACAAACCACGTGTTGGCACACTAAATAATTTTTACAACCATAGTACTCCTAATTCTAGGGGACTCATTTATATTCACTTTTGGTAGTACAAACCTACCATGTACCAGCATATTTCAAGTTTCTACCTGTTTTAAAAGAAATCATAGGTTGTTTTGGTAATATATTATGTAAAACTTTGTCATTTAACAAAAAATTCCAATAATATTTAACCTTATTAACAATATCCTCACTCTTAATATTATATACATAAACAAAAAATATATTGTCCTTTACCCACCCATGGTTAATACTATTTACTTCTAATAGGAATTACTTCTCCACTTCCCATCTCTTTCTGTGTAACCCTTATCACTTTATTTTTAGCCCTGCTAATAACTTCAGGGTCATATCCTGCTCAGTTTCAAAAATTTCCTGTTGTAAAATTCTTTCATCACTGCATATCCTGGATAACCTGAGAAACTCTCCATATGGTAGTGATGATATGGTATGGGGTGGATGGCAACTGGAAGCATGTAGATAATGGTTGCCATCTACAAACTTTCTATGAACCCCTATTGTAATGCTACCAATGTCGTATCCTGTCAATATTAAATCCAAAAAAGTTACTTTTTTCCCATATTGTAGACCATCAAAAGAAAGATTAAAAAAATTTTTTTTGTAAATCCATGACAAAGTCAGCTACTTCAGTCATCCCTTTTTCACAAATAAAAATCAAATTATCTATATAACGAAAATAAAACTTAACATACTTTTTTAAAAAAAATTGTATTTATATAAACACAAAATATCTCATCAAAAGAATTGCATACATGGGGGAAAGGTGCCCCCATGGCTGTCCCCTGTTTTGTCTGTAAATTTGATTATCAAACAAAAAAAAAAGATTCCTTAAACAAAAGTCTACCACGTCTACAATATAGTTGGCCCAATGGATTATCTCCTAAAAAATAGAGCAAAGATCACAAACCATCCTGATATCTTATGGAAGTGTATAAACTCCTCACATCCAATGTTACCCAGTACATGTTTTCATTCCAAACTACTGCAGAAATCTTATCTAATAAATCAAAGCTATCTTTAATATATGAGGGGACTTTTTGGACATAAGGGAAAGTAATTCATGTAACAAAAAAACACCTATATTATGGAGAAAATATTTACATGCTGAAATTATTGGTCTCCCTGGTGGATCATATACAGTTTTGTGTATTATAGGTAGACAAAAAAAGACAGCCAGTTCACATCCATCACTTCCAAATTTCTTTCGCTTATCACTCAAATCATAAACTTCTCTAGCTGATAGATGATCCAAACACATCTTGTAATACTGAGTGATATGCATTACTACAATCTTGTTGCCTTTGTCGGCTGGTTTAATAATCAAATCTGTTCTATCTTTAAGTGCCTCTAATGCTTTCCATTCATTTAATGTTAGATTATAATTAATATTGTCTTTACCTATAACTTTTTACAAATATCATTAACAGCATAATTCATCATAGAATTAAAATAAGAAACACATTCATTAGTAAATGGAGGAACAAATTTGCTTTTATACGGGACACATGTAGTGTCAATTAAACAATATGCATTTCCCGTCATAGAATTGTCATTCTCTTCTAAATCGGAACAACAGGAATAAAAACTTTCCTTGTAACAATCCAGATCCAAACTCATTGTTGTTTAGATGTTGTACTTGTAAAAAAACACCTTTAAGTGTACTTTACGAATTAAATAAAACATTTCTTGTTTTAATACATGTAATCTTGGAACTACCATATGAATAAACTGTAGTCCCATGTTTAAAACACTAAATTGCTCATCAGTTAATGCACATCCTGACAAATTCACAACAATATTTTTGCACTTATTGTCATAAATATCAGTAGTATCTACCTTTTTTATTGTAGTGCGGAAATTGTCCATGTTGATTGTGTTTATTGTAATGTCCATTGGAGCCATTACGGCTCAGTTTATGGTTAAACCGTTCCCTATCATTCGGTTCGGTGTTCCGAAAACACTGTTCATGCTCTACCAGCTGTTGCGCTAGTAGTAATGGAAGATATTATTTTTTTTTCATTTCCTTGGTAGACATTGTAGTTAGCACCCTCAGACAAAGCAAAGGAGACTGATATGGACTTTTTATTACTTCTGCTTGTACGTCATTGGCTTCTGCACTTCCGATTGGTCTCAAAGGCAAAAGCCCACCCATTCTCATAGTCCCCAACGTCTCTAAGAATTTTTGGCTTTTTAAACTCTACCAGCTCTGCTTCCAAAGCATTTAATTTGCTGTTTACCCCTTCCATTAAATTGCTCAAACTATTAGAGTCAAGAGAACCAGAAATTTCATTGGATAATGTTATAAGTTCTTGTTTGATCTTTTTTTGTTTGACTTGATCTCTTTCTGTCAAAATATTTAACCAGCTCATAACACAATTATGTGCTGCTACTATCCAATGTTCCTTGAACTGCTTGTCCACAGCGCAGTTCATATCAAAAGGCTCACTTGGATTTTTTATGAAACGTATACCTCTTGGTGTGATATTTACGTCTATATATCATTGCAGACCTAAGATATTGAAGTGGACTTTAGTCTCTTTCTCTAAGAGTTGTGCAAATTTGTCACATAATTCCTTTTTATCAGCAGGTACTGCATTTAATGTTTGTCCCAATAACAGGAAAGGGTTACTCACTCGGCTGGATCTCTCCCTCATACCCCGATCATACAGTTGGTCCTGATTCCGGTTTTCACTATGGTTTCCATAAAGTTTAAATTAGATGATGCCTGAGACAATTGTGAAGCTTGTAAATAATGATCCATCATTCTTTGGGACCCAACTAGGGATCCAATCCCATCAAGTGCCCTTGGCCCCGATACTGGTTTTCACTATGGTTTTCCATACAGTTTTCATTAGATAATGCCTGATACACTTGTGAAGCTTGTAAATAATGCTCCATAATTATTTGGGACCCAACTAGGGATCCAATCCCACCAACTGCTCTCAATGCAGAAGTGGATTCCTCATGAAAAATGTGAGGAATATCCATCTGTGGATCTGTAGCCATACATCACCTCAGTAAGACAATATCACAAGTTCCAAAACTTTCCCACTACTACAGATCCAACAAATGGAAAAATAATAAAATCCAGAAAAAATTGTACAGCCACGATACAACTATGCAGACAAACAGTGCTAAATCACTTTACCTCAGTTACTGCATGCAGCCATAGCTCTATGTGCTGTGCAGCAGCTACACACTTGTACTTTTCAGATACATGACAAATGAAAGACAACAGTTTGTGGTAGTCAGCTTTATTAGGTATAACAAAATACAACAGTTTCTAGGCCTTCGAAATCCACAGTTAGTATTACTGTATGATCTGCACAGGAGGGCTGCTTCACATTTATGACTGTTACAGTAGCACTGACACAGCACTTTCTTAGTAGGTTGTTTCAGACAGCCTAATACATAATTCTAATCTTTCTCTCCTTAGTTGTACCTTGTTTGCTACAAAACTCTGTATTACACAGCAACTGGCACTACTCACTTCTACCAATGGCAGTCTGAGACATGGATTTATTCAGTACAGTTAGAACACAATTATATATACAGACAGTACTAGCTTTACTATTTCTGATTTATTACAGCACATATTGAGAATATTTCTGTACTCACCAAACTCTCAGCACAGACATTGCAGATGCTGCGCATGGGCATCAATATCCGCAGCCCTCTCAGCAACAGCTGTATGGGGAAAAGAACAGACATTAAGCACACCTGTACACCAAAATATACAATTGTTAAATATATTATTTACAAATACACAGAGTGGGTACTTACAAACTTCAGGGATATCATGTGTTTGGGCTTCTTGGATCCACTGGACCAAGAGCTCACCCATCCTATGCTTCAGGTCATCATAATGATGGGCACCTGCTCACCAGTTCGGGGGAGTCTAATGGCACTGGTGAGGTCACGTGCCAGATGGTCCCAGACCTCTGTCTTATACTGTGAGCCTTGGTACTGGCCCTGCAACAATCTGCCTTCATGGTCTTTAACGAGGAGTCCGACCATGACGCTGGATGCCTAGATGCCCCAGTGCTGCACCTGGAAGGGCACACCCTCTCCAACACCTGACATAGTTACTGCCCTGATCAAGGTCAAACACATATGGCTATATTCTCACCTGTGCAGTTTAAATAAGCCCATTTTCCCACCCTTTGCTGTCATTGGGTGATTTTTCAAAATGCTGAGTTGTGCTTAGCTGCGCGCAAACCCGCTAAGCTGAGTTGAGCAGTGCTTAAAGGGGCAAGCGCTTAAGCAGTTCGTAGCAATGCGCAAACCTGCTCAGCTTAAATGAGCATTGCTTAAAGTGCCCGGCGCTTAGCAGTGCGCAAATCTGCTTAGCAATGCCTACACCAGCTAAGCGCAGCTTACAGTTGCTGAAGATTGCTTAAAATTTTCATGTTTAAGCATTCTTTAGCTTGTTTCTGCAGTGCTGCAGCAGGCTTAGCTGAGGGCAAACAATACTTTTTATTTAAAAAATTGCATAAATGTATGAAATCACAGTGGCATTTTGGCTTTCCTACACTACCATACATGATAGATATGAATTAAAACATCATTCCAATTCATAAAAATGAATGTACAACTACTTCCACACATAAAATGTTATTGGCGTGTTGAGATTTGAACCATGCATCTATGGAGTTCTAACCACTATGCGCTACATCAGAAGTGAGGATTGCTGCTTCACATTTCTATTTAGCTCTCACAGTCTATTAAAGCTGTGGTGAGCAATGTACCACAGCATGCAAACCCATTCAGCTCTGCTTAAACTTTATTTAGATGGCAAAAAAATAAATATATATATATATATATATATATATATATATATATAAATATTAAATAATACAATATTATTATCAGGAGTTGAAGGTATGTGGGACAGGGATCTGGCCATTCTGGGGAACATGTCCTGAACTGCCCATGGCACTTTTACAATGCAGGGTGTGTGTGACTGAAACTGTCACACACCCCCTGCATTTATTTCTTGTTGCTGATATGTATTTCAGTGTCCGTGGACACTGTTATGATCAGTTATACATTTCAGTGTCCACGGACACTGAAATACTGGATAATATTAGAGCAAAGCTCTAATATTAAGCCAGTACAGCTTAGACAGTGCCGTATGGTACTTTCTGAGTGCAGGGGGTGTGTTTAGCGCCCATACACTACTTCACTATGGATCATGTCCATGTAGGGAATACAGCAGTGCAACTTCATGAATAAGCTTTTCTACATGGACATGGAACACTCCATGGAAGAATAGCCTTATTCTTGCATGGAGTGTTCCTGAATCCCATGTCATTATTCTGGAGAAATATATTTTATTTTTACCTTGGATAAAATGTCATCTCAGTACAAATATATTCTAGACATGCATTGCATTTTCACCTTATAATTTGTCATATACTCATAGTAAAAGACTAAGTGTAGCTTGTGTTTGTTCTATCAATAAAATACAGTGTAAAGCTATATTTAGCTATGTTATATGTACTATTTCTTTCATAAGTGCAGTGGTTGGTGCTTTCAGTAGATTTTCCAGCATGTAAATGCTATTTAGCCAAACTGGAGGCTGAGCTCTCTCAACTCAGGACTGGCAAGACCAGACAGGAGGAGAAGGCAACTACACACACCACAAAACCAGCCTCACATAATGCTACCACACCACTGAATCAAACACATAAACACACAAAGACATACTCGGAGGCTCTGAGTAAAAATTTACCTAAACAGCAGAGGCCTCCAAAGCAGACACCCAAACAACTGCTACCTCAAGACACCCCGCAAGCAACACATAAACCACAAAAGCAGTGTGCAAAGCAGTCACAGCCCTTAAGGCCAAATACAACACCAAACATACTTGTCATAGGTGACTCCATAGTCAGACACATTGACGTCCCACTCACCAGGTTGAACAAGGAGAGGGTCACAGTAAGCTGCCTATCGGGCGCTAGAATCCGCCACATAACACAAGCACTCGGGTCACTCCACGGCAAGTACAAATATGACACAGTCATTGTCCATGCTGGTGTGAATGACCTGAGACGTACCTCTCTGGACTACATGAAAAGAGACATAGAGGAGCTCTCTGATTATGTAGCCCAGGCAGGTATGACCCTAACCCTGAGCAGTATCCTTCCTTCACCAAGAATGATGCCACGATATAGAGACAAGATGATCAGCTTTAACAATTGGCTTAATGTCTGGTGTCATTCAAAGGGGATCCAGTGTCTGTCTGCCTGGGATGACATGCTTGACAAGCCACGCTGCTCATGAGGGCGGCTTGCACCTGTCACCCTGGGATTCCGGATATTGGCTAAGGCTCTTGCCACCCCATAGTGTCTTTTTAGGCAAGGCTCAAATTCTAAACCTACCACCCTAGAAAACCAGAATGGAAAGAAACTGAGGGTAATGCTGCTCAATGCCAGAAGTCTAAATCTCAAAATGCACGCACTCGAGGCCCTTCTCAGTATGGAGAACATCGATGTCTGTGCTGTAACTGAAACCTGGTTTAAGGCTCCTGAGAGCACCCTGGCACTATTAGGTTTTACCTCATATCATGCGTTCCGGCCCCAAAACCCGGACCACACCACAAAAGGAGGGGGTGTATCCATATTCATAAAGGATACCCACACCTCCAGGTTGGTGGCAATGCACGAAGCTTCAGAAACCATCCAGGTGCAACTAACCATAGGCAAAACTGCTCTACAAATTGTAGCATGCTACAGGCCACCCTCTCAAACTCAGGAACCCCACACAGCCTTCCTGAAGACACTGGAGGGTATAAATGTATCTCCAAACACCATCATATTGGGTGACTTCAACTACCCGAATGTAGACTGGGAACATTACTCAAGCCCTAACTTTCTAGCCCAACAGTTCCTGGAGTTCATAAATTCAAATGCCATGGAACAGCTAGTCACTGTTCCCACGAGAGGAGAAAATATACTAGATCTCATTATCACAAACATGGGGACAAAATGCTCCACACCGAAGTATATCCCTCATTGGTGAGATCTGATCATAAACTAATCTCACTGGAAATCCACATCCCGCCCCACCCCAAACAAAAGACCACAGTGAAGAACTTCTCTAAAGCAAACTTCACACTACTCAAGACTGGTGTGGTATCCTTCAAGGCCCCTGAGACAGTGGAAACCACAACCCAAGCTGTGGAAGCCCTTACAAATGCCTTCTATGAACACCTCCAGGACTGCATGGATCAGGCAATCCCAAATAAAACCAAGACTCTTTCCACAAAGAGCAAACGTCCAGTCTGGTGGACCCCAGCCATTAACAAACTTTACAATAAGAGGAGAAAGCTATTACATGATAGAACAAAATCCATAAAAGGGAAGTCACCCCTGATCATTATTAGTAAAAAAATACGAGCACTCATAAAATCAACTAAGACCAATTTTGAGAGAAAAATTGCCATGGATTCAAAGGACAATCATAAGGCCTTTTTCAGCTATGTTAGATAAACTCCCAGATATGCTCAGAATTAGTCCAAAATGATACAAAAATCACTGAACCCACAGACATTGCCAACATACTGGCAGACAGGTTCAGTGCAAACTTAACCCCCCTTTCCCCCCCTAAAGGAGAGATAACTATCCCAGCGGAGTGTAGCCTCCCAGACATCTCAAATGCGCAGGTGAAAGCTGCTCTCTCTAAAGCTAAAAACACAGCATCATGGTGTCCCCGGCTGTGTGCTACATGAGCTAAATGAGGAATTAAACCCGCACATAAGGCAGCTGTTTAATCTCAGCCTTACCACAGGATACGTGCCCAAGGAGTGGCGTACGGCAACTGTGGTCCCACTCCACAAAGGCGGTGCCTCTACGGACCCTGGTAATTACCGCCCCATAAGCTTAACAAGTCTAGTCTGCAAAGCTATGGAGAGGATCATAATGGAGCTCATAAACAAAGATATAGGGGACTTGCAGACATTGGACCCGACCCAGTTTGGCTTCGTCAAGGGAAGATCATGCCTTTTGAACTTGGTGACTTCTTGAAACAGTCACCAAGGCCATTGATGAGGGAAAGGCAGTCCATACAGCCTACCTTGACCTTGCAAAGGCTTTCGACACAATACCCCACTCGGGTATTGTAGAAAAACTTACCAGCTTAAATGTAAACCCATATGTCACAAGATGGGTTGCAAACTGGCTTAAGGACAGAACCCACAGGGTTAGAGTTGCTGGCGCTATGTCAGACTCCAAGCCGGTCACAAGTGGTGTCCCACAGGGCTCGGTCCTTGGCCCCTATTGTTCGGCATCTACTTCTCAGAAGTACAGGCCAACATGGGAGGACTTTGGCTGACAAAGTTTGCAGGCGACTGCAAACTGGCGCCATAGTGGAAAGTGCATCGGACACGGATATCCTTCAGAAGGGACTCACGGAAACAGATAGCTGGTGCCAGAGCCATGGCCTGAAGTTAAACGCCAAAAATGTATAGTCATACCCTTCGGGAAAAACAAGGTAACCCCAAGCTACCATATAGGTGGCAATCCACTAAGCACAGAAGAGGTTATCAGGGACCTGGGGACCCAGGTTGACAGTGGCCTTTCTTTTGACACTCACGTTGCTAAAGTGGTTAGAAAGACCTTCTACATTGCCCACCTGATCATGAAGGGATTCACATCCAGATCTAGTGAGGTCATTGTTCACCTGTACTCTTCACTTATCAGACCAATGATCGAGTACAATGCCCCATTCGGGATGTATCTCGCCCGACATCTGCAGCAATTGGAGAGACCCCAAAAGTTTCTCACCAAAAGGATAAAGGGACTCCAAAATCTGTCATATGCTGCCAGATTGAAGAAACTCCAGCTCTATTCAGTTGCATACCGTCTGCTCAGAGGTGAGATGTGCCTGACATACAAGGCCATGTCTAACCCAGTATTAATGGACATGCTCCACCTCAAAAAATCCAAATCCACCAAAACCACTAGAGCAAGTGACTTAAACCTTAGCACGGATATAAATAGGATGTGCTGGAGGGATAGATTTATCACTCAGAGACTCCCTATGCTGTGGAATAGAGTCCCGGTCCATGTGAGGCAGAGCACCTCGCTGGCTCTGTTCAAGAGAAATCTTGACCTGTGGATGGGAGATCGTAGGTTTACCCCGGGAATCATCTCTGTGTCACTGCTGGACAGAGGCACAACAAACTAATGGGTACAGTATTTTTTCATATAAGGGGTGGCATAAAACACAAAAATTCGGGCTAGGCTTATAAATGCCTTGGGGCAGATAGCCTAGTATAAACCTATGAACCTATGAACCTATAAAATGTAAAAAGTAAATTGCACAGAAACTGTATGTAATTACTTTCAGTATAAATACAACAGAGTTGTTAATGGAAAAATTGCGCCTGAAATATACACATAATTACAGTTCCTAAAGCAAGATACTCCTTGAAATATTAATCAGGAACAATGGCTGCATGACTTTATTTGGATTCTAGCTTTCCCCTGCGGCTGTGGAAACAGGAAGATTTTTATTAAAAAATTAATTAAAACCAGAATTTATGACTCTTTTACGCAATGAGAGAGACCGTTAACTTCAGTTTTTGAATAGTTTGAAGTATACACTCTGAACTGAAGCTATGGGGTAAAAACTGAATCCTGAAACTCATTTGTCTGTAGGATTGTGCAACTACTGTTTGGAATTACAAGTCAGAAGCAGATATAATTCAGCAAATATTTAGCTATTAATTATGACAGAAACAGATAAGCCAATAAAATTATGTTGTATGCCATCTGTCTGTTAAATCCATTTGGTTTGTGTTTCATGGTGCAAGTATATAGCTGTCTCTATGTTTAATTTTGCAAACTTCATTATTTAATGTTATTTATTTCATGTAAATAGTTTTATTAATTTAACTTTAAAAGTGAGTGCCTGGTAGTTTATTAGTATAAAGATATGAATGTAGGTCTTGTAATACCTTGAGTCCTGTAATTCACTAGTGAAGAGTGACTACTAAAAGATATTGCTATCTTACAAAATTTAATGTTTGTCATATTTTAGGGGTAAACAATAATTGTGATGTTGGTGTGCCAGATTGGTCTGGCTGTTTGTTGTAATACTACCATGTAGGCAATGTAAAATGTGTTGATCCTGGAAAAATACCACTTTTCTGTATGTGTGTCTGCGCTGCGTGTGTACACGTGTGTGTGTGTGTGTGCAGTTCTGAATAACTTTCAGCTACTTGTAAAACAGCATTGCATTCTTGGGATGGAAACAAAGTGGGTGAAATCCTGGTGAGCCACAGATTGTAACTCTGTTCAGCAGCTAATTAGTGAAAAATCTTTTTTGAGAATGGCAGGAATTGTCTACTATATAAGGTAGCAGTGCATATTACCCCTATGTGCTTAAGGCTAATAAGCCTATGGCTGTTATGTGGTAGAAGCAGTTTGGATAGAGAGACTGTAATCCTTGACCATCACATCAGTCTCTAATTGAAAACAAGTATAACGCAACATACCAAACAGTCACTCCTTTCAATGTCTATATACAGCAGACATATTTTTATGGATGGATGGATGGATATCCTGTAAATCCTTTCAGTTACTATATATAGGAGGCATATGTCAGTCTCCCTTTGGCAATTATTAGTAGCTCTTTCAGGAAATTAGGCTTAGACACTTAGGTATAAAACTGAGTTAATATGGCCATTTCAGCCTTAATGACTTAAATGCAGCTTAAAATTTAATTTGGCCCATCCATATTACCACATTCAGTACAGTGAATTTTGATGGTGGTTTCTTTTCACTTACAGAAAAAGGTCAATATTATGGAGAAAGTATGCATGATTTTTATTTCTGATTAACTGCAAACTCAAATAACTATAGTTCTGACAGGTGTTAAGTTCTGCACCCTAAGAAGAAGCCATATACACACCGTAAAAGATATCAAGTATAATGCAACTCAACAGACTGTGAAAATAAAATAATTGCACACATGTAAGTAGAAGAAGAAGACAGTGTCATTTTCACAACAGGGTGGGCGCTCTTCTTTGGTGCAGAAAGTACAGTTATAGTGGACACTGCAATGCAGTATAAGGAAGGGAAGCACTGCACTCCTGAGTGTGCCGTCCTTTGGATGAGGCATTGATCAGTGGACCTATCTGCTTCAGTTAGTAGTTGCTCAAGTGGATGTAAAAGACCCCATGGCACCTATCAAAAAGACTTGGGGAAGCTCCCTGATGCCTTGGCCAAATTTCCCCTGGTAGTGTAAATACCATCTCAGGTCTTCCATGAAAAGATGCCACTAGCCTATTGGGACTAACTTGATCAATAAAGGATAAATAAAATAGATGTTAGTTTATTACAATTTAACAGATCTTAAAATATTTTTTGAGAAGATTGCATGAATAGTCTGGTACATATTACACCTAAGATTGCTTTTATTCTGTTAAGGACTTCTGTGCAACTCAGATTTGACTCCATCTGTGCCATTTTACCCTGATCTGCGCAAAATGTTTTGTTCATGGCATCATTCCACTGACAACAGATGATACTTTTCTACAGAAAAGCATATAAAAGTTTTATTTTTGATATAATAGCAACTTGTGGGTAAGTCTGTAGTATATTATTCATCTTGAAAAAAAAAATAAATGGCTATAATTCAGAGAAACAGATCTCTTCTAGTAAATTTTTGGACAGCAAATCTGATATTCAGTTATACACTTTACTTAGATTGTGCATTTAGCTGCAGTGTTAATGGAGTAGCTGCACCCTGAATTTCACAGTTACTCATAATGTCAATGTATTTTTCCCTTTCTGAACATTTCATATTATAATAACATCACTTTTTGGGGACAAATAGATTATGTATTCCCACCACTCTCTCACGATATATGTGTTATATGCATGTGTATATGTATATATAGATATATATATATATATATATATATATATATATATATATATATATCTATATCTATGGTCTACTTTAGCTGCTCGAAAGTCAAAAACCCCGAATATAAATAGTGTGACACGTAAAGAGCGAACCGCGAATACAGCAAACGAACGAAACTGTGAAAGTGGAAATATCAAATTTGCATTGTTGACCTAGCTGTGGTTTAGCTCCATAAGGTAAGTGTGCAATAGTTACGGACCTTAGGGTTAGGGAGGGGTTAAGGTGAGTGCATAGGTAGGTAGTGTATGCAAGGTTTTTGTGTAGGTAATGTATGTAAGGTTTAGTGTAGGATTTTGTTAAGTTTATGTGTGTGGAATATTTAGTTTGTTTGGGTATAGCTCCGAGGGGGAAGTGTGTGGTAGTTACGGACCTTAGGGTTAGGGAGGGGTTAAGGATAGTGCATAGATAGTTGTGTATGTGGGGTTTAGTGTAGGGTTAGTAGTAGGGTTTTGGTGGTTTAATTTAGGGTTAGAAGTAGGGTTTTGGTTAGTGTATTTGTGTGTTGTTTTATTGTGTTTGGGTAGGTAGTGTGTTGCGGATGGTGGGTTGGCCGACTGTGGCGGTTTGAGGTTTGAAATTTCGCGGTTTAGTACGTTCAACGTATTCGCGGTTCGCTCTTTATGTGTCGCACTATTTGTATTCAGGGTTTTCAGATTTCGAGAGGATAAAGTAGACTCATATATACATAGATATATATATATATATATATATATATATATACATAGATATATATATATATATATATATATATATATATATATATATATATATATATATATACACACACACACATATATATGCATACACACACACACACACACACACACACACACACACACACACACACACACACACACACATATATATATATATATATATATCCATATATATAAATATATAGATATATAAAAATATAGATATATACATATATATCTCACACAAACACATCTCCTGATGACCTGATGTGATGAGACAGAATGCTGATCATTTTCAGTTGGTCCCACACTCAGAGTGATTGGGTGCATATTTACCTGTGAGTAATTGAAGGAAATATAGTCCATGGTAATATATTCTTCTACACACATATACACACACACACACACACACACACACACACACACACACACACACACACACACACACACACACACACACACACACACATACAAGCAAAGGTACATTTACATGCACCCAAACACCACCCCTGAAATCTAGATAAGCAATTACTTTACTGTGTAAAGGGATTGTAAGGATAGTTGCTTTCAGAAAGATTACCTCCTAGCCCCAAAATAACTTTCAGAATGTTGTTGTTTGTCTTTTGGCTTTTCCTGGTTAGGGGTCGCCACAGTGGAACACCGGTCAGCTAATGATTGGCAGTAGATATTCATGAACACCGAGGTGCCAGCTCGACGTTCAACCTTCAGTGAAGGCACACCCATTTATGCATGTCTTTCGAATACCCACCCAACCATGGGGAGGACATGCAGACTCCACACAGAAGGCACTCCCTGCACTCCAGCTGAGAATTGAACGGGAGAACCTCTTGCTGTTAGGCAACAACGCTACCACTGCACCTCCACAGATATAAAATAACTTTCAGAATGTAAACAGCTGAAATAAATTTTGATGACAGTAATGTGTTTCAGCTTGTTTCAAACACACACACACACACACACACACACACACACACACACACACACACACACACACACACACAATGCAAACATACACATGCATGCACACATGTGCAGTACAAACACACACACACACACACACACACACACACACACACACACACACACACACACACACACACACACACACACACACTAACCTCCCCACACACATTCATGCAGACACACATACTGCAAAAACACACCCACATGTGCACCCACCCACATGGAAACATGTGAGCATACACACACACACACACACACACACACACACACACACACACACACACACATGTACGTACATCCACCCACATGGAAACATATGTGAGAATACATACACACACATGCTCATGCACACATGTATATACACATACACACACACACACACACACACACACACACACACACACACACACACACACACACACACACACACACACACACACACACACTTGACTTCACAAACAAGATAATCAAAGCTGCCAACAGTTGCCATTGCACACAGACTACATCCTACACCAATCACTTCTGACTGGGTTCATATCTAATGTTAGACTCTGATCAAATTGATTAGTGAGCTATGAGGAGAAACATTTGTTACTGAATATTCACACCCTCAGCCCTTATCATAACTATTGTGATAGGCATTTGGAACATTGATGCTGATATATGGTTTGTCTGGTGCCATGCTAGTATTTTATTTAAATCTTACAGTAAAACCATCCCTGGATAACTGACAAAAGCTTTCATCAGTGCTCTGTGTGTTATTGATGACAGATGCCATTTAGTCATTGACATTAGTTGTATGTAAAGTATTGACATCATTGCTTCTTTGACATAAGCGCAGGCCATGGATTGGCTAGTCATGACCTGTTACAATGTGACAGGAAGGGAAATTAGACAGCATGGTTATGATTATCATGTCTTCTCACTTACAGCTTCATTTTGATTGTGCTGTCTTTTGAAGTTTAGGCTTGAATGTTAATAATTTATTATAGCTGCCTTATTTGAAATTTAAATGTGCAAAGTGATCATCCTTATAATGTTGAATGAGATGGAAACACTTCTTTTTAATTTCAAAATAATTGTTTAAAATTTTAGAATTAAAGAAGAAATATAGACAGTTGGGTAATGTCAGTAACTGCTCAGTACTTGCTGTAGTGGTGCTGTTGTTGAGTGCGCAGGTTACTCATTACCCACAGTAACAGGGTTAATAAGTGTTGTTCTCCTTATGGCACCAAATCTTTTCTGCTTTCTGATGGCCTTCTTGGTTGTATGCTTAGTAAGGACTTTGTGATCCTAAGAACCTACGAGCTTTAATTAGTGGATCATATGTGCCTCTACTTGTTGTGTTGACTTTTGTATATTGTGGGAATAGGCTCTTTGATGCAATGTAATCCAAGTTTATAGGAACTTTAGGTAGATCTGCATGCATTACCCATAATTCTCTGAATTTTGAGATGTGTGCAGGCATCTCCTTTAGCAACTGGCTGCTGGATTAAAAGCAATTGAGGTAATACTTTTCGGAAAGATACTGATATGAGACTTTTTTCTCATTTAGAAAGTGTATTACATCGGTGCTAGCGCAATTGCATTGGTTGCATTTACAAATCTAGATACTAATATTAGGCTATACATTTCTTTAACAGCTATTATAATTTTCATCTTATATTAAGTATTGACATATAGCTAAATAGGTGCAAGAGGTCTCTGAGAGAAAGGGCAATGAAATTAATTTCTAGCAGAAAGAACTAGCCTATTTCTAAAAGGCTGATACACCCAGTTAAATGAGCTGGGTCACTCACGTAAGTTGAGGTCAGTGGCAATTAAGCTATGTTAATAATGGTCACATTTGCTCTTCAGCTATACTTCTTTTTGTTACAATACTGCTGTAATCTCATGGTAGAGTAGCATGCTGTACTGAAAAATGTCTGGCATAGAAACTGATGTACGGTATGAATAATAAACAGTCTGCTCTCTGGTTGCAAACAATATGGAAACAGTAAGTTTTTCTAGAGAAGACGTGAAGCAGGACAGAATGCAAGCTGTGTGATCTTCATGTATCTGTCATTGTGTTCCACATAAGTACCTGTGCTAGCTAGAATTTGGTCAACAACTTAGTTTCACAGAATAAAAAATGGACTTTACTTTACTTAAATGTCTATCTATAATATGAGTAGCAGAGTAGCATACTCCTAACAATATAGAGAGAAAGACATATGCTAGATGACCAGAGAATAAGAATTCTAGTGCCACTGTACAGGAAAAAAAATGTGGGCAGTACATATGTTCATAGGTTCATAGGTTTATACTAGGCTATCTGCCCCAAGGCATTTATAAGCCTAGCCCGGATTTTTGTGGCTTACGCCACCCCTTATATGAAAAAATACTGTACCCATTAGTTTGTTGTGCCTCTGTCCAGCAGTGACACAGAGATGATTCCCGGGGTAAACCTACGATCTCCCATCCACAGGTCAGTATTTCTCTTGAACAGAGCCAGCGAGGTGCTCTGCCTCACATGGACCGGGACTCTATTCCACAGCATAGGGAGTCTCTGAGTGATAAATCTATCCCTCCAGCACGTCCTATTTATATCCGTGCTAAGGTTTAAGTCGCTTGCTCTAGTGGTTTTGGTGGATTTGGATTTTTTGAGGTGGAGCATGTCCATTAATTCCGGGTTGGACATGGCCTTGTATGTCAGGCACATGTCACCTCTGAGCAGACGGTATGCGACTGAATAGAGCTGGAGTTTCTTCAATCTGGCAGCATATGACAGATTTTGGAGTCCCTTTATCCTTTTGGTGAGAAACTTTTGGGGTCTCTCCAATTGCTGCAGATGTCGGGCGAGATACATCCCGAATGGGGCATTGTACTCTATCATTGGTCTGATAAGTGAAGAGTACAGGGGAACAATGACCTCACTAGATCTGGATGTGAATCCCTTCATGATCAGGTGGGCAATGTAGAAGGTCTTTCTAACCACTTTAGCAACGTGAGTGTCAAAAGAAAGGCCACTGTCAACCTGGGTCCCCAGGTCCCTGATAACCTCTTCTGTGCTTAGTGGATTGCCACCTATATGGTAGCTTGGGGTTACCTTGTTTTTCCCGAAGGGTATGACTATACATTTTTTGGCGTTTAACTTCAGGCCATGGCTCTGGCACCAGCTATCTGTTTCTATGAGTCCCTTCTGAAGGCTATCCGTGTCCGATGCACTTTCCACTATGGCGCCCAGTTTGCAGTCGTCTGCAAACTTTGTCAGCCAAAGACCTCCCATGTTGGCCTGTACTTCTGAGAAGTAGATGCCGAACAATAGGGGGCCAAGGACCGAGCCCTGTGGGACATCACTTGTGACCGGCTTGGAGTCTGACATAGCGCCAGCAACTCTAACCCTGTGGGTTCTGTCCTTAAGCCAGTTTGCAACCCATCTTGTGACATATGGGTTTACATTTAAGCTGGTAAGTTTTTCTACAATACCCGAGTGGGGTATTGTGTCAAAAGCCTTTGCAAGGTCAAGGTAGGCTGTATGGACTGCCTTTCCCTCATCAATGGCCTTGGTGACTGTTTCGAAGAAGTCGACCAAGTTCAAAAGGCATGATCTTCCCTTGAAGCCAAACTGGTTCGGGTCCAATGTCTGCAAGTCCCCTATATCTTTGTTTATGAGCTCCATTATGATCCTCTCCATAGCTTTGCAGACTAGACTTGTTAAGCTTATGGGGCGGTAATTACCAGGGTCCATAGAGGCACCACCTTTGTGGAGTGGGACCACAGTTGCCGTCGCCACTCCTTGGGCACGTATCCTGTGGTAAGGCTAAGATTAAACAGCTGCCTTATGTGCGGGTTTAATTCCTCATTTAGCTCGTGTAGCACACAGCTGGGGACACCATCCGGTCCCATTGATGCTGTGTTTTTAGCTTTAGAGAGAGCAGCTTTCACCTGCACATTTGAGATGTCTGGGAGGCTACACTCTGCTGGGATAGTTATCTCTCCTTTAGGGGAAGAGAGGGGGTTGAAGTTTGCACTGAACCTGTCTGCCAGTATGTTGGCAATGTCTGTGGGTTCAGTGATTTTTGTATCATTTTGGACTAATTCTGAGCATATCTGGGAGTTTCCACCCAGGTTCCTAACATAGCTGAAAAGGCCTTATGATTGTCCTTTGAATCCATGGCAATTTTTCACTCAAAATTGGCCTTAGTTGATTTTATGAGTGCTCGTATTTTTTTACTAATAATGATCAGGGGTGACTTCCCTTTATGGATTTTGTTCTATCATGTAATAGCTTTCTCCTCTTATTGTAAAGTTTGTTAATGGCTGGGGTCCACCAGACTGGACGTTTGCCCTTTGTGGAAAGAGTCTTGGTTTTATTTGGGATTGCCTGATCCATGCAGTCCTGGAGGTGTTCATAGAAGGCATTTGTAAGGGCTTCCACAGCTTGGGTTTTGGTTTCCACTGTCTCAGGGGCCTTGAAGGATACCACACCAGTCTTGAGTAGTGTGAAGTTTGCTTTAGAGAAGTTCTTCACTGTGGTCTTTTTTGTTTGGGGTGGGGGCGGGATGTGGATTTCCAGTGAGATTAGTTTATGATCAGATCTCACCAATGAGGGATATACTTCCGGTGTGGAGCATTTTGTCCCCATGTTTGTGATAATGAGATCTAGTATATTTTCTCCTCTCATGGGAACAGTGACTAGCTGTTCCATGGCATTTGAATTTATGAACTCCAGGAACTGTTGGGCTAGAAAGTTAGGGCTTGAGTAATGTTCCCAGTCTGTATTCGGGTAGTTGAAGTCACCCAATATGATGGTGTTTGGAGATACATTTATACCCTCCAGTGTCTTCAGGAAGGCTGTGTGGGGTTCCTGAGTTTGAGAGGGTGGCCTGTAGCATGCTACAATTTGTAGAGCAGTTTTGCCTATGGTTAGTTGCACCTGGATGGTTTCTGAAGCTTCGTGCATTGCCACCAACCTGGAGGTGTGGGTATCCTTTATGAATATGGATACACCCCCTCCTTTTGTGGTGTGGTCAGGGTTTTGGGGCCAGAATGCATGATATGAGGTAAAACCTAATAGTGCCAGGGTGCTCTCAGGAGACTTGAACCAGGTTTCAGTTACAGCACAGACATCAGGGTATCAAACTCCTGACACACTGCATGAAAGTGCTGGAGTGGGTGACTAATGAAGGAATATACAAAGGAATAAAAAGCAGGACGGTAGGTGAGCAGGTCAGATTCAGGTCAGGGTGCAGCACAACTGACTTAATATTTGCAGTGACATAGATAGTGTAGAAGTAGCTGGAGATAAGGAATGGCCAACTGGGCATTCTTTGACCAGGAAAGACAATGACAATGCCCTAAGAGAGCTGATTTGGGCAATCCTGCCATGATTCAAAGTCCAGGCAACAGTGGTAGAATTATTGCAGGTTATTTATAAGGATCCAATGGCACAAGTTTATACAGTGTTCAGACACAGAAAGGGGATCCCAGGGGAGTGGATGTGCTTCATGGCAAATGTCTGAGCCCACTACATTAGCAAACAAGCTGGAGGGGACAGATCCACAAAGCTGCTGTATGCAGATAATGTGGCATTACAACAGACTCTGAAGAAGAACTTCAGCATGCAATAGAGAAATTGAATGCAAAACTGCAAGCAGAGAGGATGAAACTGAGTATAGATGAGACAGATATCATGGCAGCAAATGGAGGAATTTAGAAGAAGCTAAAAACTGAGATAGAAGAGAAAAAAGTGGAACTGGTTAACAGTTTTAAGTTTGAGTGAGGAGGTCAAAGCTAGAATCAAAGGGGCTTCAGCCAAATAGCACAGAATGTCAGGGGTACTGCATGACAGAAGGATGCTAAAGATGTTGGAAATAAAGTGTACAAAACAGTGGTGCAATGATGATGAAAATTTGTGAGATACATGAAGAAATCAAGAAGAAGCAAGGATGCCCAGAAAAGAGATGGATGGATTGCATGAGAGAAGCCCTACAGCGGTCAGGTATGACTGTTGAAGAAGTTAGGAGAGTGGCACTGAGTTAAGAGAGGTGGCAACAGTTAACATGACACCCTGACCCCATGTAGATGATGGTGGTTTTCTACAACATATTTGTAAGTCAGTCCGACAGAAAGCTAAGTGAACACCACTCATAATTTATCACTTAATACCAACAAACACAACTATTTAACAGGAAAGAAGAAAGAAAATAAAGATTGAAGACAGCATCCATATCTAGAGAGGTACACTGCAAGAGATGATCTAAAATGAAGGCCTCTCAGGTGCGAACTTAAAGGGCAAACATGACAGAGAGGTGTACATAAGTACTAATCATGAGTGCCAGATAGACCACTGCTTGTCCACTAATAACAGCAGCAGCCCTCATACCGAATCTGAGGAGGTTATCCGTACATGGAGAAGCTTTCCTCATGTCTAAGGCATGGTGCAACATAGCAATTAACTTATTTTAAGCCCGTACACATGCACCTGCAGAACAGCTAACACAATTTTGGAAGCATGCAATCTGTCTTACACATAGATAAATAATTAATTTATTAACCCATTTATTATCCAAGGAGGCCCACAGTCACTTTTCACAGGTGACCTATGAGCAACATCTACTTAAGTGACTTGCTTAGAGTAAGCAAATAAGGGCCGAGAGAATCAAACCCTGTACCACAACTCACAGCCTTAATCCTCTTTGGGACTGGCAAGAAGAAAGCAAGAGGAAATGAGGGACTCCAGCAAAGAAATTTGTGTGAGAAAAGATCTGCAACAGTCAGGCAAGAGTGTCGAAAAAGGCAGGACATTTGCATTGAATCAAGATAGATGGTGACAGTTGACACAACAGCCTAATCTCATGCTGAAAATGGGAAAAATGAGGGGGGGGGTTAAGATGATGCATAGTCTGTCCCAACTCTTCTTCACCAGATTGTTTTTTTATTTTTCTGCACATGTGCATGGACCACCATAATCTTCTCTTAAATCTTTTCTGCAATTGGAGCTACTTTGGTTTCTGCTCTTTTGTCCTCATTCTTCATCTGTCCCATAGTGTGCTTCCTACCACCCTTCACAGGCACTTCATTTCCATCACCTCTAGCTTTATCAACTGCTCTACCTTTACTGCCCATGTTTCTGTAACATACAGTAGTACTGGTCACACCACTGTTTTGTACACCTTACTTTTCAGCTTCTTTGGTATTCTTCTGTCATTCACTACACCTGACAGTCTGTGCCAGCTGACCATAATCCTTCTGATTCTAGCTTTGAACTCTTCATTCAGACGTCCCTTCAAAACCACCCCACCTTGATACTTGAAGATATTAACCTGTTCTGCAATCTTCCCTGCTATCTCAATTCTCAGCTTCTTCTGATTTTCACCATTTCCTGCTGTTACCACTGTCTTACCTGTACTCAGATTCATCCCATGTGCCTTCACCTTTGCATTCCATTCCCCTATCCTTTGCTAAAGTTCTTGGTCAGGGTCTGCCTGCAATGCCACATAATCTACATACAGCAACTGTGTTGATCTATCCTCTCTGACCTGCTTGCTAATGTAGTCCATCACCAATATGAACAGCAGTGAGCTCAGAGACAAACCCTAATGCACACCCACTCCCACTGGGAACCAGTCTGTGAGACCAAACACTGTTCATACTGGTCCTTGTACATAGCCTGCACCACTTCTATCAACATTTGTGGGACTCTGAACTGCTGTAGGACTGCCCAATCAGCTTTCTTAGGACCTTATTATGCACTTTCTCCGAGTCTAGGAATGCCCAGTTGGACTCTTTCCTCATCTGTAGCTTCTTCTCAATTGTCTGTCTCACTGCAAACATCAGGCCAGTTGTGTTGCATCCTGATCTGAGTCTGAACTGCTCATCTCCCATCTTACATTATAATACTCTGCATATTCATTTATCAATCACCCTCTCCAGAACTTTCATTCAATGTGACAGGAGTCTGATACCTCTGTACTGCCCACAGCTGTGTATGCCCCCTTTGTTCCTGTACACTGGCACAAGTATGCTTATTCTCCAGTCATCTAGGATACCCCCTTTGTCTCTAAACTGCTAAGAGTACCTCCAGGAGCCATTTTTCCCCTATCTCACCCAACATCTTTATCATATCTCCTGTGACCACATCTGAGCCTGCTGCTTTCCCTGACTTCATCTTCCTTAGTGCTGTTCTTATTTCTTCTAGGGTGAGCTCCTCTTCTTCTCTCATCGTAGGCTGTGTCTGGGGTAGTATAACTTCTGTGGGCTTTTCTTCATTCTGAAACTGCTGGAAGTATTCATTCTATCTGCCTTTGATGTCCTATATGCTGATGAGCAGGTTGTTGCTGGCATCTCTTATGAAAGGTGTCTGACTATCTTCTTTATCTTTCTGTCTTTGCCTTGTAACCTGATATAGTTTCTTTGTGTCACCTAATGAATCAATTTCCAGACGTTGGTAGCATGCCTCTGATGCCCTATTATTTGCTAATGCATCTCCTTTCTTAACCCTTTTATTAGCCAACCAGCATTATTTTCTTCCCAGCCTGGTCCTTCTTTTCTATCTCCCACTTTTTCCTGCACTCCTTTCTTTTGATGACTTCCTGGATTTCTGCATTCCACCACCAACTTTCCGTATGTACCTTATTTCATTACCTGGCATGACCACATATCCGTTTTGTAGTCCTCACACATGCTGTTTTGAGGTGCTGCCATTTTTCTTCATCTTCAACTATTTATTTATGTATTTTATTTATTTATTTTAATTTTGTTTACCGGGATGGTCCAACTGGACGAGGTCCGTTTACAGCAGAGGCCCGGGGAGAAAAGCTCCAGTTACATTAGAACAACACATTACAGAAATAAACATATAATACAATGCATAGGAAGTAGTATCTATTAAACTAGTAGTTTCTAGAAAGAAGTCAAAAAGAAATTAAAACAGTAGACAATTGCAATCAAAAATATTTACATATGTACATTTAGTTTGCAAAGAGCAACAGTCAGATTTTAACAAGTACATGTTTTCCATGGATAATATTTTGAGGAAACATATTTATTGGGGCATGAAAAGAGAGATAGGAGACTGACTGAAGACCTGGAAGTTGGCTGGGGAGAAAGCACAGCAGTTCAAGGAATAGAGAACTAATAAAGAAATAATTAAACATCTCTTTCCTTTTCTTTAGGTGTTAGAGCCCTGAGTAATTCCTTGAACTGTTGTGCTTTCTCCCCAGCCAACATCCAGGTCTTCAGCCTAGTGTCTGTTGATGTCAGAGCCTTCTCTGACCTCTGCTTGCAGTTGATTTTGGCAACCACTTGTTTATGCTGTGGTCCAACTGTTTCATTGGGGAAGGCTTTGAATCACTGATTCTACCCCACTGCACTTTCCACCAGAGCTCTGTGATAGGCTCACTCCACTTTAGCATCTACATCTCAGATGTCAAAGCCAATGTCAAAGGCCTCTGGCTAATCAAGTTCACAGATGATTGCAAACTGGGAGCAGTCAATGAATCCCTCCTGAGATAAGAACACTCTTCAAGAAGGTCTGACACGGAGAAACGTTTGGTGCCAAAGCCATAGCTTGAACCTCAGTACCAAGAAATGTATTACAGTACCTTTTGGGAAGTCAGCCATCCCAGGTAACTATGTCATCAAAAAACACTCCTAAAAGTTGATTCATTATACAAGGATTTGGGAACTCATGTAGATAGTAACCTAGTCTTTGACCAACAGGTGTCCAAGGTAGTAAGAAAATCCTTCTGTTGCTCAACATTTAAACAAGAGCATAGTATCTAGGCCCAGAGCTATAATCATACCACTGTACGTGGCCCTTATTGGACTCATCACAGAATATAATTCCCTCTTTGGTATGTACCTGACCTGACACATACAGCAACTGGAGCATCCATAAAGGTCCATTAGAAAAATAATACAGGGAGTAAACACAATGTAATACTCTGATCACCTCAAACTCCTGTCTGTTTACTTGGTATCATACAGACCTCTGAGAACTGATCTTTGCTTAGCATACAAGACATTCTTAAACCGTTTTGAGCAACCTTTTGCACATGTGCAAAACAAACAACATCAGAACTACTAAATTGAAATACCTAAATTTTACTTGTGACATAAATAGGACATGCTAGAGAGAAAGAGAGAATGAGAAAGAGATGTTTCTCAGAGAATTCCTCTTCTCTGGAACAGGCTGTCTATCCATTTGAAGCAGAGTTCCTCCCTATCCCTAATTAAGGGCAACTTGGACCAATGGATGGGTAAGTGGAAATTCACCCCTGACCTGGCACTTAAGTCTCTGATGGACAGAGGCAATCAGTAAATCAACCATATATAAATCAAATTTGTGGATCACATTTGGGTTGCATAGTAGGCTTATAAGATCCCTAGTGCTCATAAACCTAGTATACACCTATGAACCTATGAGGACCCTCTTTAGCCATTACCTTACCTTAGCCAATATCTTAATCATAGCTGGTGAGCCTGCTATTTTCCTGAATTGATTTTCCTTAGTGCTGTTCTTACATCTAGGCTGGGCACTTGTTTCTCTTTCATAGTAGTATATAAATTAGGTAGTCTGACAGTTTTCAAACACATGACCCTATGTCTTCCATCTGTGATGTACTCATGAATAAATATAGTCCCAAAGATTTTTTATTGGAAAATACATTTTTCAGTTCTTAATATTTTATATCATGCAAAAATGAATTACTATGTGTTTGGGAATGAAAGGTAATTCCTCACCTGAAGTATAGGTGTGATATTCTAAAAGGTTCACATTAGACATATTCAGTACTTCTGTCTACCCTCTAGCTACTCTACAATTTGGAAACATTTTGCTGCATTTTTCTAATCCATTCTGTTTAGTGTGCCTTTGTTTATTTCAAAGAATACTGTTTACTAACTGCCAGACAAATAGTTTAATTGTCCCAAGATGCCACTTAAAGATTGTACTACACATCTTAACACCATTGGTACACAGCTGTAGTATTACCCTTACCTTCTACATGTGACAGCATGCATAAGTACTGTTTCAAAGCCCTTAAATCTGACCGCTATAGTCCACTGCATCCTTGCTGTCTATGTCTTGTTAAGACTCCTGTCCACATTCCTTGCACTGTAATGCAGGGCATTTTGCCCACTGCCATCTCTCCTGCTGGCATTTCGTGTTCCATTGTACATCACAGCACTATGCTGTTGCTGGTAGTGCACCATTCATCGCACACTACTGAGCACCATGACTGCTTGCACTTATGCTTTTAAGACCTGCATGCTGTTTTTCTTTCACCAACAGTACAGGTGGCCTCCTTGCTGAAATTGATACATAGCATGGCAGCTAAAAACGAAAAACGTAGAAACACACACCAAACTAGAAAACTTGCACAGAGACAGCTTACACCCTAGAAATATAAAGAAAGGGGGTAATTAAGGGACAATTCATTCGTCTCAGTAGACTTACATCTGATGATGACAGCTTTGTTCAAGAGATCATTATGCTGACACATTTTTTTGAGCAGAGAGGGTACGATCAGATTTGGCTTACAAGCATACATAATGACGTTTTCATTTTGAGACAGACTGTTGCCAAGCCAATCAATAGGGGGGTAAGTGATGTAAGTGCAATGAGGAAAGAGAAGGACGATACTACTTTCACTATTTCATTCCCCATACCCATTGTTAATGAGATGGGTGTTATTAAACACATTATCAAGGACAATTGGAAGGTTGTGATGGGTAACAGAGAACTTACACAGATTGTTGGTACACAACCTAAGTTCACTTACAAGAGAATTAAGAACATCAAGACCATTTTGGAACATGGAGTGGGAAATATGTCAGTATTGGTTGATGACAACAGTGTTCGAGGGACCTTCTCTTGCAAAAAGTGCAAACAATGTAGGTACATTAGTAACACATCTTGCACATTTATTAGACATCTTAATAGGACTTTTTGGGTAAACAAATGTTTCAATTGTGAGTTCCAACATAATTTATGTGGCCATATGTAATTCCTGTTTTTGTTATTACATAGGGAAAACTTTCAGATGTTTAAAGCGAAGAATATATGAGCACACACTTGCTATAAAGAAAAAGTATTTTACTAATGCTTTGGCCAGGCATGCTAGTTAATGCATGAACTTTAAGAAGTTCACTTTTTCAGTAATAGATTTTGTTCCACAGATGGAATTTATAGGGAATAACAACTTGATTCTGGAATGTAAGGAGTCTTTGTGGCAGATCAGTTTGGTAGCTGATAGAGCTTCTGGTCTGAACTAATACATTAATATTAAGTGCTTTTTAGCACTAAAAATAAAACAAAAATAAAAATATATATATATATATATATATATATATATATATATATATATATATATATATATATATATATATATATATATATCTTTACAATATGACATTTTGAATGATTCTTGTCCTTTATATAATATGACAGTTTTATTTTTATGGTATGATTTTACGCCTTTAATTCAAAAAGTGATATGAAGAGTCACGGGATGATTTATGCAATTTAAAAGGGGTGTGTTTTGAGAGGTTTAACATTTTCTGAAGAAGTTCATGAGGAATAAACTTGGACGAAAGTGCTAAAGAATTGTGTTCACTCCTTCATTACGGGTCTATATTAGTTCATCGACAGCTTAGGTTGTCAAATATGTAATGATTGACACCTAAGCGTCGAACTTGCAAAATCACGAACATCCATTTAAGCAAATTCTTTCCTTGGGAAAGAATTCAGTAGGCCATCCGCGAACAAAATTAACTTTTCAACCTAAATAAAGTAGGGGGCTGTGCCCCCCCACCCCCTAACTAAATATACCAACTCCAAAATTGCTCCACATTGCCAAAAGGGCAAATCTCCTATAACAGCCTAGCGACTTCTTTCCCAAGGAAAGAATTCACTTAAATGATGGTCCAAGATTTTGCAAGTTCGACGCTTACGTGTCGATCACTACAGATTCCACAACCAAAGCTGTCGATAAACTAATATAGACCCTTCATTACACCTACTGCTTTTGGTTTTTGAGATTTATTTTATAGCATGGCAGCTGTTTCTGAATCCAGCTTCTGTATTTTTTTTTTCTATGACACAAGCTCTACCTTTCTGACATATCCAACTGGCACATCTAGGGGTTGCCAAGGTGGTTTCAGGGGACGTCAGCTGCTCAAAGCACAAGATACCAAAAAAGGCAATGTCAATTGTTATTTCTCATATGGAATCACTGCCAGTAGAAGTTCTAAGAATGTACCATCTGATCCCTTTGTTTGAAGAGATGTGTCCCGTCTTAAAATTGGTACAACTTGGTATAAATTTTGGGGACGTTATCCCTTGCATTTGAGCACAAAGCTTGCTGCTCTGCAAAAATTACCTTCAGTTTAATTTCTTTTCCTTGTGTTTGAAGAATTCATTTTTTGGAATTTAGGTTTCATGGCACTCTGAGATTTGAGGTATCATAGTAGAACCTATGCATGTAAGCTTGCTTAGGTTCTGAAAATAAAAAAAATGTGTGCTATACCTTAAATAAAACATTTATGGACTATACTCTAGCAAAATACCACCATCCATTTATTTCTTGTGAACCCTATTTTATATTACAGTTCTATATATGTCTGTGGCTGAAAAGATGGGTAAAGTAGAAACCTTGCATCAAAGAGCAATCATTAGAGCTTTATCACTGCTGGATTTGTCTTTAGGCAACAAAATCTATAATTTGTACAATTATTCTTTAATTGCAATTAATGCTTTAACAATGAAAAATTCTACAAAAAAAATGAAACCAGAGGTAAGTACCCATTTTGTGCGCTACCAACTTCAACACCATAATGAATTTCCATGGGGGGGGGGGGCATTGTTAATCAACGTGTCATATCTACTGGAAATTCCAAATTTTGTGTCTGGGAAGTAGCTGCACAGGAAACATGTTCACTCTCTTGTCTCATTAATAATTATACAATGTAAGCACATTAAAATTGTAAAGCATGCATGCTGATTAGGCAAAATAATTAATACCCAGACCAAACTCCAATAGTGTTATAACAAAATTTGCAACTTTATATCTGACTTTCTTGGTCAAACTCATCATTGACATCCCTAGAAGCATTAATCTGGCTTGACCTCCCTCACCACATTGTTTTTACTCAGCTTGTTAGGGCACACAAGACTGCATCATTCTACCTACAAAACTCCCTCACTTTCCAACCTCATCCAACGGCATTTGCCAAAATGTTATCGTTACTCCAAAGATCTTTCACTGGTATCATCCCAAAAATCTGAGCACGTTAATGGACATTCAACATTCTCAGCGAACTATCTCCAAAATCTGGAACAAAATCCTGAGCTAAATCAGAGTCTTACACGATATCAAATATTTTAAAACTACATTAAAAAATGTTCTCATCCAAACTCTGCAACTGCTCCAATCACCCAGGCTGACCATACCAAATCATATTTTCTGCAGTTTAACTCTCACTTCTATCTCCTTTCTCTCTCTGATGCCTCTCCTGTCTAGTCCGTCTTTTAAACGTTTCCCATACTATCTTAACATGGATAAAAAGATCGACATAATCATGCCAGACTACTTCAGGAGTAAATCTGTTTACTGAAATTATTAAGTACTAATAACTACATATATAAAATGTAATTTGTATCTTAGGAGTTTTAGTATGTCTTATAAATTGCAAATGTGTGTCATATTTTGGTCTGCACCTTATAAAATGTATGTTTTTTTTTCTCACAAGGCATTGAATATTACAGTCACTAAATGGGGGGTGCACTATCTCTGGATGAAAGCAATTTAACCTCTTGTTGTTTGCTCAGCTTACATTCTGACTTTATAGGGATGGTGTATTTGTATGAAATACACTGGGGTATTTATTATTTTACTGTTTGTGTGAAACAGACTTACAACTGTCCTAGAATTCACAGAATGTCCTTTTCTTTGCCTCATATTTTGATCTGCACTTCATAAAAGATGTATATTTTTCTGGCAAATCCCTGAAGATTGCAGTCACTAAATGGGGGTGAGGAGATCTCTGGATGAAAGCAACTTAACCTTTTGTTGTTTGCTCATTTTTAAGGCTGGTCTTAGGACTAGTGTGCATTTATATGAAATACTTTGGAATATTTATTCTTAGGTAACTATGTGATCAAAATTCAAATTGTATTTTATTTCACAGAATTTCTCTGACTTTGCTTCATATTTTTGGTTTGCACATCTAAAATGTGTGGCTTTCTAGCAAATCACTGGAGACTGCAGTCACTGAACAGCAGAGGGATTGGCTATGAAAGAAAATTCCCTTCTTGATGTTTGCTCGGATTTTAAAGTCTGCCTTTGTAGGACTCGTGTGCATTTGTACAATAAAAGCCAAGCTATTTATTCTCTGGTAACTGTTTTTGTGAAACATGTAAAACCAAGTAAGAACTGGTTTTGCAGAATATCCCTGATATTCCCATATATCTATATCTATATCTATATATCTATATATATATATATATATATATATATATATATATTTTTTTTTTTTTTTTTTGAACGTTCATTTGTTTGACAAATGCAGGAGGTGTTGTTTAATTGTAATTTTTTCAATTATACAGATAACCTAGCAGTGCCAATATTAAAGTTATGCTTTGTTGAGATATGTAACTGTGGTTGGAGGGGTGACAGTGAGAGTCATGTGCATGTTGGTGCATGTGTTTGTGAGTTAGGGTTAGGGTCAGGAATAGGTTTGGGATAAATGTTGTGCATTTGCATGCAAGTGTGTATATTCTAGGGTTAGTGTCAGAGTTGTGTAACAGGATAGATGTAAAGCTGGATTCAATAAGGTCTGTGTAGGCTGTGCACATGGTCATGATCTTCCCTTGGCAGAGTGCCATGTATATTAATGGTGCAGCGTGCATAAGAGAGGTCAGAACAGCACGGATATTGAACGTGGGTAACACCGATGGCACACCTACATACCCGTCAGCCTGTTAACCTGATTAAATGGGGAAAATACAATTTATTTCAGTAATTTGAATTTATTTTAATATTTTTTTTAACTTTTATGTGCTTGTTTGTGCTATGTGATGCGTTATTTAGCTATGCTTAGCTCTGCGCATCCATACATCAAACATGCACCAGACATCTAAAAATAGAAACCGGATGTGTTCAGTTTTTATTTTTTTGTTTTTATATGCTTATTTGCACAATGCACTACATTATTTAGCTATGTTTAGCTTTGTGCACTCATTCATCAGATATGCACCGGACATCTAAAAATAAAAACTGGATGTTTTTAATTGTTTAGCTGCATAGTGCTTAGCACTGCCCAAACCCACGCAGTGAAGCTGTGCTATGCTTACAGTGGCAATTTCGCATTATATCTGAATATACATGAGTTGCCTTCACTACTCCAGTGGTGAGATAGGCTAGGCTGAGTGATGACATGTAGTATAGTATGTCCCAGGCAGTGACACCTTTCAAATATACTGCTGTAAAACTGAGTCAGGTCACTGAAACATCTGTTCACTTAAAATGTAATTATTCTTACATTTAGGAAAGGTATGCAACGCCAAACATCGCTTAAACATGGATAATGGTCTTTTCATGTTTGCGTGTTGCTAAGCTTTGCCTAAACATGGGCTGTGCAGGTTTCCGTGATGCTCAGCGATGCAACGTGTTTTTGAAAGTTTCAGTATAACATGCGGTGGTGGGAATGCATCCTATTTAAAGGGAAATAGGTGGGAACTGCACAGTATTCCTTGAAGCCTGATCTTGAGTGTGCATATGGCTGTTGTTGGGGAAGGAGTGTACTTTCAGGCACAACAGTGAGGTGTTCCGGAGTCTAGGATTTTTATTGGACTCCTGGTACAGCACCATGGACCCAGGCTGCTGCAGGACAACTATCAAGGATCAGAATGCAAGTCTGAGGCCTTAGATAGTTTGGCCAGGGACCTGACCACTGCAACTGGTATCTTCTGCACTGAAGAGTAGTGTCATCATTATGATGACCTCTATCGATTGAAGTGGGGTACTTTGGAGCACTGAATCCAACAGGCACAGGCAGGGAACACCCCACATATATGTAAGTATGTTTTTAGTATCTGACAAATATACAAGCTGGATCTGTGCAAAACTGGTATGCATAATGGTTTCCCCTCTCTTATCACAGCTGCAGAAGAGAGGGCTTGCAACGTGCAGTCCCATGCACAGCGTTTGGCCAGGATGATGCAAGCTTGTGGTGTGTAGGAAAATCAATAAAGTAATAAATGAATGCATAACTTAATAAGAAAATAAAATAAATACAGATATTGCAGTCTTAACAGTCATTTATGAAATACCTAGGGCATCAAAGAGTTTCATTAAAGTGTCAGTGCATATCTGAAATATTAAAGCAAGTTAAAGCACGTAGGCATGCAGTACTGTATAGCATAGCCACCAACCTTTAGTTAATGTTGTGGAATATCCAGATTAAGAGTTAATATTGTGGTCTGCTCATTGTCAGAAATATGCTGTAGATTGTGGTCTGCTCATTGTCAGAAATATGCTGTAGATTGCAGTTAATAACTGAGTAGATTAAACATGTAAGCTAACAGAAGTCTTAGACAGCTATACATGTGTGTAAATGCAAGATTTGAAACAACATGAATCAATAAACTGTAAAAGGTGACAGTGCTCTGATACTTTATTGTTTCCAATAAAATGTTCAGTATTACTGTAGCTAATGTTTGTGGGTTCTAATCTCACACCAGCCAACTGAGAAAACTTGTTGCTTTCAATATTGTTTTAGCATTTCATCAATAAAACATAATCATGCTTGCATGTGAAGTGCACCCATCGACCTGTGCTAGGACTGTCCAGCTGTCAATTGTAATCACTGTACATGGACATACCTCTCAACTGTCATGAATTTTGCAGAATGTATTGAATATTGCCCCATATGTCTGGTCTGTTTGGTATATGATCTTGTTTTACTGGCCAGACTCTGCCACATTGCTCATGATCAATGTCAGGAAAAAAATGTCAGTCCTATGAATTGCAGATATTAGACATCTCTCGAAAGGCATTTTAATGGCAAATCTGTTATCTGAATACCTTGCTACTGTTGTAAGAGTACACTATGTAAGAATGTTCCCTGTTGCTGTGCCTTTGTACCACCATTATGTATGGTTTGGCCCATAACGTCCCATGCTAAGAGGTTGAGAGGTATGTATATATCCAATGTAAGCAACACTGAATGATTGCTGGATGCAATATGATGTGAACTTTAGTGTGTGTGCAAGGAACAGGGTAGTATTTCAAATAATAAACATAACAGCAGTCAGTGGTGTTACAAGTAAAAGCTAACATATCTAAAAGTGCTTAGATGTACTATGTTTAGTTATAGTATCTGTAAAGTTACTAATTTTCTCCTTTCTTCTCTTACCCCACCCATTTTCTTCTTTTATTTATTTAATCGGTATATTCACTATTATAGTTTGCTATTATTATATTATTTATTACCTCTTATGTTGCCCTTATCTATAATTTAAGATTGCTTTGTCGTTACATTTTCATTCACATTTATTGTTGTTGTTCCTCATTATATTATTTTTCAATTTGTTTCCATTACACATTATTGTTTTCCTTTATGTTATTAATTACATTTGTTTGGGTTACGCTTATTTTCCTTTATGTTTCTATTTTATTTACCACAGAGTGACAATGTAGGCTAGTTCCTGGTGATCCACCTACCTTGGCTCCATTGGCTGAGGCACTAGGGCCTAGCACGTCCTGGGCCACAGTTGGGTGGCACCCCCTGCTGCTCTTGTACTACCTGTTCCTTCAGGTAGTTCCACCCTGCAGGCTGGGAGTATGCCCCCCTCTAAGACTGGAGGTGGAGGGGATGCCTACGTCACCCATGAACAAATGCTGGGCATAGTACGTAAGCTTGCTGTCCATCTTGGTGGGGCAGTCTCACCCCAGGTGCTGGTGTCACCAACTGCCTCCACAGCAGTAGTGAAGATGGAGTGATGACAGTCCTATGGGTGAGGGCTTGAGTCACATTGTTACCATGTCTGATGTCCATGGGACCTGGATCGCCCCAACCAAGGTGTTCACCCCCCTCTTGTGTCTCTCACCAACCCTGTCTGCTATCTTGTATGTCTTGTCTGTCTGCAAATGCCTCTTCAACTTCCCGACATACCTTCTTCACACATACCTACGTCTCTTCACCAACATGTCACTCTCTCCTTAAAAAAAAAAAGGGCACCTGTCCTCCCGAAAAAAATTACATCCCATACATAACTCTCCATTTTGCACATGTGTCCACTGGATGCACTTAATTTGGTCCAACTTGCTTGACAATGCACTTATGTTGTTGTCACCTCTCTCAAGGGAGGGGACAGTCCAAGTTCAGCTAAAAATCTTTGCAAGTGGACAGTTGTTTCTGTGGAAGAAATGGACAGCTATGTTTCTTTCCTACACCATTTTGCACATTCCTACCTGCCTATCAATATGTTTTTACCCCCTGTTTGTGCCCCATTTCACCACTTTCCTATCTTCCCAATTTTCTTTTCTTTAAAGAATCTTTGCTCTAGCGCAGCATCCCTCAGCTAAGCTAAATGGCGTTGTATTATTACATGTATGTCAAAACATAGTAATCATGTTCAAGCACTTCGCCTGCACCCTATTCCGAACCCAGTACAATCTAACTTGAATAGTGCATCAACCTGCCAAGCCACATAACCAGTTAATTAGCACAGGTGTTTTAAGCAAAACTTAGTAATTGTCATTTTCTTGTCATTAAGCATGTTTACATGATGCTGCGCAGTTATGCATGAGATTAAAAGATAGAATTTTTAGTCAATCTTATGAGATTAGGACTTGCAATATGAACAATGCGCTAGCTAAACATATTAAAGAAAATGCTGGGCATGAGTTTGTCTTTAGAGTACTACAAACAGTTGATGTGGGTCACCGGGAGGCGGGGTGATCTCACTAACTGTACTGAAACAGCAGAACTTAAATGGATTTTAAGGTTACAAACCAAGAAACATCCTGGTATTAATACTTGTGTTTCTTTAATACCTGTATTGAAAGGAAGGAATTGGTTTAATAAAGTGATTAATTAACATAGTTAATTGAGCATCTAACTGTTTTTAAACTGAGTTGTGAGTTTTTGTTTTTATGATCTGAAGAAGCGTTGCTTTTACAACATGAAAGAGCTTATCTGGTCCATTTTTACTACATAAATACCTTTACTGTGTGAAGCTGTCGTGTTCATGCCAATTTTTATGTTTTGGATTTTTGATGTTTATTTGGCAGTTATCTTTATCAGTGGCTGGAACTTGGTTCTTGTGTTTGTCTTGGTTCTATTTTTGAGTTCCACCCTGGACATGGCTGAGACAGCAACCATAGAACTGGAATATAATCCTTCAAGCAGAAACCTGCAGCAGAGATGGAGTAAGGTGATAAACTTACCTGAGAATCCACTTGGGCTCAATTTTGTGGAAATTGATGAAGAGAAAGAACCTGCAAGTAATGACTTTCCTGAGTTTTTGAGACTGGTAAGAGAACTGGAAATCAATTTGTTTAAGTTAAAGAGACAACGATGGCAACACCTCCATTTGGAGGCTAGTCTGCACTATTAAATTATCCCTAGGGGATTAAGAGTGCTTTGTATGAAATGCATGCAGACTTACTCAAACAATGGCAACAAATGAACTTAGATTTAAGTTTCATATACATTAATTTGTTGATTGAATACTTTCTGCCCTTTGAGCAAAGTCTGTTAGAGGCAGTAGAAGCATGCAGGTTAAATTGTGAGCAGCACTTTAAAGGAAGTGTGCACTCTGGAGAATACCTTCACCAATGTGGTTAATTATGAACTGAAACTTCAACGTATAAAAACTGGAAAACTAATAAGAGATTATAATGACTTTGTATTTGGACATATTTTTGTATGACCGAGAATAGCGGGGGGGGCAAGCCAGGAGCTCCTGAGGTTGACCAGAATAATATGGCAGTGTCAGAAAATCAAGAGCCTAGACTGAAGCAGGATGTTGAAAGAGCAGATAATGTACAGAATGTTGCATTGAATAACCCTCTAGTGCATGATGGTTCACAATTGAGTAATTTGAGGCCTGAAGGAAATATAGCACAGCAGCATGGTATGAGAGCCAGTCCAAAAGAAAGATCAACTGACAATAAGGGTTTTCCTCCTTTACCGGGATGGTGAAGTCATCACGTTCACTCAGCAGAGGGCACCACAAGAGGAAACACTATAACGAATACCTACAAGGAACATGCAAGATGAGGAGGTGAACTGTATAGTACAGAGGTTCCTAAAGTGTGCGCTGTGGCACCCTGGGGAGCCATGGCTTCCTCACAGGGGTGCCGCAAACTAATAAGCTTAGCTGCAAAATAAACTGCGAACAGTTTGCGGTTTATTTTGCAGCTAAGTTTATTAGTTTGCAGCGAGTATGAGTGAATGCAGGAATGAATGAAGAAGTGACTGTGTGTGTGTGTGTGTGTGTGTGTGTGTGTGTGTGTGTGTGTGTGTGTGTGTGTGCGTGTATGCGTGACATCAGGAGAGTGAGTGCTATGTGTGAGTGAATGCAGGAATGAATGAAGAAGTGGCTGTGTGTGTGTGTGTGTGTGTGTGAGATTGGGAGAGTGAGAGCGATGTGTGAGTGAGTGCAGGTATGAATGAGGAAGTGGCTGTGTGTGCATGTGAATGAATGCGATTATGAATGAGGAAGTGGCTGTGTGTGTGTATGTGTGAGATCGGAAGAGTGAGAGGGATGTATGAATGAATGTGTAAGTGGGTATGTGGCATGTGGGTTTGACAGACAGTGAGAGCGATGTATGAATGAATGCGTAAGTGGGTGTGTGGCATGTGGGTGTGAGATAGGGAGAGTGAGAACAATGTATGAATGAATGCGTAAGTGGGTGTGTGGCATGTGGGTGTGACAGACAGTGAGAGCGATGTGTGAATGAATGCAGGTATGAATGAGGAAGTGACTGTGTGTTTTTGATCAGGAGAGAGAGTTATGTGTGAGTGAATGCAGGTATGAATGAGGAAGTGACTGTGTGTGTTTGATCAGGAGAGAGAGTTATGTGTGAGTGAATGCAGGTATGAATGAGGAAGTGACTGTGTGTGTGTTTGATCAGGAGGGAGACAGAGAGAGAGAGCGATGTGTGAGTGAATGCAGGTATGAATGAATGTCCCACACAGCTCAGGTTTGTGAAAGGCAGATCATGCCTCCTGAACCTGATCGACTTCTTTGAGGCAGTCACCAAAGCCTTAGATGAGGGTAACATGGTTTACACAGCCTATCTTGACCTTGCCAAGGCTTTTGACACCATCCACCATTCTGGAATTATTGCTAAACTCATTAAACTAGGTATAAATCCCTACGTCACAAGATGGGTTACCAACTGGCTCACTGACAGAACCCACACTGTAAAAGTTGCACACTCCAAATCTGACCTCAAACCAGTGACAAGTGGAGTATCACAGGGTTCAATCCTGAGACCTCTCCTGTTTGGTATCTACTTCTCTGACGTACAGGCTAACACAGAAGGCCTCTGGCTAATGAAGTTCACAGATGACTGCCAACTCAGAACCATAGTTGAGTCCCCAAATGATGTGTAAATCCTACAGAAGGGCCTCACTGAGACAGATGCCTGGTGTCAGAGGCATGGCATCAAGTTCAATGCCAAAAAGTGCACTGTCATCCCCTTTGGTAAAAACTCTGTACCCATGAAATACTACATAGACAGCAGTCTACTTAACACCAAATGTGTGATAAGAGACCTTGGGATCCAGGTGGACAGTAGTCTGTCCTTTGATAGTCACATTGCCACAGTAGTCAGGAAGTCCTTCTACGTGGCACACCTCATCATAAAAGGGTTCTCATCCAGGAAAAAAGAGGTCATTGCTCCCCTCTACTTGACACTTATTAGACCCATTATAGAGTACAACGCCCCTTTTGGAATGTACCTCACAAGACATCTGCAGCAGCTGGAAAGGCCACAGAAGTACCCCACAAAGAGGATTACTGGCCTCAAACAGATGCCCTACACTGACCGTCTAAAAAAACTCCAGCTTTACACCATAGCATATCGCCTACTCCAAGGTGATGTCTGCCTAACATATAAAACTATGTCAAATCCAGATCTGTTGGACATGCTACACCTAAATAAATCCCAATCCCTCTGAGCTACATGGTCTAGGGACCTAAACCTTGTCACCACAATAAACAGGACATGCTGGAGGGATAGATTCCTGTCCCAAAGACTTCCCATACTCTGGAACAGGCTACCCATCTATGTCAAGCAAAGTTCTTCATTAGCACTCTTCAAGAAAAATCTTGATGAGTGGATGGGAAATAGGAAATACACCCCAGGGATCACTTCTGTGTTTCTGCTCGACAGTGGCACAGGAAAATAACTTTCTTGGGTGGTGTAAGCCAGGGAACCTTGTTGGCTAGGCTTATGTAGGCCCTCGAGCCAATAGCCTAGTACCTACCTATGAACCTATGAGGAAGTGACTTTGTGTGTGTGTTTGATCAGGGAGAGAGAGTGATGTGTGAGTGAATGCAGGTATGAATGAGGAAGTGACTATGTGTGTGTGTGATTCACACCTCTCAACTGTACAGATTTTCGCAAAATGTCCATATTTTTGCCTCATATTTTTGGTGTGTTTCTCCTAAAATCTGTATTTTTCTGGCAAATAGTTGAGGACTGAAGTCATTAAAAAATGACAAACATTTGAGTTTAAGACTCCACATCCTGCAGAGAATTCATGCTAATTCAAAACCTATTATTCTATCAACTTTCTAAGTTTGTAAGAGCAATATTTAAAATCTGTCCCTATTTGTCCCCCCATCATTTTAGGCTTTGTCCAGACTTTTTAAGAGGTTGAGAGGTACGGTGTGATTGGGAGAGTAAGAGTGATGTGTGAGTGAATGCAGGTATGAATGAGGAAGTGACTGTATATGTGTGTGTGTGTGTGTGTGTGTGCGTCTGATTGGGAGAGTAAGAGTGATGTGTGAGTGAATGCAGGAATGCAGGTATGAATGAGGAAGTGACTGTGTGTGTGTGTGTGTGTGTGTGTGTGTGTGTGTGTGTGTGTGTGTGTGTGTGTGTGTGTGAATGCAGGTATGAATGAGGGAGTGACTGACTGTGTGAGAGATTGGAAAAGAGTGAGAGTGATGTGTGTGTGTGTGTGTGTGTGTGTGTGTGTGTGTGTGTGTGTGTGTGTGTGTGTGTGTGTGTGTGTGATTGGGAGAGTAAGAGCGATGTGTGAGTGAATGCAGGTATGAATGAGAAAGTGACTGTATGTGTGTTTTGTGTGTGTGTGTGTGTGTGTGTGTGTGTGTGTGTGTGTGTGTGTGTGTGTGGGTGTGTGCGTGTGTGCGTGGGTGTGTGATTGGGAGAGTAAGAGCGATGTGTGAGTGAATGCAGGTATGAATGAGAAAGTGACTGTGCGTGTGCGTGTGTGTGTGTGTGTGTGTGTGTGTGTGTGTGTGTGTGTGTGTGTGTGTGTGTGTGTGTGTGTGTGTGTGTGTCACGGGGGAAGAAACTGAAGAGTGAGAGTGATTCCTTGGCAGCAGCAGCAAAGAGGTTTGTGTAAGTCTGGTCCATACCACTGGACATATACCTCTCACCCTCTTAGATCAAAACATCTTTACAAAGCCAAAAATAGTGGGGGTACAAAAGCACAAAATAGGGACACTTTTAAGTGCTGCTCTCACAAACTTAGGAAGTTGATAGAAATGCAGGTTTTACATTAGCATGAATTTTCTGATGGGTAAGAAGTATGAAACACAACTGTCTGTCATTATTTTCTGACTTCAATCTCAATGATATGCCAGTAATTTGCCAGAAAACAACAATTTTATGAGAAAAAGACCAAAAATATGAGGCAAAAATCTGGACATTCTGCAGAAATCTATACAGTTGAGATGTATACTGGACAGAGCCAAAGAATAGGGACAGATTTTAAATATTGCTCTTATATAAACTTAAACTTAATAAGATTGCCACTAGGTTTGCTTACCTCTCAACCATAGTAGATCAGTGTTATGCTGTTAAGCAGAATGTACACTTTAGAAAAACCACAAATGATCTCGGATAGATCGAAGAAAATTATCAAGAAACAAAAAAGTCCACAGCAGCCAGCAAAACTGAAAGGAATCCACAAAGCCAAATATGAATTAGCGCTTTCTTTCACTTTTTAATTACACGTGAACTTCTTCAGAAAAAACGGGAGATCTCCCACACTCCCGTTTTATACAATGCTACAGGAAATGATGTAAAATGCACTTTACCAAAATTTTAAATAGTAAAATTTATAAAATATACGAACTTTTTCAAAAATCCATAATAACACATTCAAACAATGTGTGCATTATTGTGTATATATATATATATATATATATATATACATAAAATACATAATGTTTCAAAATATTGATTCTAAATAATTCCTCCACAATCCAAATACTGTAAATTAGTAAAAAGTTTTTCTAAAAAAGACTGAGTAGGCTAACGTCAGAAGATAATATTTACAAAGAAGAACTAGTATTGTTAAGAAAATTATTTTTGCAAAGAGGGTATAACAAGTATTGGATAAAAGGGCTTGAAAAAGAGGTAGGAAAACTCAGAAACAGTGTTGCCAAGCCAATACTTACTATCACTGGTAATGAAATATTGAGAGAAATTTCACTAGGACATACAGAAAAAAGAGATGAAAATGACTTTCTGACTGCATTTCCTTTGCCAATATCTAACGAAATGGGACTTATTAGAAAAATTATAGAGAAAAATTGGAGAATTATTCTTGGTAATAGAGAACTAATGTCTTGTGTAGGGATAAGACCAAATTTTACATACAAAAAAGTAATTAACATAAAAAACATTTTGGAAAACAACAATAATTCAAGGAAAACATCGACAAGAGACATCAGTAAAAAGAAAGGGACATTTGCGTGCAAGGACTGCAGGCAATGTCGTTACGTCAGTAATACTTCTTTCGTGACATTGAAACACTTAAATAAAACATTTTGAGCGCATAAGTATTTTAATTGTCACAGTGATCACGTAGTACACATTGCAACCTGTGTAACATGTGACAATTATTACATAGGCAAGACAAAGAGAGTCTTACACCGCAGGATTTATGAGCACAATCTAGCGATTAAAAATAAGGACAAGAACAATTCCTTAGCTAAACATTCCCAGGTATGTGTAGATTTCAAAAAAATTTGAATTTTTTGTCTTAGATTCTATTGAGAAGGGATTGTTAATTGGAGACACAAATAATAGATTAGAACAAAAAGAGGCAATTTGGCAGTTGTGTTTAGGAGCAGATGAACCTCCGGGGTTAAACGAAGTTATAAACATAAAATGTTTTCTGATACACAGACAACAATAAATATATTCATTACATAAAATGATGTTTAAAAGATTATCGGTGTGGTACTGTACAGTATTGGGTCCATTTTTTTGTTAACAAGTGGACATATACAATTAACTTTCTACTCTTATTTTTATCAACATTTTCAATTATAGTTAATAATGTAGAGATATGTTTATGAGAGTAGATATGTAATGTTAATAAATTTAGATTTGTATACATAGGCGTAGAGGTATACTGTACCTATACTATACACTTTGGAATAGGTTTCACATTCACACATTTTATACATAAAGTTTTCAACAGAAGAACGACATTGTGTAGAGATTATTACTTATAGTACAAGTCAGGTAGTTATGAGGTGAATCATTTCATTTCATTTTATAAAAAGTTTTTTAGAAAAACTTTTTACTAATTTACAGTATTTGGATTGTGGAGGAATTATTTAGAATCAATATTTTGGAACATTATGTATTTTATGTATATATATATATATATATATATATATACACAATAATGCACACATTGTTTGAATGTGTTATTATGGATTTTTGAAAAAGTTTGTGTATTTTATAAATTTTACTATTTAAAATTTTGGTAAAGTGCATTTTACATCATTTCCTGTAGCATTGTATACAACGGGAGTGTGGGAGATCTCCCATTTTTTCTGAAGAAGTTCACGTGTAATTAAAAAGTGAAAGAAAGCGCTAATTCGTATTTGGCTTTGTGGATTCCTTTCAGTTTTGCTGGCTGCTGTGGACTTTTTTGTTTCTTGAGAATGTACACTTTGTTTTGGTAATTGTCTTTTTATTGTACTTTTGAGCTTTTCTCCCCAGGTCTCTTAGTCCAGTCGGGCAGCTTTGTTAAACAAATAAATAAAAAAATTAATGAAATATGCACTTCAGGCGCACTGTGGGGGGGGGGGCACCTTGCGATACCTGGATTCAGCAGGGGAGCCAAGAATCGAAAAAGTTTGGTAACCACTGGCATAGTATATAACCTTTCTGATCATGTGTTGACTGAAGCGGAATTAACCATTCTGAATAAAGGACTCAGTTTTATTCCCTCTGTATCATCAGAGGTGAGTGATGTTCAACTGATTTAAGACTTTTTTGCCGAAATTTAACTTTAAAATTAATGTTTAATGACATAATGATGTTACCAACAGACCACGGTTTAGGCAGTCAGGTGTTTTTATCCCACCCATGCCTTTACATGTACAGTTGTTTATAAAAATATGTGAAAATGAGTTATGTGAGTATATGTATGGAGAAAGAGCAAAGGGTTACTGTAACTTAACGGCATCACAGAACCGAGCCCTAAATTATCTAAAGAATAATCAGGCTATAAGTATCAGACCCTCTGATAAAGGAGGGTCTACTGTAATTATGAATTACAAAGATTATAATTTGAGTATACTTGCCTTGCTGAATGAGGATACAACGTATATACAGATTAACATGGAGAGGGTAAGATGTGTTATTAATTATGTACATAGTGATTTATATGAATTATTTATGGAAACCTCCATTGACCGTGACTTGTTTGATTTTCTGTATGTGACTGAACCAAAGATACCATTGATAAAGGGCCTTCCTAAAGTCCATAAATCATTGACCAAATCACCTCTACATTTGATTGTGTCAGGGGAAGGATGGGTCACACAAACATGTTTTTTATATGTGGAAAGTAAGCTTAAGGCAATGTTGGCTTCTGTCTCTGTTGTACTCAGGGACACTAAGCAATTTTTAACTGACCTCTTCATGTTTTTAGAGAGTTATGGTGATATTACAGGGTTTTTCCTTGTGACCCTTATGTAGTGAATTTATTTACATGTATCCTGAATGAGCATGACTTAGATACTGTTAGAGAGCTGCTAACATTTAGAGGGGATTTTAATAATATTCAGGTCAACATGATTTGCTGCGTTTGGATTTAGTTCTAAATAATGATTTTTTTGTATGGTGACTGCATATATGCATAAAAATGGGGGGTGGCCATGGGCACCCCCTGTGCAAATTCATATGCTAATGCAGTAATGAACTCATGGGAGGAACAATTTGCACTTAATAATAATATATATAGACAACACATTAGATTTTATCATCGTTTTGTGGACAATGTTTTTATTTTGTGGGGGGGGGCAGGAAGAACTGCATACTTTTCTTCACTACATTAACCACACCACTGAATTTGTGAGGTTTACTGTGTCCATGTCACAGAAAGAGATGGATTTCTTGGATGTATGATTAATGGTCATTCAAATGGGTCAGATAGACACCAATCTATTCCAAAAGGGATGTTGGAAAAAGAGTTACTTGTCTTTTGATAGTATCCCACCCAGGCATATATATCCTAATGTAGTAAGAGGGTCTATATTAAATCACTGAATGCTTAAAAAAGCGAACAGTGATTGATCGACCCTATGTAAGCAAAAACTTACAATGTTGAAGTGTCAGAACAGCAATTTTATTCCAAGGGAAAAAAAATCACTGTTACAACAAAAAAAAAAAAAGAAACTAAAAATGAATTTCAAACATTACATTAAGTCCCCCCCCCCTATTTAAATATACCAACTCCGAGACCGCACTACAGTGCTGAAAACGGCAAAGTATCGAAGTGGCCAAGCAAATTCTTTCCCAAGGAAAGAATTTGCTTAACAGCCACTTTGATATTTTCCGTTTTCAACTTTTTAAGTTCGACCAAGACGCATTCGAAAGAATGCGTCTTCGGTTTTCTAGTATAGACCCCTAGTAAGAAGCCAGTATATGAGAGCCTCTAGGCTATGTACACAAGAAGATGTAGTCCATAAAAATATTGATGCACTGAGTAAACATTTCTTGAAAAGGGGCTATAAGAAGGATCTTCTAATACAACACAAAGAGAGGGTGGTTAATGATAGAAAAAAAATTGCTGCCCCATACTTCTCTAGATGTGCTTCTAGTACCCATAGGGACCCCCTTGTTAATAAACTCAGATTTGGTCTGAAATATACAAGTGATATAGGGTCTGTTTGTAATTTTATATGAAAAAACTGGGGAATACTTACAAGTGACAATAAGACTGCTGAAATAGTTGGGATTAACCCCTCCTTTATGTACAAGAATTGTCTAAATTTGAAGAGACATTGTGCACAGGGAGCTGTAATACTAAGCCAAGTAACCCGATATCTGTTAGACATGGCACATACAGTTGCAGACACTGCAGAGCATGTACATATATTTCACAGGAACAAGTGTTTAAGCATCCACGGTTGAAATATGTTTTCAGCCCCAGATTTTATGAAGGTTGAAGTACAGCAAATGTGATTTATTTAGCCACTTGCAAATCCTGCACAGGGTTCTATAACAGCAAGACTAATAAGAGATTAAAAGATAGAATTTTTAGTCATTCTTATGAGATTAGGACTTGCAATATGAACAATGCGCTAGCTCATAGGTTCATAGGTTCATAGGTAGTTACTAGGCTATCGGCCCTAGGGCCCATACAAGCCTAGCCAAAAAATGTACCCTGGCTTTTGCCACCCAAGAAATTTATTTTCCTGTGCCCCTGTCGAACAGAGCCACAGAAGTGATCCCTGAGGTGAATTTCACATTTCCCATCCAATCATCAAGATTTTTCTTGAAGAGTGCTAATGAGGAGCTCTGTTTGACATAGATAGGTAGTCTGTTCCAGAGTATGAGAAGTCTCTGAGACAGGAATCTATCCCTCCAACATGTTCCGTTTATTGTGGTGACAAGGTTTAGGTCCCTAGAGCGTGTAGCTCAGAGGGATTGGGATTTATTTAAGTGGAGCATGTCCAACAGCTCTGGGTTTGACATAGCTTTGTATGTTAGGCAGAGATTGCCCCTGAGTAGGCGATATGTGATGGAGTAAAGCTGTAGTTTTTTGAGATGGTCTGCATAGGGCATCTGTTTGAGGCCAGTAATCCTCTTTGTGAGGTATTTCTGTGGTCTTTTCAGTTGTTGTAGATGTCTTGTGAGGTACATACCAAAAGGGGCGTTGTACTCTATAATGGGTCTAATGAGTGATGAGTAGAGGGGAACAATGACCTCTTTTTTCCTGGATGAGAATCCTTTTGTGATGAGATGAGCCATGTAGAAGGATTTCCTGACCACTGTGGTGATGTGATTATCAAAGGAGAGACTACTGTCCACCTGTGTCCCAAGGTCTCTTATCACATTTTCTGCATTACGTAGACTACCAGCTATGTGGTAGTTCATGGGTACAGAGTTTTTACCAAAGGGGATGACAATACACTTTTTGGCATTGAGCTTCAGGCCATAGCTTTGACACCAGGTATCTGTCTCAGTGAGGCCCTTTTGTAGTTTGTCCACATCATTAGGAGTTTCGATTATGGCTCCTAGTTTGCAGTCATCTGCAAACTTTGTTAGCCAAATACCTTCTGTGTTGGCCTGCACTTCAGAGAAGTAGATACCAAACAGGAGAGGACCCAGGACTGAACCCTGTGGTACTCCACTTGTCACTGGTCTGATGTCAGATTTGGAATCCGCTACTTTCACAGTGTGGGTTCTGTCAGTGAGCCAGTTGGCAACCCATCTTGTGACATAGGGATTTATACCTAGTTTAGTGAGCTTATCTATAATTCCAGAGTGGGGAAGGTGTCGAAAGCCTTGGCGAGATCTAGATAAGCTGTGTGAACCATTTTACCCTCATCTATGGCTTTGGTGACTGCTTCAAAGAAGTCAGTCAGGTTTAGGAGACATGATCTGCCTTTTACAAATCCAAACTGGGTAGGGTCCAGAGTTTGGAGATTACCAATGTCTTTGTTTATGAGTTCCACAATGATACGTTCCATGGCCTTGCAGACCAGGCTCATCAGGCTAATGGGGCAGTAGTTCCCGGGGTCCGTCGTGGCTCCCCCTTTGTGGAGTGGGATAACCATCACGGTGCGCCATTCAGTGGGTACAAAGCCTGAGGTGAGGCAATGATTAAACATATTAAAGAAAATGCTGGGCATGAGTTTGTCTTTAGAGTACTACAAACACTTGATGTGGGTCACCGAGAGGGGGGTGATCTCACTAACTATACTGAAACAGCAGAACTTAAATGGGTTTTTAAAGTTTTAAAACACCCAAACAACAAACTCTGTAATCCAACTGGGCAGAAATAAAGAGGCACAAACGTAGATATTGTAAAGCGCTTTTCGTTTATATTACAACATAAACTTCATCAGACAAGTAAAAAACACACAAATACATTTAAATAGATTAAGGTAACCAATCAAATGTTAGATAAAATTACTCATCAAAAACGTCACCACCCTCTTAGCATAGTTCAAGATACAAAGTTATTTAAAACTCTTAAAACTTTTATATAGTGTAATACTAAAACATTTACTGTTTGTATATTTAAATACTGTCAACGTTTTAGACTTTTTAGTTTTAAAATACTATTAATAATACATCCTTCATTCAAACCTGGTGAACTGTAAGCATTCAGCATGATTTGCCAAGATAATTCTAGTTCATCTAATTTAAGAACGTCAGGTCCACCTCTAACATCTTTGTGTACCTGATCGATAACAATAAATTTAAAACTATGATTAGAGAATTGAGCAACATGCTTAGCCAAAGCATTCTCTAATTTGTTTTTCCTTATTGCATAAAGGTGTTCGTACATATGATTACGAAGTTTCCTTTCAGTTTTGCCTACATAAAATGCAGGACAAAACTGACATAACGCAAGGTAAACAACTAATTTAGAATTACAGTTATTTCTCCAACTCAACTTAAACTGTAAATCATTAACACTGAATCTATTAGATTCCAGTACGTACGAGCAATAATTACAAGATTGGCATTTGTACATGCCTGGAGTCCTGACTGTGTTGTTTTTAAGTTCACAGTAGTCTTTAAGGTTCATACCTCTCCTGTAAATAACTAAGGGGTATTTGCCTACACAATTAAGCACTTTGTTGTCACTCTTAAAGAGTTCCCAATTTTTCTTCAAAATCCCGAAACACCTAGAACTATCCATGTTAAATTTAGTTATAAAAGAAGGAGGTGCAGAATTCACCTCCTGCTCAATTAAAGACTCATCTACTACTGTAGGTGTGTCACCGGTAACACATGCTGAAATATAACCCACAAGATAATAAACATCCTGGTATTAATGCTTGTGTTCCTTCAAACTTGTATTGAAAAGCAGAAAATTGGTTTAATAAAGTGATTAATTAACATAGTTAATTGAGCATTAACTGTTTTTAAACTGAGTTGTGACTTTTTGTTTTTATGATCTGAAGACGCATTGGTTTTACAATATGAAAGCACTTATCTGGTCCATTTTTACTATATAAATACTTTTACTGTGTGAAGCTGTGGTGTTCCTGCCAATTTTTATGCTTTGAATGTCCACAGCATAAAAAACAATGTCTTTTGGCTTCTCCTGTTAGGGGTCACCACAGTAGATCACCAGTCCACAAATTGAATGGCAGTGGAGTTTACAGTGTTGAATTGCTAGCCTGGCACCCAACCTTCACAGAAGGCACACACACATGCACACTGACCTACCTGCATGTCTTTAAAGCTCACTCAACTGTAAGGAGGACATGCAGACTCCACACAGAAGGCACTCCAGCCAAGAATCGAACTGAAGAACCTCTTACTGTGAGGTGACAATGCTAACCACTGCACCACCACAGCAAACAGAATGTCCACAGTGTACATAATTTATTTTTTGATCATAAGATTCTTGTTTACTGAATAATTATTTCCAAATAATTACAGATTGGGGTTAGAAAATAATATCCTCATGTCCTACTATGTGAGGTTGGAGGTATACAACTCTGTAATAGTGACAGTAGTGTATACAGCTTAACATATATTGCACCATAGTAGTGAAGAGCATAGTAGTGCGGGTATTAATGTATTGCTTTTTCTTTTTTATCACAGGTGACCAGGGAGCTTAATCTTTGTCCCCTACATCACCTGATGTTAGTGCCTCTTCAGATTCTGATGATGATGGTGGCCAACTTGAGGCACAGCTGGTGATTGCAGAGGCTGAATCATTCACAGAGCTTGACATCCCTCATCCACTCTCATTATCACCATACACAGCCAGTATGACTATGGATACTCGGTCTGCTAAGGCTACAGATCTTGGACAGTCAGATGGTGATGATATTGAACAGGGAAGTGTGGCTGCTGTGGCTTCAGTGACTGTCAACACTGGCCATAGCTAAACTGTTGGTGAGGTTCCACACAGGCGGATTGATAGTGGTGCTCATAGGAGGCCTGCTGTGCCTCTACCACCTGTTGCACTTGTCTCATCATGGGTCACTCAATGTATGTTTAGGGCTATCATGGAGGCACAGGCATGTGTAAAAAGGAACTCCTGATGAATGTCCAAGGTTATAGATGCAGCACAGTCTGATATCCATGACTGCCTCCACTGTGTTGCTGATACCCTGGATCGGTTGACTGACACAGTGGAAAGAGGTAGGTCTGAGACAGCACACTATCTGTCTTTGAATGCATATTGTCTGTGATGGAACATCTGTTTGGAGTTGAACGTCAGACTCATGGATGTAGGTCAGCAACTACATGTGCTGAGAGTCCATGTGCCTGTGCACAATCATGCTCCCATAGTGGCAGTACATCCAGCACTCCAGAGGGGAGTGTGCTGTCCACACCAAGATGTAGCAGGCCATGGGCTTGTGGTTCTGAGCATTCTCATGGAGGATAAATGCCCAGCAGACATCAGTCACCCTCGGACAGTAGCATAGCATCTGACCTTGGGCATGGAGGTGCCAGTGCAACTCCTGGCAGAGCCAGTTCTCATGTTTGGGGGTGGAGATTATGAACTGTCACCTGTACCATGCATGGCTCACAGCTGACCAACATACAGAAATGTAGAGCTAGCACAGAGCTTGGCTGTGTTTATGCAGTCACACACCACTGTCACATTGAGGGCACCTACAGACAGACACACAACATTTACATGGTCCATCTTGTCTGCTTCCCTTCCTGACTCACACACATACTTGCCAATGTATTGAGTCAGCGTAGGCCTCATGCACCCACCACAACACTCTGTGCAAGTGACAATAACTGTGCTACATCCCTATCGTCTTTCTCATGGATGTGGAGAAATAAAGCTATGTGTCTGATGCACAGGGTGACTATCTACATTAGTATGAATTCTTTTCATCCACTGGTGCTGTTGACATGCTACTAGTACTAGTCATTTGCAGATATTGTACTTTGCCATTTATACTGTGGATAGCATAATGATTTGTGTATGTTACAATGGATGCTGTTGTAAGGGCTGTAGAGTCACACAATGAAATACATTTCATGGAAATAGTTATGTTCACTTTCAGGCACTTTCAACCCAACAATGTCAGAGCACAGGACTGAATGTCAGCACAGAAGACAAATATCATCAGAAAGTAATACAGTATAGGTTAATTGGTTCATAGGCGTTTACTAGGCTAATGAACACGAGGGCTTCTTTAAGCCTAGCCATCTATCTCAAATTTCTGACAGGATCTGATACCCTTGATAAATAAAAGTAGGGGGTTTAGGAAATGAAACATTTACAAGCAGGGGGCTGGGAGATGAACAATTTACAGTTTGTCGGTGTCCATTAGAGATATAGGTCCCAAATCAGGGATGGATGTCCTGTTCCCCATCCAATTGTTTAACTTGCACTTGATTTGCATAGGGCAGAACTCTGCTTCACATGGATGGGGAGCCTGTTCCATATAGGATATAGTCTCTAGGATACATACCTGTCTCTTCAGCACATCCTATTTATACCACAGGAAGGGTGTAGGTCTTTAGAATGGGTAATTCTGGTGCTATTTGTTTATGGATATGCAGAAGGTCCAGAGTGGGGTCTGAGAATGCCCTGTATGCCAGGCATACATCTCCCTTCAAAAGCCTGTAGGAGACAGAATACAGGGATAAGGCCTTGCCAAGGTCTGCATAGGACATTTTACTTACGCCCTGTATTGGCTTAGTGAGGAACCTCTGTGGATGTTCCAGTTGTTGGATATACCTGGTTAGGTCTGATGAATGTAGAATACAGTGGAACAATAACTTCTTGGACTTAGATGCTACACCTTTGTTTATAAGCTGTGCAACACAGAATGATTTCCTCAGTACTGTAGACACGTGACAGTCAAAGGCTAGATTACTATCTATGTGTGTCTCTAGGTCCCTGACTACTGGGTCAACTGTTAGAGGTGTGCTGTCAATATGATAGCTACCAGGGGTGGATGACTTCCCTAAGGACAGTATTGTGCATTTCTTGTCATTTAGTGTTAGTCCATGGCTCTGACACCAGTTGTATGTCTGTGTCAGCCCCTCCTGGAAAACATTTGTGTCAGTGTGGGATTCAATGACAGCTCCTAATTTGCAATCATCTGTAAATTTATTCATCCAGAGACCACTGACAGTGGCATTGACTTCAGAGAAGTAAATGCCAAAAAGGAGCGGTATGAGGACTGATTTGTGAGAGAGTCCACTAGTGACTGGCCTCTTTGTAGAGGTAGACTCCCCAGTGCTAGCTTCCTGGGTCCTGTCTGTGAGCCAGTTGGCTATCCACTGGCTGACTTATTAGTTTGTACCAAACCTCTTGAGTTTGTCAACAATGCCTGATGGGGTATAGTGTCAAATGTCTTGTCAGGTCAAGGTAGGCAGTGTGAACCTTTTTTCTCTCATCCATTGCTTTGGTTCCCGTCTCAAAGAGGTCCACCACGTTGGGTAGGCATGATCTGCCCTTGACTAAACCAAACTGTGTTTGGTCCAGTGTCTGATGGTGTACTACATCTCTACTGATCATTATCATGATAATTATTTCCATGGCTTTACATATAAGACTTGTGGATCTTCTGGGTCTGTAGTCTCCAAGGTCTGTAAATGGCCCACCTTTGTGCAGAAGGATGACTGTTGCTGTTCTCTGTTCATGAGGCAAAAAGCCGTTTTGGTGGCTACAGTTAAATAGTAATTCCAGACACCCTGATAGGTCATGTTTCCTGTTATTTAGAATGCATCACAGGATATTGTCTGGGACCATTAATGCAGTGTTCTTGGTCTTAGAGAGAGTATTAAGGACCTGTTCCCTAGAGATAGTAGATGGACATATATTTGATGGTATTTCCTGAGGGAAAGCTGAGGGGGGAGAGAGGGGTAAACTTGGGGCTGAATTTATCAGCCAAGAGGTTTACTATATCTTCTGGCTCATTATCGGTGGTTCCATTTACAAGGAAATGTGCACACAATTGTGTATTGCCTTTAAGGTTGCAGACATAGCTAAAGTATGCTTTGTGGTTGTCTTTGATCTGGGAGCCAGAACTTACCTCAGATTTGGCTTTGGCAAACTTCATTTGTTCTCTGATTTTTTTTGTTTAGTTTGATGAGATAAGCACTCTCATCAAACTAAACAAAAAAAAATCAGAGGACATATCCTGTTGTGTGCTGCACCTCCTAAGTTTTGCCATGAGTTTCTTTCATCTGTTCTACAGCCTATCGACTCTGTGATTCCACCAGGGTGGTTGTTTTTTCAGTTAGGTCTGTACTTCTCCCTGGTGGGTACAGCTGCCTCTATGCAGCTATTAACATGTTTGTACAGGATTTCTATGAACACTTCAGCATAGGCTGCAGTGTTCTCATTGTTTATAGGGGCTTGAAATTTCGCGAGGTTATCACGTAATAGCTGGAGGTCATTCTTAAAGTAGTTCCTGAATATTCCACGTTAAGTTGGGAGTCCATGTTTTATTTTTACTTCAAAGGAAACCACTTTGTGTTCAGACCTTACCAGGGAAAACATTACAGTGGGGGGTGTGCATGGCTCTCCCATATTGGTGAGGACCAGATGCAGTATGGTTGCACCCCTGGTTGGGTGTATTGGCTATCTGGTTCAGAGATTCTGTGTTTCCAAAATGTTTTGTGTCATATAAGATTCCCAATTAATAGTAGGGTAATTAAAATCACCCATGAATATGGTATTGGCTTGGATGGTTAGTGTTTCTAATAAGTTTAAATACATGGTATGGGTTTCCTGGGTTATAGAGAGGGGCCTATAGCTTACATGGAAGTAGTATTGGATTTTGCCTATGGTGATTTGAATATGGAGCAGCTCATGTGCTTTGTCCTGTTTGACCAGCCTTGAAGTATATTTAGTTTTGATGTACATAGAGACACTCGACCTTTAGCCCCTGCCTGTGACGTAGCTGGTCTAAATGTGTGGAAGGCGTTATAACCTTGCATTGTTGGTGTGCTCTTCACAGCGCTAAGCCACGTGTCAGTGAACACACAGACATCAGCATTCTCTACGGAGAAGACATTTTCTAAGGAGTGGAGTTTTTGTTTAGGCTTCTAGCATTTAGCAGTAATACCTTCAGATTTTCTTGTTTTTGACCTGCTATATTGGAAGTAGTTTCAGTTGCCATTGCCTACAAAAGGCACTATGCGGGACGACAGTTTAAGCTAATATTCAAAAGCTTAGAGGGGAGAGGTACAGATCACCCCTGCCAGAGCAGCCTAGTCTATTGAACATCTCTGTCCATGCTGACAGATATTGCACCCCCTTAGAATGACACCAGAAACCAAGCCAATTATTAACATCAATGATCTTTGTTCATATTGTGGCATCATCCTTTGACAAGGTGAAATGCTGCTCAATGCTAGGCTCACACCAGCCAGGGACACATATTCCTAGAGCTCAAAGATGTCTTCCTAAGTATAGTCTAGGGAGGTATGTCTCATATCATGTACTCTCACATGGACTATGACTGAGTCATATCATAGGATCATAGGAAGTTACTAGGCTAATGGCCCTAGAGCCCTTACAAGCCTAGCTAAGTTCTACCCTTATTTTCACAATCAGCACCAATTGCCCCTGTCCAAGAGGGACACAGCTGAACCCCCCCGGGGTGGATTTATGGTTACACATCTAATCATCCACATTGCGTTTGAAGAGGGCCAATGAGGTGCTTTCTTTGACATGAAGTAGGAGTCCATTCTAAAGGTGTGGTAACCTCTGAGAGACAAATTTGTCCCTCCAGTGTGTTCTGTTAATGTCACTTAACAGGTTAATGTCTTTAAACTGAGTAACCCATGTACCATTTGATTTACGGATATGCAGCATTTCCAATAAAACAGGGTTAAACATTGCCTTATATGCAAGACAGGGATTGCCTCTGAGTAGTCTGTATGAAACAGAATAAAGTGACAGTGAACTTCAGATGATCCACATAGGACAGATGCTGAAGACCTTGAATTCTCCTTGTGAGAAACCTTTGTGGTCTCTCCAATTGCTGCAGGTACTTGGAAAGGTACATACCAAAAGGGGCATTGTACTCCATTACTGGCCTGATGATGGGGAGTACAGAGAGGTTATAACTTTTTTTTTTCTGGATGCAGTGCCCTTACTTATAAGATTATCAGTACAGAATGGCCTTATTACCACTGTGGAGACATTGTGATCAAAGGGAAGGTTGTTGTCAACCTGTGTGCCCAGGTCCCTCACCAGTGAGTGCACACTTAGGGTTTTGTTATTGATGTGGTAGTTAGCAGGAATATCGTACATACTGAGAGGGGGGATAATTTTTTTTTGCACTGAATTTAAGGCTATGACTTTGACACCAATCATTTGTTTGTGTAAGACCCTCTTCTAGGATCTTTGCAACTGTTTGTTGACATTGTTTGGAGATTGTATGACCACTCCCAGTTCAGTCATCAGCAAACCTTTTCAGCCACAGACCTTTAGTTTTAGCTTGTACTTTGGAGAAATGGATTCCAAACAGTACAGGTTCCAGGACAGATCCCTGTGGAACACCGCTGATTACAGGTCTGCTATTGGAGGTGGATTCCCCTATTTTTACTATATGGGTTCTATCAGTGAGCCAGTTAGTGACCCATCTAACAATATAAGGGTTGATACTTTGTTTTTTTTTTTAATTTCTCCAAATCGTTTGGGTTTCCAATACCATGATGGGAATGGACCCTATTCCTAAGTCAAAGCATGACTAAAGTTCATGAAATTAGTATTGTTTCAATCTTCAATCTTTGATGTCATCCAGAAGTGCTCTTTGCAGCACCCGAATGTGCCCAGTAATTACTCCTTCTGCAATTTGTGTGGAGTTACTGTATTGGTGATATTGGTAACATACCTAAATATGATTGTAGATTCTTTTTTATAAGACCCATTACTCCTACAACTACTATTGGAGGTGTCTGGATATTTTTTTCCACATTGCTCTCATTTCTGCCTGCAAATCCTGATATTTTATGACTTTGTGTCTCTCTGTACACAAGACACTGTAGTCACTGGGTGTAGCAACTTCAATGATCAATGTTACTTTTGTCTTCTTTTCATGGACCACTATATATGGTTTTCTCACATCTATCTTTTTAATTGTTGTTAATGGGTAATCCCATTGATGTAGACTTCATCATTTCTATGATGCTGTGTGGTTCATGTTTCCAGTGTTTTTCAGTTACTTTAATATAATAATATTTGCACAATCCCCAGTGTAACAGTCTTACCAGATTATTATGCCTTTCAGTATACAGTCCTTCTGCTATTAGTATATCACAACCAGCAAAAAGGTGTGCAACTGTTTCCAATTCTGTTTTACAAAACCTACATTTGTCTGTTTCTCCCACATGTTCAATGGACTTTGTAAACCAATGTGTACATAGCCCACTACCTTGGGCCGCCAATATTAACCTTTCATCTTTTGATTTGAATTTGCCTTTCCTTAACCATTCCTTTGTTTGATCCTGATCAACATGAGGTTCTTCCAGAAGTTTTCTATACTTGCAACTACATTTATGCGTTTTCCACATTTCTTGCCTTCTCATCTGATCCTTCACCTTGTATATTCTTTATTTTGTTTTTTGGCACATTCAGTTGCTGCCTGATTTTTATCCACTTCTGATTTGATTTGCATTCCCTCTTGATGCTGATATGCTTCTGCAAGATTAAGAAGGGAAGTTTTCTTAGATTTATTCTCCTCATGTTTCAAAACTTTCACTATGTTTGGATCTTGTGAGGTCAGCAGATATGTATGCAGTCCCACGATTGCAGATCTATACATGTAATCAATTTAAAGGAGGCCCATACCACATTTGGAATGAGGAATATATACTCTTGGTATGTACGGATTTTTATAATTCATTTGATGAGCATGAAGCACCCTTCTTGTTTTCCTGTTTAATCTATCCAACATCTTTTGGGGGCAATCAATCACTCCAAAACTATAAGTTAGGGCAGGAAGAGCAAATTGGCTTATAGCTGGAATTTTGTTCCTAGATGTCAATGCTGTTTGCAGGATTAATTTAAGTCTTCTAAAATATTTCTTATTAAGTTTTATCCACATTTGTTCATGTTTTATTGTTGATCCTTCATCAATTAACAAATATTTATACACTCTCTCTTGCTCAAGTTCTTTTATATCAGATTCTTGTCCCAAACTGATGTTTTCTTGATGCTGCAACTTTCCTTTTTTAAAGGCTGCTTTCAAGACCAAATGACATTCTTATCCATTTATCCATCCTTAGCCCCTTTCTCCCATTTTTTGCATGGGGTTGGGGCATCACTTCAACAGTGACAATCATTTTAAGCCAAGATTTACACCACCGGGTAGCTAGTCCTGTTACAGTACCAAATGGCATTCTTATATCATCTGAAAAAAATTTTGACTACTTGCAGTTGTGCTTTCAGTTCCTTGTCTAATGAGCTATACAGTTTTAAATCATCAGCAAAGAGAAGATAAGTCTTTACACCGTGTTGCTTTCTGGGAGCCAAATTATAGCCATGACCTAATCTGTTAAGCAGACAGCTTAATGGGTAAAGAGCAATGCAAAAGTGCAATGGTGATAGTGTCACCCTGGAATATCCCCCTTTGGATTTTTATCCCTAGAAGAACAAATGCTAAGTGGTTTGTCACTGTTTCATGGTTGCTGTGGTGTAGTTTATCAGTGTAGGGTTTATCTTATATATTTTTATGCAGACTTTTATCCTTTCTGGGAGCCAAATTATAGCCATGACCTAATCTGTTAAGCAGACAGCTTAATGGGTAAAGAGCAATGCAAAAGCGCAATGGTGACAGTGTCACCCTGGAATATCCCCCTTTGGATTTTTATCCCTAGAAGAACAAATGCTAAGTGGTTTGTCACTGTTTCATGGTTGCTGTGGTGTAGTTTATCAGTGTAGGGTTTATCTTATACATTTTTATGCAGACTTTTATCCTTTCTGGGAGCCAAATTATAGCCATGACCTAATCTGTTAAGCAGACAGCTTAATGGGTAAAGAACAATGCAAAGGCACAATGGTGACAGTGTCACCCTGGAATATCCCCCTTTGGATTTTTATCCCTAGAAGAACAAATGCTAAGTGGTTTGTCACTGTTTCATGGTTGCTGTGGTGTAGTTTATTAGGTTCATAGGTTCATAGGTTCATACTAGGCTATCTGCCCGAGGGCATTTACAAGCCTAGCCATCATTTTTGTTTCGTGTCCACCCCCTTTTTTAGGGGGGAACTATACCCACCCACTATTTTGCCTTGCCTCACATATACCGGGATTTTGTCCACAGCTTAGAAGGGAATTTTGTGATGAAATCCCCCCCTCCGCGTCCTATTAATAGCCGTGTCGAGGTTTATATTAGTGTAGGGTTTATCTTATACATTTTTAAGCACACTTTTATCCATGAATGTGAGATACTGTCGAATGCTTTTTTGTAGTCAATCCATGTCATACTTAGATTTTTCCCCTTTTTGCAATTCTCAGCTATGACTTTATTTAATAACAAATGTTCCTTTGTTCCTTATGATTTTCTTTTATTGCCCTTTTGTTCTATTGCCATAATTTGAGTTTTCTTTTAAATGACTATAAACTCTGTCAGCATCAATACCAGTGTATATTGTATACATTATCAGAAGGCAAGTTATTGGTTTATAAATAGCTGGGTGAGTTTGTCAATGATACCTGAGCAGGGGATAGTGTGAAATTCCTTGGCTAAGTCTAGGTAGACTGTATGCACAGATTTCTTCTTGTCCAGGGCCTTGGTGACTGTCTCAAAGAAGTCCACAATGTTTAACATGTATGATCTCCCTTTGATAAATCCAAACTGAGTAGGGTCAAGTGTTTGGAGCTTACCTATATCTTTGTTGATAAGGTTTGTTACTTTTTGATTTCTCCATATCTTTTGGGTTTCTAATAACATGACGGGAATGGACCCCATTCCTAAGTCAAAGTATGATTAAAGTTTATGAAGTCCATAATGATTCGCTCCATGGCCTTGCAGATAAGGCTAGTCAGGCTAATAGGTCTATAGTTCCCAGGGTCAGAGGAAGCACCACCTTTATGCAAGGGAATACCAGTGGCCATTTTCCATTCAGCTGGGACAAAGCAAGTGCTTATACTATGAAAAGAGTACCCAATGGTGTTGCTAATTCTTGTTGGAGCCCATGTAGGATGCAGCCTACGATGTTATCAGGTCCCATAGATGATGTATTTTTAGCATTAGATAGGGTGTTTATGACCTGCTTTAGAGATACAAGGTAGGGGGGCAGGTGGAAGAGATGCCATGAGGTATGTGTGGTGGGGACAGGGGAGTGAAGTTTTCACAGAACCTGTCGGCTATCAGCTAACAGGTTAGCTATGTCCACAGGCTCAGTATATGTGGTATCATTAACTACCAGTTCGGCACAAATCTGGACCCTTCCTTTTAGGTTACCAATGTAACTAAGGAATGCCTTATGGTTGTCCTTAATTGAGGAAGCTAATTCGGATCCCTAGTTTGCTTTGAGGACTTCACAAGAAGTCTTATTTGCTTGTTTAAGCTGATGAGGGAGAGTTTCTAGTTTGGGGCTCTCTCCCTCTTACTCTTAGGCAGCAATTTCTTCCTCTTATTGTAAAGCCTGTTAATGGCAGTTGTCCACCAGGCAGGTTTGTTCTTCCTTGAGGAACTTGGTTTGGTCCTATCAGGTACAGTGGAGTCAATGCAGTTATACAGGTGTTTGTATAAATCATTAGTGTAAATCTTGGCACAGTTGCCAGTTCCATCTGAGGGGGGAGGTGCAGTACAGCTATTTATACCATCCTGTAAGAGGTAATAATTTGCTTTGGAGAAGTGCTTTAGTTTATTTGCTTCTGGGGGGGGGGTGATAGTTATTTCGAATAACATTGATTTGTGGTCAGATCTCACTAGGGAAGACCTCACAGTGGGGGTGCTACAGTGGTTGTCCATATTGGTAAACACCAGCTCAGGATGTTGGCATCCCTTGTGGGGGTGTCGACCAGCTAGTCCACTGCATTGGAGTTAACGAAGTCGAGGAACCTTTGAGTAAGTGAGTTAGAGAACGAGTAATTCACCCAGTCAATGGATGGTAGTTAAAGTTGCCCAGAACCAGGGTGTACTGATGTTTCTTGATAGGGTCTATGTCATATAATTGAACTTCCAAAATTTTGAACACCATATGTTCGAACTTGGAAGTTCAAAATATGACAACATTGAAACCTCAAAACAGCAAATTTTTTTCCAAGCACACACACACACAACACAAGCACACCAAAAACCTAACAAACCTACACTAAACCTTACATACACAACTATCTATGCACTAACCTTAATCCAAACCCTAACCCTAAGGTCTGTCACTATCACACACTTACCTTACCCGCACCATAACCCTAAAGTCTGTCACTATCGCACACTTACCTTATCTGCATCCAAACCCTAAAGTCCGTCACTATCGCACACTTACCTTACTGGCACCCTAACCCTAAAGTCTGTCATTATCGCACACTTACTTTACCTGCACCCTAACCCTAAAGTTCGTCACTATCGCACACTTACCTTACCCACATCCTAACCCTAAAATCTATCACTATCGCACACTTACCTTACCCACACCCTAACCCCAACATCCGTCACACTTGCATACTTACCTTACCCGCACCCTAACCGCAATGTCTGTCACACTCGCACACTTACCTTAACCCGATCCGTAATTTTCGCACCACAGTGGAGAAAATGTCGAAGCTGCAGAAACAGTCAACCAAATTCTTTCCCTGGGAAAGAATTTGTATTTCTGTGGCATCTACATTTTTATTTTTTGAACTTCCCCGTTCGAAGTTCTAGTATTCAAAAATCTGAATAGTCGATTAAATAACATAGACCCTCTTGATAGACTCAAGTAGATCCAAATAGGCAGACTGGGTGTCCTGATTCACAGATGGGGTCCAGTAACTGGCAATGACTTGAATAGGTGTCCTACCAACAGTTAATTACACCTAGTATCTCCAAGGAATCCTACTGTTTAACCCATCTGTAGGTGTATTTATCGTTAATGAATTTTGATAACCACCTCGTTTAGTTTTTATACCTTCAGTTTGTGGTCTGAACATGGTCTGAATGTGTGGAAGGTGGTGTAGCCCAGTATGGTTGGGGTGCTGTCCATAGCCTTGAACCATGTCTCCGTGACTGCACAAATGTCAAGTCTTCCAAGATGAGTACTGCTTTCACTGTGTGCAGTTTCGTGTTAAGACTCCTAGCAATTAGCAGCATAACCTTGAGGTTGTTTTTATATGGAGTTTTCAAGTCAGGAATTTTGTTCTTGAGACACTGCCTAAAAAGGCACTATGGAGGTGACAGGAGCCTTGGCCAGAAGCTGAAATCCCAGGGGTGACAAATGAAGACCATCTCTGGCAAAGCATCGAGGTCTGTTGGTCATGTCATCCTAGGCTGACAGATACTGTGTCCCCTTAGAATGACTCCAGAAACTAAGCTAATTATTAAGGTCAGTCATTTTCTGTTTGTATTGAGGCATCGTTCTATGTGAAGGTGAAATGCTGCTTAAGGCTAGGGACATACCAGCCTGAGACACATAGTCCAAGATCTCAGTCATGTCTCTCTTCCATTCATTCGCACCAACATAGGTTCAAAGGTTCATAGATTAGTACTAAGCTAACTGCCCTTGGGAGCCATTTTAAGCCTAGCAATTATCTCTTGTGAGACTCAAACCCTGCACCTTGTGTTTGTAAGGCAAGTAACTTAACCATTAGGCCACCCTCCTCACCCTAATAATCAGCTGTCAGAACCAACCCTGTGCCTTGTATCTGTGAGGTAATGACCTTAACCATTATTCCACCCCCACTCCCATGGACTATGACAAAGTCACAACAGTACCTGTTTTTGGGATAAGTGAGTGCATATGTGATATAACATTGAGGAAGTGTGATACCCAAAAGCTTTGCTTGTAATAAAAGATGTTTTTATGTTTTGAGCAGTCTTGGAGTTGGTTATTACAATGCATGTGTGATATGGCAGATCCTGGCACCTGATAGACAGCTGAACATGACATTCTCCTTATCCAGCCTGGTGAGAGGGATATCTGTGTGTCTCACAATGGAATCACCTATGACTAATATGTTTGGTCTTGTGTTTGACCCTAGGGGCTTGACAGGTGAGACACTGATGTGAGAGCTATTATGTGTGCTGTGTTCTGCAGTGGACGTATTACGTGTAGCATGCTTGTATTTGTGTTTGGGAGGTCTCTGGTGTTAATTTATGTTTCTGGTGAGGACCTCCACATATGTAGGCATGTGTGATGTAGGTTTGGGTAGCATGGGAGGTGAGGTGTGCATGCTGACAACCTGCTCATTGTTAAATATACTCACTGGTGTGCGAGAGAGAGCATGCATTCAAGGCTGTTAATATAGATGCCTCTCTGACATGTTGAATTTGTGTTACTTGTGGCTGAATAACATGAGTGTGTGCATAAGGTGTCAGATCCTAGTCTCTGATAAGCAACTGACTGTGCCTTTCTTCTTACTCAGCTGGGTGAGAAGGGCATCAATGTGTTTCAGAATGGAATCTCCAATGACTAAAATGCTAGATTGTGTGGTAGCTTGCCTTATGGGCTTATAGATAAAGCTTCCATGAGATGTAGCTGTATGTGTTGATATGGGTGTTGTTTTTACAGAGTGCATTTGGGGCTGCTGAGGGTATTTGTTATCTGTACTTCATCTATGAAGTCTTTGTGATTTATGAAGGTTACATTTCAGTGCCTCAGCATATGTCTGTTTTGAATTTTGCGTGATGGGTGCAGCGTGTGTACTACTGACTACCTTATTGACATTAGGAGGACTTACATGTGACAGCTTGGCCTCCAGTGACATTGTGCAAATACACCTCTCACATATATCAGTTTGTTTGAGAATGAACCAATTGTTGGTAAACATGAGTCAATTTCTACTTTGCCTCAGGATGCCCATATCCACCAAGGTAGTAACAGTCACAGTGGGAAAAGTTATATCCATGGCGACAGAACGTCTTCTATTGATTAAACATTTGTATTGAGAATATCAATCAATGTCACGAGTATCTGTTTTTCAACTACGGGGACAGTGCTTGTCACTCCAGGCTAGTTGTCCTGTGTTCAACTTGGTATTGGAGTAAATTGGAGTAAACAGCAGCAGTGATCTATGTTAGATAACAGTTTCCCAGCAATTCACACAGCCTGCCCTTCAACAAAGTAATGGAGATGATCTGCTTGACATGAATGTGAGGCCTACTGCAAAGGAGTGTCCATGTTTGGGAGATGTTCCTGTCCCTCCAGCATGCACTATGTATGTCATACTGAAATTTTCGGTTCTCAGAGCATAAAACTGTAGTCCCACATTAGTTCACACAACATCCATTTGCTGTCTGGTTGTTTGAAAGGCACTATAGCCTGCAAGACCAAAGTACTTACTGCAAAGTTGAACATGTTTTCTGTGCATGCACAGACATCCACAATCTTCACTGCAAGCAGTGTCTATAGAGAGTGTGTTTTATGCTGCGAACACCATGGGTGTAGCAGCATCAGCCTTACTTTGCTAGAGTTGTAAATTGTCACATCTGTAAGCATGCTCCTGTAACCTTGCCTAATAACAGGATTAAGGGTCAGGCAAGTGCCAGATGCCTGGCAAAGCAGTGTACTCAATCCACCATGTTATCACGCACTGTCAGGCACTGTTTTACCTTAGAATGACACCATACAGTTAATAAAATCTTACATGTAAGCATCTGTCAGGCCACTGCTTAACCATAGCCTGTTTTGATGTATACACAAGCAATAATGTATTGCTAATGGCATTAGCAGTGTCTGTTGAAGAGAAGTGGACAGCATCCCACAGCCTGATGTAAAATGGTCTGAATAACATCCACACACACCAAATTAGCTGCAGTGAGAAAGGTACTACTATTTATCTACATTTACAGAACACTGAACTGCACACACACACACAAAGTTGGCTGCTGTGAGAATAGAACCCCTACCTAAGTTTGCAGACTACAAAACACCGAACGTATTGCATGTGCAACAGCTCAAGTCTGACGTTAACATGCCTTTAGGTAATCTTATAGTAGATGACATCAGTAGGCCTTGTGGAGAACAAGAGTTTGGAGACCTGCATCAAGTGCAATATCCAAAACAGTGCAAAACCATGCCAGTTTGGAAGTCAGTGTGGGATTTACACTTGTTCTGTAGGGAGATGCGCACACACACACACACACACACACACACACACACACACACACACACACACACACACACACACACACACACACACACACACCAAGTGGGCTGAAGTGAGCTTAGAATCCCTACCTATCTAGTTTTGCAGACTACATAACACAGTGGTTAATGCATGAGCTCCAGCTCAAGACTGACATTAACATGCCTTTAGGTAATCTTATGGTAGATGACATCAGCATGGTTGTGGAGGACAAGCATTTGGAGGCCTGCCTGGCCCAAAACAGTGCAAACACATGCCATTGTGTTAGTCACTGTGGGTTTCACATGTATTCTCTCTTTCATGGAGCAACACACACACAGTTTACTACAGAACACTCTACTTAATGCACGTGCCACAGCTCAAGTCTGATGTTAAGATGGCTGTAGGTAATCTTATGAAAGATATCATCAGCAGGCCTTGTGGTGGACAAGAGTTTGGAGGCCTGCATCACCTGCAAGGCTCAAAAGAGTATAAACACATGCCATTGTGGAAGTCAATGTGGGATTCACACATATATTCTCCTTCATGGAGTAACACATACAGTTGTCTGCAGTAACTTTAGAAACCCTAACACTCTAAGTTTGTAGACTACAGAACACAGTGCTTAATGTACACCCACAGCTCAAGTCTAACATTAGTATGTTTGTAGATAATCTTATGGTAGATTACATCAGCAGGCCTTGTGGAGGACAACGGTTTGGAGGCCTGCATCCCCTGCAAGTGCCAAAAAAGTGCAAATCCATGCCAGTTTGGAAGTCAGTGTGGGATTCATTGATCTTTGAGGAGGTATACACACCTATTAAGTGGGCTGGAGTGAGAATATAACCCCTACCTATCTAGTTTTACAGACTACAGATGACAGTGCTTAACACATGCACCAAACGTAGCTCTGTTAATAACTGACTGCAGGTGAACTAATCCTAGAGGGACTTAACCAAGCCCTGTGTTGAACAGCTTGGGAGGTCTGCAAAGTCACATTGCTTCTTACTGTCATCTGCAGCTAGTAGCCTAGCAGTCAGATAACTGTTTTGAGGCCGAGCTACGTGGCAACAGTACCTGTTTTGGGCATATGTCTCTGTTTGCATTTAGATTGGCAAGCCTGTGACTAAAATCAATTTGCCCTGTCAATGAGTGACACATAACATTATATATTTCACAACTTGTTCATAGGTTCATAGGTTCATAGGTTCATACTAGGCTATCTGCCCAAGGGCATTTATAATTGAATAAAAACTATGCCTATCATTTTTCTGTGCCTCTGTCAAGCAGTGACACTGAAGTAATCCATCCATTGGTCAAGATTCCTCTTGAACAAGGCCAGTGAGATGCTCTTTTGTTCCACAGCATAGGGAGTCTCTGGGTGATGAATCTGTCCCTCCAGCACGTTCTATTTATAACCGTGTCAAGGTTTAAGTCTCCCGCCTTGTGGTTCTGAGGGATCTAGATTTTTGAGGTGAAGCATATTCATCAAATCTGGGTTTGACATGGCCTTATATGTCAGGCACAGGTCACCTCTGAGCAAGCAGTATGAGACTGAATAGAGCTGGAGTTCTTTCAGTTGGGCAGCATAAGACATAGCAGGTGTCTGGTCAGATACATTCGAGCGGGGCATTGTACTCAATCATAGGTCTAATGAGTGATGAGTACAGGGGACGATGACTCCCTTGATCTAGACTTCATGATCAGGTGGGCGATATAGAATGTTTTCCTAAATACTTTAGCAACATGAGTGTCAAATGAAAGGCTACTGTCAACTTGGGTCCCCAGATCCCTGATGACTTTTTCTGTGCTCAGTAGATTGCCACCTATATGGTAGCTAGGGGTAACCTTGTTTTTCTCGAAGGTATGACTATGCATTTTTGGCCAGTTATCCATTTCTGTGAGGCCCTTCTGGAGGATATCTGTGTCAGATGTGTTTTTGACTATGGCGCCAGTTTGCAGTCATCTGCAAACTTTGTCACTGTGGGACACCACTTGTGACAGGCTTTGAGTCTGACATGGCTATCAATGGCCTTGGTGACTGTCTCGAAAAGTCAACCAAGTTTAAGAGGCAGGATCTGCCTTTGACAAAGCCAAACTGGGTTGGATCCAAAGTCTGCAAGTTAAAAATCACAAAAAAGGCAAATGCAGCTATTCTTCGAAATGTGATGAAAAAGACTCTTTATTGCCGCTTTCGTCCGTAGACTTCTTCAGAATGAAATCACAAACCATACTGACAATTTAAATACACATATAATTAACACCTTAACACAATTAAAATTTATCAATTTAACTAATTAACTTAATTTTAAAGGCATACACGTCTATAAAAAATAATGTATTATAAAATATGTAAACAAATCAAATCATTACTTTTGTTTACCTTCAACTTTTGATTTTTTAAAAAACATTTCATGTTTATCGAATCATTAAGACCGGGCAAATGGTCTGCCTTTAATTTTATTTGCCACTCTGCCTCCTTTTGTAACAACAGATTTTTAAAATCACCTTCCCTCGGATCCTTATAACACATTTCCAAAATTGAGAATAAAAATTTATGAAATGTTTCACATACCAATGAATGTTTAAAGAGGGCATTGTTGGAATCCTTACTTTTGATGGAATATACATGTTCTCTAAATGCAGGACATGATAAACATTGTGCAATATAAACCACACCAGTAAGAACATACTGAAATATATGGACCAACAGCTATGTATCTGCACATATTGCAATCATTTAATTGTTTTAATTTTTGAATTTTCAACCTTATGCTGACCTAAAATATGTTTTAAACTATTATCATTCCTTTGTACAAATACTGGCTGTTCACCTAAAATATCAAACATTTCTGCATTATGTCTTTATTTATGAGTTCCATTATGATCCTCTCCATGGCTTTGCAGATAAGGCTTGTCAAGCTAATGGGCGGTAATTTTGAAGTGGGACCACAGTCGCTGTGCGCCTCCACTTGAGTGATCCTGAGGTGAGGCTAAGATTAAACAGCTGTCCTAACTGTGGGTTTAATTCCTCATTGAGTTCATGAAGCACACAGGGGGACACCATCCGTCCCATGGATGCTGTGTTTTTGCCTTAGTGAGGGCAGTTCTCACCTGGGCGTTGGAGATGTTTTTTGCACTGAACCTGTCAGCCAGTATGTTAGCAATGTGTGTAGGTTCAGTAATTTTCACATCAAAATTTGCCTTGGATGATTTTATGAGAGCTCTTAGTTTTTACTTATAATGATTTGTTGTAGAGCTTGTTTATGGCTGGGGTCCACCAGACTGGACGCTTGCCTTGGTACAGAGAGTCTTAGTTTTGTTTGGGATTGCCTGATCCATGCAGTCCTGTAGGTGCTGGTAGAAGGCATTTTGTTTCAGGTGGGGGCGGATGAGGACCTCCAGCGAGATTAGTTTATGATCTGATCTCACCAGTGAGGGGTATACTTCAGTGTTGAACATTTTGATCCCATGAGTTGTTGATGTATGTGTGGTGAAATTTAGCAGACACAGGGGGCTGTAGTGAATGAGGATATTGTTGCTGGTGTAAATAGTAACATATGGCTTCACAATATATGTAGATATTCATACACTGTGCCATGCATTTTTAAGGTTTCCACATGCTGTCTTAGGGAGATGTGGTAAGACTCAACACTATCCAAATGTTTGCAGCAAATGCACATGTTTGACTCATATTTATGTGTGTTTCACACTAATTTGTGGTTTGCTGTCAAATGTGGCAGCATTTACACATAATATGAGAGAAGACTGGCAAACATCTGAACTTCAGATGTCCCAATAGCCCTCCAAATGCAGCACATGTTATTCTATGCATGTCCACATTTTGTAAGTGCATCATCTAATGCTGAATCCTTACTTTTGGTCCTCTGTGTTGTTTCAATGAAATTACATTACACTGAATCTTACTTACCCAACTCCATTTCATAGAAACTGCATTCAACTGAAAGTATGGCCTCCCAAAATCCTTTCCCAGTGAAAGGAACCACTTGGCCACCATGGTGAACTTTCCACTATCTTCAGTGTAGTGCGATCTTGGAGTTGGTATACTTAAGTAGGAGGGTGGGGGGGGAGACCCCCACTTTGGTGGGTTTAGTTTTCGTCCATTTCAGCAGTCCATACTTTTGGTCGAATGCAGTTTCAGAGAAATACAGATGATGTAACGTAATTTCATTGAAACAACATAGATCCATATATACAGGTCCACTTTGCAATTTCAAAATTGCAAAATCCTGAATATCAGAATCCTGACGTTCAGTTGTTCGAGGTTTTGCAGTTTGAAATAAAACAAAAACTGAGGAAGTTCACGTATTAAACAGTGGATGAAAGCGCTAAATTTTTGGCTTCTGGTTTACTTGTTTTTTTTTGCCAGCAGGTCTGCAGTTCATTTTTTCGTTTTGTTTGGTTGTCAGCAAAAACTAAAACAAAATGTTAGAAATCACATCTTTGCAGGGGGCAAGCCCCCCTCCACCCCCACACCCCCTGCTACTTAAATATGCCAACTCCGAGATTGCACTACAATGAAGAGAATGGTAAAGTTCCCATTCCGCACTGTACGGCAATCTCCATTGAAAAGGTTCGAGATTGCAAAATCTCAAACATCTGAACGTCGGGATTCTGATGTTCGGGATTTTGCAATTTCTAAATTGCAAAGTGGATCTATCATATATAAACACACACACACACACACACACACACACACACACACACACACACACACACACACACACACACACACACACATATATATATATATATATATATATATATATATATATATATATATATATATATATATTGGGCGGCGCAGTGGTGCAGTGGTTAACATTGTCACCTCACAGCAAGAGGTTCTCCGGTTCGATTCTCGGCTGGGGTGCCTTCTGTGTGGAGTTTGCATGTTCTCCCTGTGTTCGCGTGGGTTTCCTCCAGGTACTCCGGTTTCCTCCTACATTCCAAAGACATGCATCTGGAGCATTTCTCCCCAGGCCTCCGCTGAAAACAGGCTCTGTGGAACCTAGTCAGACTTTCCCGGTCAACAAATGATAAATAAAATAAATAAAATAAAAATAATGTGTGTGTGTGTGTGTGTGTGTGCGTGTGTGTGTATATGTATGTATATATATATATATATATATTAACTTCAGAAGCCTGAATGATCACAAGCCAGAAGACCAAAAGCCTTTAATTTCATAAGCCTGAAAACTCAAAAGCCTGAATCCCATAAGACTGAAAACAGGATACATATACTGAGTGAAGACAGCACAAACCAGATTATATTCCACCAAATATAAAAAGGGGGCATGCTCCCCTGCACCCCCCATGTGGGGGGCTGCTCCCCCCACACCCCCTGCTGCATATATATATATATATATATATATATCTATATCTATCTATATATATATATCTATCTATCTATCTATCTATCTATATATATATATATATATATATATATATATATCAACTCCAAGATTGCACTTCACTAAAGTGCAATCTTGGAGTAGATATATTTAATTAGCAGGGGGTGTGGAGGGTGCAGCCCCCCACATGGGGGGTGCAGGAGGGCTTGGTGAAAACTGCTATCCTTTGTCTTGTATTTGTTTTTGTGTGTCATTTTTTTTTGTGTTCTGTATATTTTCAGTCTAATGGTATTCCTGATTTTGAGTTTTCAGACTTATGAAATTTCAGGCTTTTGGTCTTCCAGCTTATACAATTCAGGCTTGTGATCATTCCTGCTTCTGAAGTGAAACCATACATATACATATCTATATATATATATCTATATATATATATATATCTATATATATATATATATATATATATATATATATATGGGACTACTTTAGAAGATCAAAATACCACTTACTTGACTTTCTAAACTCCAAGACAAAAGCTTGAAAAGGTAACTTAAATTAACACTTGTATCATTGACAAAACACTCCAGGTAAATAGCCACTTGGCCACACCATAACAATACACATAAACCAAACCACATTAAACCCCCCCATAACCCCCAACTAAATATACCAACTCCAAGATTGCACTACAGTGGAGGTAAGGGGCAAAGTTCAATATGGTAGCTAAGTGGTTTCTTACCTGGAGTTTTCAGTCGGTGTTCTGAGAGGTTGTTGAAATGCATTGTTGGTTAAGTTGTCTTGGCATTATGAAAGTCAGGTATGTGGTATTTTGCTCTTTTAAAGTAGACCCATATACATATATAGATATATATGTATATAATTAAAAAAAAAAAAATGTGCAAGGAGCAATGGATTTGCACTCTACTTAACTGGGGTATAGGGACATGTTTGTCCGCAGTTTTGGATTGTTTGCACTTTGCTAAGCAGTGCGCTAATTGGAGGTGCATTACCTACATCAGAGACTTGCTGTTCCATAAACTCACTCCAGCTTACACCTAGCTGTACTCCAGGCTGGGATTTTATATGTTAGACAGTGTGGCTTCTGAACCTATTTCTGCACTGCTGCCCTTCATGCAAATTGGCTAAGACTTTTTACATAGATTTTAGATTTGCGGCGCAGCGCACAAATGTTTAATTAATATATGAAAGAGGTGAATAATAGTAAAGCACACAGAGTCACCGTCTGTAAAACACTACTTGTTACTTCTTCACATCTGAAATATCTGAACAGCTTGGGATTAGAGCCCTGAACACCATCACACAAGCTAACTGCCTTAGTCTTTTGTACCACATAAGCTGCTTAACAGAAAGTGGATCATTCATCACACAATCACCGGCATAAATATGCACATTGATATTCCTCAGTTACCTAACACACACAATGTAAGATCAGATTCAATATTACTGTCCTGAGACTGTCTGGCATATTATCTGTGTGTAATGCTCATATAGCATGGATGAGTTACTGTTATGGCAATTAAAAGGGGACACTGCTGTTTTGAGGGGTGGGGGAGCAAACCCTATGTTCTGCTAGGATACACACTATCATTTAACCTCACTGTCTAACATCTCCCTTGAATGATGTACCAGTAATCTGTTCAAGTAAGACTGCATGAAATTTCCATGCATGAGGCCTACTGATTACAAATGGGCACAATATAGTGGACTGGGTATTTGTAGTCTCATGTTGATGTAATTTCTGTCCAAACAGCCCACTATAGTTACTTGCATAATGTACTAGGTCCATAGCTACAATGACATATATTAATAATCCACTAGAATACTGTGTAGGTTACAGACGTAGCTTGCAAATGCAGCAGTTGATACAACTGTAGTTCAGGGCTGACTTTGTCTGATGCAAGAACACAACCAATACATGGATAGGTACAGGATATGTGAGTTATCTGGCATCAATCTTAATAACTGTATGTGAGTAGAAGTAAAGTGTTAGTCCTTAGGTTCATAGGTTGCTATTGAATCTGCTATGTGTTATGTCTTAGCCAAAGTCAGGCTGTAAAGAGCATGCCTATGTCTGCCTCTAGGGACATCAGCAGGGGGTTCTTCCTCCGAGTCCTCCTGTGACTGGCAGTGGTGACCTAGGCACCGATGGGGGGACTGTGTATCCCTTCCATTTACTCATCCTGCTGCAGCTGTTTCTGCAGGATCACACTGTGTAGCATAGCACATACTGTGAATATTTGTGCACATGTGTGTGTGGAATATACTGCAGGGCTTCACTAGATATATCAAGGCACTGGAACTGTGACTTCAGAGGTCCAAACACATGCTCTATGATGTATCTAGTTTGTGCAGGTGCCTCATTATGGTATTCCTTTGTGGGTGTGTGTGCATTTCTGATGGGTGTCATCATCCACGGTTCCAGGGCATAGCCAGTATCCCCCATTAAGTGGCCCTGTGGAATGTTTCTCCTAATAAAGATCTGGTACAGTTGTGATGTGTGCCAGATATGGAAATCGTGATAACTGCCATTGTTGCCAGCACACCCATTCATGATAATCCCCTGGGCATTGCACTTGACTTGGCAGTTGATGGAGTGGCATCCCCCTGTAGTTAATGTACATTCTAACCTGCTCACCAGGTGGTGTCTTGATGTGCACATGAGTGTAATCTATGGCACCCAATACTTCCGGGTAGCGTGCTACACAGTAGAAGTATTGCATATTGCTGGCCTTCACCTCAAGGGAAAGGGGAAAATATATGTGCTCACTGGCATGTGGGAGTATAGCATCCGGGAATTGGTGGAGTATCCTGGATGCATTTGACTGTGACACCCCATCATGTCCCCAGTTGTTCTTTGAAAAGTACCTGTAGCTAGTATCCTAAGGAATACACATATCTTAGTTTCCACTGGGATGAGTTTCCCTCTGTTAGCTCTGGCTCTGAGTTGAGGGGAGCAGAGCTCACTGAGTTCTTGTAATATGTCCCTGTCCACCCTGTAGCGCTGTAGAACCTCCAGCTCATGCAGATCCTGGAAGGTTACCCTGGACCTGAACACTCTTCTCCTTTCCAGCCTAGGCCTATTGTCAGCAGCACCAGCAGCACTGACCTCAGCATTTAGCGCTTACAGATGTAGAATAGCTGCAACCATCACTAGTACTACCTCAATTAAAATTTCCAAGTCTCTGATCCAATGTTTTGGAATACTGAAGGAAAATCAGAATGCATACTTTATACCATTTTATAGTAGGTCCAGCATGTCATATTGGCTAATTATGATGCAGTTCACCTGCTCAGGGTATAATTGACATGATTTAAAGGCCATGCTTTAGTGCATGATGTGGCATTGTGCACAAAATCACACAGCATAGATATACAAAACTGTATATTATTAATTGAATATATCCAGTTTCCATTTATACCTGGCTAAGTCATGACTGGAACATGGGTGGACTGATTGCTCAAACAAGCTACTCTATGCCCAAACCATTTGTGACAAGTGGTGCGCTGCCCAAACAAGCACACTAAGCACAAAATATCCTAAAAGTGCTATGACACCCTCCCCTGATATCATCCACATCCAGAGGGAATATAAACACCATGCAGGAGCCTAGACAAAGTAGATATGCATACACGGTTGTTCCCTTTAGCGATTCAACACATTTGTGGCATTTATCCCTCATTTGCATAATATTCCTGCTGATAACCTGGAAAATACATGGTTCATAGCCATGTAAGCTGGATAACACCATGAAAGCACGATTGTACAGACCCAATGCAAGGTCTTACAGTACATTTGGCTAAAGTACATTATAAGTGTTCTTTTACACATTTTTTTTATTTTTATGTTAAGCATGTTTGCGCAATGTGGTGCACAGTGCAAACATGCAGAAATGTAAACAATAAAAAAATATTAATTTTATATAATCCTTGCTGTTTTCAGACATCCACAGTGTATGATTTGAACATTTATGTATGTGATCTTACCTTTTCAGGGAAATTATGTTCATATTTGTGGACTCCTTCTTTCAGCGTAGACTTTCTGCATACAGTACTAACATGGACATGGAGCCCACACAGATGCATTATGGCTTGTTGGATTGCATACAATTCAGCTATTTAAGCTGAAATTTGCATTGCATGAAGGTTTTCCTATTTATGCATGTGTGCATGCTGCTACATGGTGTTTATTGAATCTAAAATTGTTTGCACCCATGTACACATTGTGGTGCAATGCACACGTGGGAAATATTTCTTGTAAGCTTTATTGAATTCCCTTAGTAGTGTTGTTAGTGTATGTTTGTGCATGCTTATGTGTATGAGTGTGTCTTGTCTAGTAGCATGTGTTTTATGTAGGGTTAAGTTTGGGAGAGAGTTACAGTTAGGGTTAGCATCCATTACTAAGGTGGTACAGGGGGCCTTCACAATCCCACATTTTGATGCTGTAAAACATCACTCAGATTATATATTTTCTAATGAATAGACAATCATATCATATTTTCCAATAGACCAGATTGTCCAATAGACAGTATACATTTAATTCAAATCTCTGTGATTAAGTTAACCATCAAGCAGCCTTCTCAGTGCTTTCTGCCTTAGTTTGTAACACTTGAGACCCACCTGTTTATTTGCATCTCTATACATTCCCCTTCATTGCTAATGCATCTCCTTACTCGAATCTGTGCACAAACTGGATATTAATAAGCAAGTCAATGTGAAGACACACTCCCAACCTTAATAAATTTTGCTGTCTCTTCTCTCCTTCACTTTACAGGTAGAGTTTGAATTATTATTCACCCCCTCTGAGGCCTTCACTGATAGATTTCAATTGATTGTATCTCTGGTTTCTTTGAATTCCACCTGGTTTATACCCCTTGTGCTATCCCCCTCCCCAATACTAAGTCTATATTAGAATCCTCCTGAGCATGGAGCCATCTTTAAATTACTAGTCTCCCACCAGGACACAAGTAGGGTTACCACCTGTCCCACTTTGAGAGGGACAGTCCCTCTTTGGGCAGTTGTGTCCTGACAAAAAAAAAAAAAAAGGCATAATTATGTCCCATATTTTATGTAGTAGTTGCATAAAATAGTTATAACATAATAAGCAACTAAACTGCTACAAGAATAAGCTTTATTTAGAAAAAAAAAAAAGTTCTCTTTTTTTTTGTACTGTGGGTAGTGGGCCTGTAAAATCTGATGTGTGTGTGTGACACAAGTGCTCTTCAGCAATTGAATTCTGCATGCTGGTAAGCCATTAGACCTCAGGAATTTGTTTAAAGTGTTCAGATTTGTAAAGTAACACATACTTTATGCTGCCCATTACTCTTGTCATGGTGGGATCTGCCCTGCTCTGTTCTCCCTCACTAATGCTCGGGCTCTCTCCGCTTCCCTGCCCTGCCCCCAATTACCTCCCACCCCCACTACCTCTACATTTATAGTAATTGCAACCACACCCACAGCTCAACCTCACATCACCTCCACTAATCACAGCTCCTCAAGTCAGATCACATTACACCACGCCCACATGCACCACCACAATATTCTCCCAACCACTCTCATTCCCACTAGGCATTATTACATCACCCCACACTACTTACCCATCCACATGTAGTGCAACCCTATAATTCCTATCCACACCTCTACCTAGAACCAACTTAAACTTTATAACCATGACTATCACACAACTAAGTCTAGTCTGTCTTCTCATAATTCTTTATAACTCCACAAGTTATCACTCTAGCATAACACTATATTATGCACTCTCATATACAGACACTGCACATTATAATAATATCTGCCCACAATTGTTCAAGAACTACACAACAGACCAATTCAGAGCTAAACACATATGCTCTCATTCCTACTCAAAAAAAAAACACAATACTTTCTCACACTCATCACCAAACTCCAACATCTGTATCACCATTTTAACACCAGGCTCATCATAAGTGGGGACATCCTCCTCAACCCCCTAATCCACCCTGTCCAACACAACCTGCTCCAACACAAATATCAGAACATAACCCCCCCCCCCACTATCTTCATCCTTGAGCAAATCAATGACAGCAGCAAAACCAACCATCTTTTAATGCTAAATATTAATATTAGAAGTATCAAAAATAAAATACCTGAACTCCAGGCCAAAATAGCACGCTACCTGGCTAAATAAAAACATAGCTAACTCAGAAGTTCTCCCTACTGGCTACAATATCATTAGGCAAGACAGACCACTTCGTAAAGGGGGTGGAACTGTCTTACTGTACAAGTCCAACTTAACTGTACGTCAGTTACCAAACTCCTACCCCTCCCCCAATAATTGGGACATACGTATCTCACAACTTCAACTTCACCCTAAAAAGGTCATCACCACAACTGTGATCTGTATTCCACCTGGTAATACACCTGCTAGCCTTGAAGACTTCTTATCCTGGTGTCCTTTCACATACTCACAAGAAACCCTTATTCTGGTGGATTTCAACCTAGATTGGTTCACCTGTATATCAGAACCAACAAGTAATCTAATCTCCATGGCTACCAGCAGCTAGTCCAAATCCAACTAGATGTGATAAAAAATCTAAAAGGGAATCCATCCTTGACTGGGTCCTAACTAACAACCCCACATTGTACCCCCACACAGGTAGTCTCCCAGACACCTTAAATGACCACAACATAATATACCTCATACGTAGTAGAACAAGCATATGCAAAACCACTAACTATAAATCCACTAGAAACACAAAAAATTTCTCTCCTGAGGTCCTCAGTACCTTACTCTGTAACTGTGAGTGGACCCCCCTAAAATCCCTCCCACTTGACCAGGCTGTAGCATATTTCAACAAAATATTTCTACAACTCCTAGATACTGTCACTCCATTGTGCAAAATCAAGGTTAGAACCTCTAACAAACCCCTGTCTCAGTAAAGAAACCAAACAAATCCTCAAGTCCAGAGACACTGCCTGGCTTTATTATCAAAAAAAACAAAGAAACACAAAGCCTAAGTACCAAGAACTGTGCAACCATGCAAAAAATGCATTAGGCTGGACAAAAAATCCTACTACATGACATTACAAACCAAATAACAACACAACTCCCCAGAATTTTGGAAAAATATAAACCACCTACTAATACCCACCAAAAAGTCTACCCCCAAACCAACCACCCCTGACTCTAAAGTTCCCATTGAAACACAATTCAGCTCCCACTTTTGTGAACTCAATTCTTTCCTTAATATCACAGGACAGTTCCAACCTCACTATCCCCCCCAACCTAAATAATACTAATACAAGCTTTACCCTGGAAACAGTTTCTACCACTTCAATCAAAAACATGCTCTCCAAACTAAAAACCTCATCAACAGCAGCCGATCTACTCCCCAGCTATTTCTTGAAACTCACAGCAGATGCTATTGCTATCCCAATCGCCACTGTCATAAACAGATCAATTGTTGAAAACTATGTGCCCAAACTCTGGAAAATATCCTATGCTACACCCATACATAAAGGTGGGACCTCCACTGAACTTAATAACTACAGACCCATTGCTTTACTCTCCCCTCTGGCCAAAATCCTAGAAAAATGCATCCATATCCAGGTGCTAAAATATCTTCTAGACAGCAACATCTTGTCACCTACTCAACATGGTATCAGACCTGCCCGTAGTACCACTACAGCTCTCTTCTGCTTCACAGACATAGTAAACCATGTCAAAAATGAAGGCCTGCAGGTATCAACTCTTTTTTTGGATATGTCCAAAGCATTTGACACAGTCTCACACCAAATCCTGCTAAAAAACTAAACCAATATCACCTATCAAATTCCATTCTTACCTTGTTCCAAAGCTACTTAACTGACAGGTACCAAGCTGTGAAATGGGAAACCTCTCTCTCTCTCCTCAGCTGCCCATAACTATAGGAATCCCACAGGGTTCTGTCTTAGGACTGCTACTATTCACAATCTTCACAAATGACCTCCATACCTTCACACAGCATGCATCAATCATCCAGTATGCAGATGATACTATCTTAATCTGTGCTGCACAAAACATTCCCACCATCCTGCAAACAACTCAACTAGCATTCTCTGATGTTGAAAACTACCTTACTAAAGCCCAACTTATCCTCAATCCAAAGAAAACTCTGCTTATGATTATAACCAGTTCTAACAAAAACACTGATAACAGTCAGTTCACTATCTACTCCACAAACGCTACTCCAATCGCTCCAGTGGCACAGGCTAAGCTATTGGGAATAACCGTAGACTCCCACCTAAAACTTGATAGTCATCTCAACTTAACTATTAAAAAAGTACATGCCAAACTGGAATCTCTCTACCATATCAAACCATTTCTTACCAACAACACAAGATCAGCCATTGCTCGCGCCCAACTTCTATCCACCCTACTCTATGCATCTCCCATTCTGACTAATCTCAACAAAACTGAACTAAGCAAAATGGAAGCCTACTATAACAGAACTGCCTGCTTTGCTGCAAATTCTCATATAGAACTCATCACTGTACTGCTTTGAGACAGCTCCGCTGGCTTGAACTGCCCATCATCCTAATCTACAATCAGCTCTGCCTCTGTCATTCTATCTATTACCACCCCAATAAGTGTCCTGCCCTCAAAAACCTAGTACAGCATCACTCACCCAAAAGGCCTCTTAGATCATCAAGCAAACTACTACTAGAAGTCACCAACAGCTATAATAGCTTTGGAGACACACTATGTAGTGGTTAAATGGCTAAAAAATGGAACTCTCTCCCAACTAGCATACAAAACACATTGTCCAAAGACTCTTTTAAAAACCTCATTAGGCAAAATCTCAAGCAAAGTTGGCAGTGCCATGACTGCTCTCCAGGCTAGTGAAAGGTACACATACTAAACCTAGAGTACTTGATAATAGTTTTCACTCTTACTCACAAACACTGGCTAATGTACAATGTATGCACTGTACCTGGGTACTATGTATGTATTCTACCTATGTTCCAAATTTCAGCTGTGCACAACAAATCTATTAATTACCTTTATTTTTAAATTAATATTTTCTTGTTTGTTCTCTCCACTGTAACTGTTGATGTGCTGCATACCACTGTAAAAAACACATCTATTATAATTTGTGTGTATACTGATCATGTCTAAATATCTAAATGTACCTGTAATTTTTCTATGTGGAGCTTTTCTCCCCGAGCCTCTGCTGAAAAAGGGCCTTTTTGCTCAGTCAGACACCCCCGGTTAACAAATGTAAAATAAAAATAAATATAAATAAAAAATCATTTTCAAATGGGTACACACTTTTTCACATGCTATCAAACATTCTTCACATGATGCTTCCTTCTGTCCTTGACATGTACAATGATTATACATTTGTTTAGCAAAAATGGATTTATCAACAAAAAACACATGCCTCTGCTTAGATAGCATAAAAGACAGTTTGAATATTTTTCAATTTCAGCCCCTATTCCAAACAAATGCTGTCCAAACTTTCTCAATATACTTTCCTCACCATCTTCTTCTTCTTCATTGCGATTTTCATCAAATGTGGTCAGTGGCAATGTTTGTAATATATTTTTTAATACGCAGATTCTATAATCTAATATTTTCCCTAGATTCATGAAGCTTTATGATTAACATTTTACATGTTAATAAAATAATACCTTAAAGGACAATGGCTATTACAGTCACCATAAAGAATTGTTTATGAAAATACGTACTCCCCAACCAGAAATCAAGTTAGTTAACCATACCTTTTGCATAAGACACCTCCACAACCTTCTATATAATTTCTAGGTGAATGTGAATGGCATTTTTGTTATCAGGGATAAATTAGCAGATCTCAGTTTTGATGAGAGCGCATATACCCTGCTTAGAAGCAACGATGAACTCAAATCCAATTCTATTCTGAAGCATCACACTGTGCTTGGCAGTAATTTCAATTGCAATCTGATTTGTTGATTCAAAAGTAGCATTGCTTAATATTTTTAATTGTTTAGACAGTTCTCTCAACTGTCAGATTGATGTTACTGGCCCATAAGCAGGTAAGATCCCTGCTCCTGAAATAAAACTATCACCCAGATCCACCCGTGCTAGTCATCTAAATGCAGTGTTTTCTATGGTGTGATAGTAAACCCAAGAAGCATCTATTTTCTGACTATATTTTTGATCTCCTTTGCCTTCACTGATGGAGTAATGTGGCTTATGTAGCAAAATCCCAGGCAGTGTATTAGTTACCAGGGGGTAAGCAGTTGGTATATGTGCATACACCTAATGGTTACTGACATTCATTGTTTTGATTAAACATGCATGATGAACTTTCTTTTTGTACATATGCATCAATTTCAAAAAAAAAACTCCACCATGAACTTTGAACTGGTCACAGTTCTATAAGCAATGTTTGGTCTCTTGAATCATTGCTCAACTCTTTGGCCAATTTAAACCCAAGTAAACCCAAGAAGCATCTATTTTTTCTTTCTATTTTTTTCTCCTGCTTGCCTCACTGGATGGAGAGTAATGGCTTATGTAGCAAAAGCAGTGACAAGGTAGTTACAGTTTACCAACCAGGCTTGGTTGGTATATGTGCATACACCTAATGGTTACTGACATTCATTGTTTTGCATGTGTAAACAATGCAGCAGAGAAAGTATTAAATTTAGGATGCCACTCCAGTGTTCTCTGCTCAGTTTAACCAAACATCTATCTCTGATTTTATTCAAATACTTCTCTCTGATAAAAAAAATGTTCAGTACTTAGTGTTCTGATGGCTCCTGGTGAAAGAAGTAAATCAGTAAAATAATGATGAAGACCAAAATACTAGTCCTGATAATAAGGCCATATGACTATTGAGAAGACTGAGGCAGGAAGGGGTTCACAAAGATTTTGCAAACATGCATGATGAACTTTCTTTTTGTACTCCATATGGCATCAATTCCCAAACAAACTCCACCATGAACTTTGAACTGGTCACAGTTCTATAAGCAATGTTTGGTCTCTTGAATCATTGCTCAACTCTTTGGCAAATGTTCACCCATTTTCCATTGTAAATGACATTGCTGGATCACTAATCCTCATTTCTGATAATGTTGTTGATGATAACATTGTTGACAATGAAGAATAGCCAAGTCTTATTTCTGACCACAATGACGTTGCTGAATCACTAGGCCTCACCTCTGGATATGTTGGTTTCCCAGTTTTTCCTTCTGCTGTGAGATGTGATTGGCTCATCAATGAAAGGAATAATGTTGGCAGCATTCTGTTGATAGCTGTAACTAGGGAAGGTGTGGGTAATCCTTCATATCAGATAGCAGTAGTGGTGGCAGGCAAACCAGGAAGAGTCCTTTTCATCTTGGTTGGAGGGAGTGTTTTCTTGAAAATATTCTAATGAATACCAGGTTGCCTGGTAACACGTCACTGTGGGAGATTGGATTTGGCTGTTGTTGAGCTTCTATATATCTGGAATGTATGTGCTGCACAACAGAGAAGCAACACTTTTAATAAAGAAAAACAGATTCATCAACATTTTTTCAAATGTTTGGGCAAGGGTGTTGCAGGTATTCTCACAGATTTTTCCATGAGAATATTATGCAGGGAATATTTTCTAGTACTACTAACTGTGCTACATACACTTAATAATACTAGAGACAATGTCTATGGCCTATATGCAGAGTAGTAGAAAGTAGGATGGGAGGTGAGCAATTCAGATTCAGATCAGGCTGCAGCACAACTGACCTGCCATTTTACATTGAGACAGATTGTTGAGAAGAAGCTAGAGATGAGGAAAAAGTCCAACTGGGCATTCCTTATTCTTGGAGAAAGCATATGACAACGTCCCAAGAAAGCTGATTTGGGAAGTCCTATGGTTGTTCTAAGTCCCAGAAACATTGGTAGAATTAGTGCAAGTTATGTTCCGCAGTGGTGCAGCAGAAAGTGTTGTTGTTGCCTCTCACAGAGGTTCTTCCTCGTTGATTCTCTTGCTGGAGTCGGAGTGGGAGCTGGTGAGTCTGTATTCTGTATGTCCCTTGGGTGGTTGGGTGGTCAAAAGAAAATGTAAATGTGCCTTTGTTGAAGGTTGAACGTCGAGCTGGCACCTCGTCATGAAAATCTACTGCTAATCATTAGCGACCAGAGTTCTGTTGTGGCCTGGCCCCCCTAACGGGAAAAAGAAAAAGATAACAACATATACAAGGACTCAATGACTCAAGTACGAACAGTGTTCAGTCTTCCGAGGGGTTCCCAGTGAGAGAATGTGTACACCAGGGTTCAGCTCTGAGCTCACTGCTATTCATACTGGTAGTGAACTATATTAGCAAATAGGTTGGAAGGGACAGATCAACAAAGTTGCTGTATGCAGACAATGTGGCATTACAGGCAGATGCTGAGCAAGAAATTCAGCAAAGGATAGGGGAATGGGATGCAAAACTGAAGAAACATGAGATGAAACTGAGTACAGATAAGACGGTTGTAATGGCTAATGGCAGAAAATAGTGGAGTTCAGAAGAAGCTGAGAATTGAAATAGAAGGAAAAATAGTGGAACAGGTTAACAGCTTCCCGTATCTGGGAGGTGGTTAAGGAGAAAGGAAGTCTGAATGAGGAGGTCAAATCTAGAATCAGAGGGTCTGCAGCCAACTGGCACAGAGTGTCAGGGCTTGTATATGACTGAAAAATGCCAAAACAAGCTGAAAAGTAAGGTGTACAGTACAGTGTTCGGGCCTATATTAGATCAGCAAATGCTTAAAAAAGCGAACGCTGATTGATTGACCTTATGTAAGCAAAAGCTTACAATCTCGAACTGTCAGATCAGTGATTTTTTTTCCTAGGGAAAAAAATCGCTGATCCAAAACACATACACACAACACAAGCACACCAAACAAACAGAAATACACACACATACACCTAAAATCTGACAACTAACCCTACACTAAACTATGCACACACCACTAACTATTCACTTACCTTAACCCAAACCCTAACCCTAAGGTCAGTCACTATCGCACACTCACCTCACCCTCCTCTTCCTAAAACCTGAACCCACCCCCCACCACCTCTCCGCGTCCACACACAATCGCATATACCCACCCCTAACCTAACTAACTCCACCCACCTACCCACTCCACACCACCACATCCAACACACAATCGCACAGCCAACTTCACCACAGCGCACTGAAAATACTAAAGCAGACAACCAAATTCTTTCCCTAGGAAAACATTTGAGTTTCTGTTGCTTCAATATTTGTAACATTCACTAAAATAAGGTCGATCAATCAGCGTTTGCTTGTTTAAGCATTCGCTGAGCTAATATAGACCCCAGTGGTCTGACCAAAACTGCTGTATGGCATGGGAAGCTAGGCAGTAAAGGCAGAGCAGTTGAGGAAGCTAGAGGTGATGGAGATAAGGTGCCTGAAATGGATGGTAGGATGCACACTGTAGGATAGATTAAGAAATGAGGACATAAGAGACTAAAACAAAGTTGCTCTAGTTGCAGAAGAGGTCAAAGAGAACAGATTATGGTAGTTTAGTCATTTGCAGAAAAGCAGAAAACAATCTGGTGAAGAAGATTTGGGGCAGACAGGAAGAAGGCAAGAGGAAACAAGGATGTCCAACAAAGAGGAGGATGGATTGTGTGAGGGAAGACCTGTGACAGTCAGGCATGATTGTTGACTAAGGTAGGAGACTGACACTGAATAGAGAAAGATGGTGACAGTTAACACAACACCCCAACCTTATGTAGAAAATGTGTAAATTGGGGCTGATGATGATGAACGCTTAGGTCCATTTTAGACCAGTTTCTTCACACAATCTTGAAAGTGTAGGTTTTAAAGTTTGATTCATTCTTTTAACAATTCCTGAAGCTTGGGACCTGTGCATGCATTGATACTGAATGTTTACTTTTAAAACATTACATACTTGTTTTACAACTTGGCTGGTAAAATGTGCCCACTTGTCTCATTAGATACAACAGGGAACAGTAAATCTGGGTACTAACTCCTCCAAAAATTTCTTGGCAACTACAGTTGTGTTTTTGCTAGTACAAGGGTTTGCTTCAATGCATGGGAAAAGACATCTATAATTACCAAAACATATTTAAATTTGTGTGACTGTGGAAGTTCAGTGAAATCCCACTGCGCACAACAAAAAGGTTACTATGACTTTTTAAAGACTGTAAGTACAGGAACACTTTTAGAAACATTGTACTCTAAACAGTAATGCAGCTATTTACAAAATGTTGAATGACCTTGGAAATGTGAGGGGCATATTAATCAATCAAAATGTGTGTAAGTAATGCATTTTTCCCAAATGAGAGGGCAAATGATAAGCCTGAAATAATTGTTAGAAAGGAATATGGGGCTACTAGCCTCCCAGGCAAGTGGTGCCATAATGTGTCCAGAGAGTTGCTACAGCCATTACAGATCCACCCTACCCTTTCAGAGTCATTAGCTTGATTTTGTAAAGAAGCAAGTATGCTAGTTTCCTCCAGTTGCTGCAAAAATGAAGCCAAACCGGGTAAGACTATACAGCTTGTCTAGCCACCATATCTGCAGCGCTATTGTTTTTTGAAGGTAAGAATCATCAGTCTTATATACAGCACATTTGGCCACAGTTATTTCCTTGGGTAACAAAAGTGCATTTAACAGTTCATGGACAAAGACAGTTTTTAATAACTGTCCCTGGTGATGTCAAGTACCTGCTTTCTCTATAAAAGTATCCCAAGATCATGAACTACCCCATAAGCATAGTGTGAGTCTATGAAAATCATTACTGTTTTGTCATTTAATAATATGCATTCTGGAGTAATGGCTACAAGTTTGGTTACTTGAGAAGACACATATCCATATAACTTTCCTGTTAAGAGAACTTTGTTCTCTGTACAGATGGAAATGCTGCTATTAATGTACCATATTTTCTTCCATCACAGGATCCACTGACAAATAGAAATAACTCAGAATTTGTTAATGGGGCATCTTTTAAAACTGACCTAGGAGGAAACACATGATTGACTACAAAATCACAATCATGTGGTTCTCTTCCATCTACTATAGGAATTAAAGAAGCTGGTTGTCAGGGGGACATAGGTTCATAGGTATATACTAGGCTAACAACCACCAGGGCCTTTACAAGCCAAGCCACACAACCTAATCCAGTTGTGCCCCTGTGTATCATGGGTATTTATTAAGGGGTGGGGTATATTAGTTAGGAAGTTTTTAAAGGTTATGTGGGAGGAATGTTAGTTTTGTCATTACCTCATCCTGCCGTTGAAAACACTTTTTTTTACTTTAGACCAGTTTTTATAGAAGTCCTTCATAGTTATAATATCCTGCCATAACTGTTAAAACTCTACAATTTCATCCCATAATTTCTTCATTTATTCTTTTTATTCTTTTTTCCCTTTCCTGTTTCAATATACTCATTTTCTTTACTATCTTCATCCACATTACTGAAAGGTCTGAAAAATGCAGCACAACTGTGTCACCATCTGTTACCTCAAGCCTTCCAATAATATAAATAATCAAGTTCAGATTCAAGTACTTCCTTTTTACAAATCCATTGAGTTTTGCTTCACACTGCTAATTTACCACATATTATCACTTCCTGTATTTTTTACATCTTTCTCTTTATTTTTATATTTCCCCCTAAAATCAGTTTCCTGCAATTATAACTTTCATGTTAACCACCACATAGTCCAATATTTCTTAAAACAGAGTCTATCTTTCCTAACTAGTTTTATATGCATACAATGCTATAATTCTATAAACATGTTCTGTCCACCTCACATTCACAACAGTTAACCTTCCCATCCTTACCAACATTACATTTAGTGTTTTCACTGTTTTTATACACAGTACAGCCACTCCAGAACAACATTCACTTCTAAGGTCCATATTGTATTTCCACCACGCAATCCCTCAGTTTTTCTGTTTGCAGTCTTTCTTCATTTGTCATGAATCTTAATCATTAACAGAATAACATCCACATCACATTTAGTACAGCATTCCATTATCCATATCCTGCTTACAGTGTTAATAATAATGTTTACATTTACTGAAAGTATTCTGAAATTGTTACTTGTCCTTGTTTTAAGTTTAGGAGAAATATTTTTAAATTTCCATTTCCTTATTTTCTTCTCTTCCCAACTGAATATTTTTCCTGGGTTTATGTACACATAATCCTTGATTCCCCAGAATCAAATTTTCCACTGGCTAGAACTTTAAAAAAGTATTAGTATCAATCCCTTTTCCTGGCCTCTCTTCCGGCATGTTCTCTTTTTCCTCATTCTTCCCCTCCATATTTTTTCTGCAGTTTCTTCTTCACTTAGTTGACTCTTTCCCCAGCCCCTTGCTGCCCTTCCTTGTGTATGTTTTCTTCCCCCTCCTCTTCTTTCACATTATTTACTGTTTGCTCTTGACAATCCAAATCACATCCTACATTCAGACAACACACCTTCTTGCTGTATGTCCTTTCTCCCCACACTGGTTACATTGCATTTTGTCATAATCATTAATTAAATGAGAGAAGTTACCACAAAAAAAAACATGTTTTTGGTTGGCCAGCCTATCTTTGTGTCCCTCTATAAGCAGCCAGAAAAGTTGTTATTGTCTTTCGGCTTTTCCCGGTTAGGAGTCGCCACAGTGGAACTCCGGTCCGCTAATGATTGGCAGTAGATTTTTATGTGCCGAATTGCTGGCCCTGACACACAACCTTCAACGAAGGTACGCCCATTCACGCATGTCTCCACACAGAAAATGCTCTAGCTGAGAATCAAACAGGATAATGTCTTATTGTGAGGTGACAACGTTACCGCAGCACCACCACTGCAGTATAAGCAGCCAGAAAAGTAACAGCTGGCAAGTGTATTAGCATTTTTTTTCACATTTCAAAGCAGCTCTCAAACTCCACCCACTATTTCACAAGTTGCTCTTATCTCAAACTTTAACAATATTCACTCAGACCATGAATACATTTTTGACATCATCTTCTTGCATTTCATCAGTTCTAACGTGGGAAGGAACAATTTGACATTTAAGTTACAACCAGAAAACAAATAATTGTTCCACAGATAAAAATCCCTCTTTTTGTTGCACAGTTCAAGAAATGTCACATCATTGCATCAGCTTCAAATGTTAAGTCAGAAAAAGTATCTTTCCCGATATGTATAAAAGACCAATTTTCTTGATCTTTGAAACCCAGAACAGTTACCAAATTATCCCATATATAATATCTGTGTCATTTTTTTGTTATTCACACTTGGTCATCTCTTCCTTTTAAAAACAGTTTTATTTTCAGTTTGTTGTGGCTCTTCCTTTTTGCCTCCTGTCACCGCTGCATATGTTTTATTGCTGCATTACCTGCTGCCATAAAGCCAGATACCTTTTCAGTTAGTTGCTGCTTTCCTCTTTTACTTTTTGTCACTGCTGCAAAAGTTTTAACTTCTACATTCTCTGCCACATCACCTGATTCCATCTCCACACTACCATCCTCAGCACTTCTGAAAACGTTATCTGCCATCTCACCCCATGAAACAGCAGAACTGTCACCTGGATCATCTTGTTTGATTATTTTAACAGAACCTTATCTGCACGGCCTCCTGACTCCAGTTCTATTAGCTGCACCATTTCAAGAGACTCACTTACCACCTTCTTCATGGAGAGAGCTAATTGTTGCTCATTTGTAACATCCACCACACAGGAATTGTTGTTTACATTATGAAGCTGCATATTGAACATTTTCTTTCTCCAAATTCTCACTTCTCACCTCCAAACTCTCCATCGCTTTTCTGTCCTCCTCCATGCTGCTGCTGCTTCCCTTAGGCCCCTTTCTTGCTGCTGTAGGAGCCTCCCATTACTATCTAGCAGCTTCAACAAGTAGTTTTTTTACTGATATATACATTACATATTATTTACATATTTACATTATTTACATCTATTTACAAATCTCCATACATTATAAACTTCAATTTAAGCATTTCCCCCACTCTTTTATCCACAACCAAAACATTATTTTTTCCAAAATCTTTATCGAAGTCCATTTTCCATTGTATTTAATTTCATTTAGTCTCTCATTCCATATAGTCCATGAAGCCTGAAATATTACTCTGTCCATTTTCTTCACTTCTTCCTGTTTACGTGCACCATAATATCAAAATTCTATTATGTCCATGTTTATTTGTTCAAATTTTAACATTTTTTCACCCTATTATCTTTACATATTTCTTTCCACAAATTATTAACTCTCACATTTCAAAAAGACATGCTCAATAGTCTCAAACTCTTCACATTTATTACATGTTCTATCTTGCTTTTTTCTGTATGGCATATTTGCCTTAACCGGCAATTTTCTAATATACAATCTCCATAAAAAATCCTTACATTCTTTAATTTTTTATAGTTATTATATCTCATTATTATGGCTTTTTCTTATCTATTTCTAAATCTTTCTATGGATCAATACATTAAAATGATTTCATAATACTTAAGTACCCTTACCTTCGATTTTTCTCACATATATTCTTTTTTATTTTTCATAACACAATTTTGTTTTGGTACTCTTTCATTTCTTTATTCACAATGCTTTTACTTCATTTTTTAACTTTCATTCCTTCCCACAATTCTTTGTATTTATAATATAGGATCATTTCTATCAAGTTTTTCACTTGCAGATCACTAAAGCCAATACTTCTGCTGGTGAGGCACTATTCTCTTGCACCATAGCCAAATTATGGAACTCCCTCCCATCCACGATTACCTCCGTACCATCATGCACCCACTTCAAAACTTTACTAAAAGGGCACCTAAAAACATGCTGGCTATGCCCTTGTAACTCCCACTCTAATATCACCCACCCCATCCAGCAACTACCTTTCTTTCCACTCCACTAACGACCTTGATTATAGCAAGCTCAGATGCTCATAAGCCTAGTACTTATTATACAGCAGGAACTTCTTATTGTAACATTTGTTAATGTCTGTTATGTACTTTGCAGATAAAGATTCTAGTTGTCTACTGATGTACTATGTTCTTCATCTGTAAATATGCTTGTAATTATGTGCTATGTTAAATTGTTAATCGCTATGTAATCCAATGTAACTACTGTCTGTTTATTTTAACTGTGGAGCTTTTCTCCCTGGGCCTCCGCTGAAAATGGACCTACATCCAGTCGGACACTCCCGGTCAACAAATGTAAATAAATAAATAAATAAATACAGTTTTATTTTCCTTCATAATTCCTTTTAATACCTTAAATAAAATTAAAGATGCTGCATGTACTATTGGGTTTATTAAACCCAAACCTCCTTGCTCTTCTTTCATATACAGAATCCCACTTTAGACTGGATTCAGTCTAGATTCCCATATAAAAGAAAATATAATCATCATTAATTCCTTTTCATACTTAATAGGAATCATATACATGTTAGCAACATAAGCAGTTTTGCCTATTACCATGGTGTTCAACAGGTGGGCTTTTTTTCTATATGAAAATCTATATGATTTCCAAAAATGAGTCATATCCTTTGAGTACATTATCCCATTGTTGTTGTCTGTATTCATTCCTTCCAAATGTTATTTTTAATATAACTATATATTTTTCATTGAACTCAACACCTCCTATCACACCTTCAAAAACAAATCCCTTACTTTTCTCCTTATTTATACTTAAACAATTTTTTTTAATTCATACTTAATTGTTCATTTACTTTTTCCATCTATACTTTAGTTTTAACAATTAATACAATATCATCCACATAATTATATATTATTGACAATTGTACTTCCTTCATCATTTTGTAATCACCACTACTTGGCATTTTATTAATTCCCTTCACTATTACCTTTCAGACAGGTCCCAAGCTGTAAAATGGGGCCAAGCCTCCTCCAGCTTCCTTCCTACCCCCACAGGAGTTCCCCAAGGGTCCATACTTGGCCATCTGCTATTCAACATCTTCGTAAACGACTTCCACAAAGCTATTCCCAATACCAAAATTGTCCAATACGCAGACTCTACTTTGATCTGCTATGCCCCTAACCTTACAGAACTCAAATCTCTAACCCAAACCGACTTCTCAACCACTGTAAAATGGATGCACCAAAACCACCTCTCACTAAATGCTAACAAAACTAAGATTCTCCTATTCACTCACTCTAAATCCACCCCCTCTGTCAAAAACTCATTTCAAATTACAAGCCTTAACAACTCCATCATTGACATCGTTCCCTCTGCAAAACTCCTAGGGGTCACCAATGATGAACACTTAAAATTAAATACCCACATCCAACTTAACATTAAAAAACCCCACATAAAACTTGGCCTACTATACAGAAATAATCAATTTCTCTCCCCTTCTACTAGACAGACCTTGGCCACTACCTATCTCCTCCCATCTCTTCTATATGGTGCTCCTCTACTTACAAATCGATCATCCACCCTAACCACCAAACTGGAAATATGCTACAATAAAATCTCCAAATTCGCCACCAAGTCAAATTCCCTCTCTCATCACTGCACCTCCCTTCAAACTTTAAATTGGCTTGAACTCCCTAATCAACTAGACTACCTCCAGATTGTCTCAGCCCACAAACTTATATTCCAACCTAGCAGCTGCCCTGCACTATCAAATATTCTTCAACCTTATACCCCCCCAGACCCCTCAGATCTTTCCACCAAAATCTTATTTCCGTCCACAAACCTAAGCGCCCAGCTGGTCAGCTTCTAATCTCCTTTACCCTAGCTAAAAAATGGAATGCCCTGCCCGCTACACTAAAGACCTGAGACAACCTATACTCCTTCAAAACTCAACTCCACTGCTACCTGCAAACTCAAAGAAAATGTAACTGTACTCATCATTCTATACCTCCTAAACTCCCCTCCTCCTTCTCTCCTGGCTAAACTTCATACCCTTCTATTCTGCCACTTACTCACACATTGTTATTATAACTAACAAACCTTTTTCTTTTTCTTTTTTTCAACCTATGTTATATGCCTTTCACCCTCCAGGACAATTCCACTTGAAAATCCTAATAGCTTGTTTTTTAAATGAATTCATACATGTTTTTCTAACTGTTTTGTGGAATTCCCACCTATTTTTGATTGTAATAATAGTTCAGTGTATTTTTACTATTATCTTTCATTATGTGATTTACCATTGTACTGCGGAGCTTTTCTCCCCGGGCCTCCACTGAAAACAGGCTCTGAAGCCCAGTGGACCTCCCTGGTCACCAAACTGAAATAAACTGAAATAATAATATTGCATTGATAACTAATGAGAAAATTACACTACTAGCTGGGCAATCCTGCTTTATTCCACATTCGATTTTTATTTCTTTCCCAATCCAGCCAATTACATTTAGTTTCACATAGTTCCTTTCATAAACAGATTTTATTACTTGTAATACTTTTTGCTTATATTATATGCCTGCAAAATTCCCCATAATGATTTATATTGAATGTTATCATAAGCTTTACTTATATCCCCTATCATAACCTTCGCTTCTACATTTTTATTTATGATATCATCAATTATTTCTTTTATTATCCATAATAACTCTTGACTTCCTTTTCTTTTTCTTCCAAATACATTTTGGACATATATTCTATCCATTTTTTTTCTGTAACCTTTTTGTTATTATTCTCATATAAAATGTAATAATCTGTATTATTCAATGTTATAAGTCTCCAGTTTTTTATCCCCTCTTTATTTCCTTTTTTAAACATAAATTTTATAACTCCTGTACATATCTCTTTCTATTTAATTCCAGTTTCTAACCATTCATTCATAACTTCTATAAAAAATATTTTTTGCCACTCTTTCATGTCTTTATACATACCATATTCAATTCCTTCCAGTCCTGTTGCAGAATTCAAGTTAATACCTTTTAGAATTTCATTCAATTCTTTCATGGTTATTTTTTGTTCTAAATACTCATTATCTTCCTTATTTAATTTTCACCTTTACAAATTTGTTCTATGATTTCTTCTCTCTTAACAAATAATTCCAATACATATTTTATAATTATTTCATATATTCCTTCTTGGTGTCTTATTTGCTTATCTTCCTTATTTTTTAATTCTCTTATTATTTTTCCTACTTTTATTATTTTACTCAAATATGGTGCTACCTCTTCTTTCTTTTTAAACAATATTTTTGCTTATATAACAATTTGTTAATTTTAATTTGATTTGTTTTATATATTTCTCTTTCTTTTTTGTAAAATGAATGTTTCTTCTCTAATAAGTCTCTAAATGTTTCTTGACTTAATATATTATATCTCTCTTTTTCTTTTCTTCTTTTCTTTCTTATGCATTCTAAAAAATACTTTTTATATTTCTTTTTAAAATTAAGCCACCAAACAGACAATTCTCGTAAAACTTCCACATAGTCAAATCATTTTTCCATAATTCCACAAGTTCTTTTTTACTTCTAAATCCAATTCATTGTCATAAATTCTCTTTATTCCTTTTCCTATTCTTATATATTCTTCATTTTCCTGTACTTAACCCATATTGCCACATGATCTGAAAATCTAGCATATTTAGTTCTTTTTTTATATAACTTTTAAACTATCAGATATTAAAAAATACTCAATTTTTGTTGTAATTTCATTCCTTTTATAGGTCCAGTGGTTATTCTCCCATACACTTAATTTTCCACTTCTCATAATTTCGTTAGCCATTTTAACATCATGATTGCTCTTATTTTTCCTTAAATTAAAATTAAAATCACCCATCACTATAATGTCCATATTTACACAAACATATTCAAGAATATTTTAAACATCATTTCTCTCTTTTTTGTTACATATGCATATAAAGCTATAATTCTGTACACATATTTTTCCATCTCACGTCTATTACTGTAATTTGTCCTAATTCCACTATGGTTACATCTAATATTTTAATGCTTTCTTGACATAATATACACATGCCCAAGCATGTTTCTTTACCCATGTTCCAAACTACCACACCATTCCAAAGTTTTTCAGTTTGTGTTCTTTCTTCCTCTGTTAATAATCTGATATCTTCTAAAACAATAATATGTGCATCTACTACAGCACACCATTGTAATATACATATTCTCTACTGCAGCACACCATTGTAACATACCTATTCTCTACTGCAGCAAACCATTGTAATGTACCTATTCTCCAATGCAGCACGCCATTGTAATGTACCAGTTCTCTACTGCAGCACACCATTGTAATATACCTATTCTCTACTGCAGCACACCATTGTAATATACCTATTCTCTACTGCAGCACACCACTGTAATATACCTATTCTCTACTGCAGCACACCAATGTAATATACCTATTCTCTACTGCAGCACACCACTGTAATATACCTATTCTCTACTGCAGCAACCAATTGTAATATACCTATTCTCTACTGCAGCAAACCATTGTAATATACCTATTCACTACTGCAGCACACCATTTTAATGTACCTATTCTCTACTGCAGCACACCATTGTAATATACCTATTCTCTACTGAAGCACACATTGTAATGAACCTATTCTCTATTGCAGCACACCACTGTAATATACCTATTCTCTACTGTAGCACACCATTGTAATATACCTATTCTCTACTGCAGCACGCCATTGTAATATACCTATTCTCTACTGCAGCACACCATTGTAATATACCTATTCTCCACTGCAGCACACCACTGTAATATACCTATTCTCTACTGCAGCACACCATTGTAATATACCTATTCTCTACTGCAGCACACCATTGTAATATACCTATTCTCTACTGCAGCACACCATTGTAATGTACCTATTCTCTACTGCAGCACACCATTGTAATATACCTATTCTCTACTGCAGCACACCATTGTAATATACCTATTCTCTACTGCAGCACACCATTGTAATATACCTATTCTCTACTGCAGCACACCATTGTAATATACCTATTCTCTACTGCAGCACACCATTGTAATATACCTATTCTCTACTGCAGCACACCATTGTAATGTACCTATTCTCTACTGCAGCACACCATTGTAATATACCTATTCTCTACTGCAGCACACCATTGTAATATACCTATTCTCTACTGCAGCACACCATTGTAATATACCTATTCTCTACTGCAGCACACCATTGTAATATACCTATTCTCTACTGCAGCACACCATTGTAATATACCTATTCTCTACTGCAGCACACCATTGTTATATACCTATTCTCTACTGCAGCACACCATTGTAATATACCTATTCTCTACTGCAGCACACCATTGTAATATACCTATTCTCTACTGCAGCACACCATTGTAATATACCTATTCTCTACTGCAGCACACCATTGTAATATACCTATTCTCTACTGCAGCACACCATTGTAATCTACCTATTCTCTACTGCAGCACACCATTGTAATACCCCTATTCTCTACTGCAGCACACCATTGTAATATACCTATTCTCTACTGCAGCACACCATTGTAATGTACCTATTCTCTACTGCAGCACACCATTGTAATATACCTATTCTCTACTGCAGCACACCATTGTAATATACCTATTCTCTACTGCAGCACACCATTGTAATATACCTATTCTCTACTGCAGCACACCATTGTAATATACCTATTCTCTACTGCAGCACACCATTGTAATATACCTATTCTCTACTGCAGCACACCATTGTAATATACCTATTCTCTACTGCAGCACACCATTGTAATATACCTATTCTCTACTGCAGCACACCATTGTAATATACCTATTCTCTACTGCAGCACACCATTGTAATATACCTATTCTCTACTGCAGCACACCATTGTAATATACCTATTCTCTACTGCAGCACACCATTGTAATATACCTATTCTCTACTGCAGCACACCATTGTAATATACCTATTCTCTACTGCAGCACACCATTGTAATATACCTATTCTCTACTGCAGCACACCATTGTAATATACCTATTCTCTACTGCAGCACACCATTGTAATATACCTATTCTCTACTGCAGCACACCATTGTAATATACCTATTCTCTACTGCAGCACACCATTGTAATATACCTATTCTCTACTGCAGCACACCATTGTAATATACCTATTCTCTACTGCAGCACACCATTGTAATATACCTATTCTCTACTGCAGCACACCATTGTAATATACCTATTCTCTACTGCAGCACACCATTGTAATATACCTATTCTCTACTGCAGCACACCATTGTAATATACCTATTCTCTACTGCAGCACACCATTGTAATATACCTATTCTCTACTGCAGCACACCATTGTAATATACATATTCTCTACTGCAGCACACCATTGTAATATACCTATTCTCTACTGCAGCACACCATTGTAATATACCTATTCTCTACTGCAGCACACCATTGTAATATACCTATGCTCTACTGCAGCACACCATTGTAATATACCTATTCTCTACTGCAGCACACCATTGTAATATACCTATTCTCTACTGCAGCACACCATTGTAATATACCTATTCTCTACTGCAGCACACCATTGTAATATACCTATTCTCTACTGCAGCACACCATTGTAATATACCTATTCTCTACTGCAGCACACCATTGTAATATACCTATGCTCTACTGCAGCACACCATTGTAATATACCTATTCTCTACTGCAGCACACCATTGTAATATACCTATTCTCTACTGCTGCACACCATTGTAATATACCTATTCTCTACTGCAGCACACCATTGTAATATACCTATTGTTTACTGCAGCACACCATTGTAATATACCTATTCTCTACTGCAGCACACCATTGTAATATACCTATTCTCTACTGCAGCACACCATTGTAATATACCTATTCTCTACTGCAGCACACCATTGTAATATACCTATTCTCTACTGCAGCACACCATTGTAATATACCTATTCTCTACTGCAGCACACCATTGTAATATACCTATTCTCTACTGCAGCACACCATTGTAATATACCTATTCTCTACTGCAGCACACCATTGTAATATACCTATTCTCTACTGCAGCACACCATTGTAATATACCTATTCTTTACTCCAGCACACCATTGTAATATACCTATTCTCTACTGCAGCACACCATTGTAATATACCTATTCTCTACTGCAGCACACCATTGTAATATACCTATTCTCTACTGCAGCACACCATTGTAATATACCTATTCTCTACTGCAGCACACCACTGTAATATACCTATTCTCTACTGCAGCACACCATTGTAATATACCTATTCTCTACTGCAGCACACCATTGTAATATACCTATTCTCTACTGCAGCACACCATTGTAATATCCCTATTCTCTACTGCAGCACACCATTGTAATATACCTATTCTCTACTGCAGCACACCATTGTAATATACCTATTCTCTACTGCAGCACACCATTGTAATATACCTATTCTCTACTGCAGCACACCACTGTTATATACCTATTCTCTACTGCAGCACACCATTGTAATATACCTATTCTACTGCAGCACACCATTGTAATATACATATTCTCTACTGCAGCACACCATTGTAATCTACCTATTCTCTAATGCAGCACACCATTGTAATATACCTATTCTCTACTGCAGCACACCATTGTAATATACCTATTCTCTACTGCAGCACACCATTGTAATATACCTATTCTCTACTGCAGCACACCATTGTAATATACCTATTCTCTACTGCAGCACACCATTGTCATAGACCTATTCCCTACTGCAGCACACCATTGTAATATACCTATTCTCTACTGCAGCACACCATTGTAATATACCTATTCTCTACTGCAGCACACCATTGTAATATACCTATTCTCTACTGCAGCACACCATTGTAATATACCTATTCTCTACTGCAGCACACCATTGTAATATACCTATTCTCTACTGCAGCACACCATTGTAATATACCTATTCTCTACTGCAGCACACCATTGTAATATACCTATTCTCTGCAGCACACCATTGTAATATACCTATTCTCTACTGCAGCACACCATTGTAATATACCTATTCTCTACTGCAGCACACCATTGTAATATACCTATTCTCTACTGCAGCACACCATTGTAATATACCTATTCTCTACTGCAGCACACCATTGTAATATACCTATTCTCTACTGCAGCACACCATTGTAATATACCTATTCTCTACTGCAGCACACCATTGTAATATACCTATTCTCTACTGCAGCACACCATTGTAATATACCTATTCTCTACTGCAGCACACCATTGTAATATACCTATTCTCTACTGCAGCACACCATTGTAATATACCTATTCTCTACTGCAGCACACCATTGTAATATACCTATTCTCTACTGCAGCACACCATTGTAATATACCTATTCTCTACTGCAGCACACCATTGTAATATACCTATTCTCTACTGCAGCACACCATTGTAATATACCTATTCTCTACTGCAGCACACCATTGTAATATACCTATTCTCTACTGCAGCACACCATTGTAATATACCTATTCTCTACTGCAGCACACCATTGTAATGTACCTATTCTCTACTGCAGCACACCATTGTAATATACCTATTCTCTACTGCAGCACACCATTGTAATATACCTATTCTCTACTGCAGCACACCATTGTAATATACCTATTCTCTACTGCAGCACACCATTGTAATATACCTATTCTCTACTGCAGCACACCATTGTAATGTACCTATTCTCTACTGCAGCACACCATTGTAATATACCTATTCTCTACTGCAGCACACCATTGTAATATACCTATTCTCTACTGCAGCACACCATTGTACTGTACCTATACTCTACTGCAGCACACCATCGTAATATACCTATTCTCTACTGCAGCACACCATCGTAATATACCTATTCTCTACTGCAGCACACCATCGTAATATACCTATTCTCTACTGCAGCACACCATCGTAATATACCTATTCTCTACTGCAGCACACCATTGTAATGTACCTATTCTCTACTGCAGCACACCATTGTAATATATCTATTCTCTACTGTAGCACACCATTGTAATATACCTATTCTCTACTGCAGCACACCATTGTAATATACCTATTCTCCTGTTAAGATTTTTCATACTGTTCACATTTAAAGCTAATATTTTCAGCTTTTAAGAGCAGTTAGTATAATAAAGTGTTTGTCCCTTTCCTTTCTTATTTTCTCTAAGCATTATATTTTTGCATTTTTGTTTCATTTCTTTAATTCTTTTCCCTATTAAATTCTTTTAATTTCTTACTGTGCACCAAACAACTTTTTCCTCACTTGTCTCCGCTATTTCTTTCTCCTCGTTGCTTTCTTTAACTTCATGTATAAGCTCTTCATCAGTTACATCTTTTTGTACATTTCATCTATAACACACTGTACTATCTCTTTCTCCTGTATAACTTAATTTTCATTTTCATTTTCTTGTGCATTCATTTCACATTCTAGTCATGCATGACCAGTATTGCCAGATTTTTCATTTTAAATCACATGTTTTACATTATGCCCTGTTTTACCACATAACATCTTTTTATCACATTCATTGATTAAATTATATTTTTTCCACAAAAAATAAGTTTTTGGTTGACCCCTGTATTTCACAACCCCCCTGTTACCATGAACATTAATAATACTAGGTACATGCATAACATTATCGTTTTCCATTTTCAGTATTACTCCACATTCCCATCCCCAGTTCATATTCCTCTTTCATCATATATTTTTGTAGTATCCATTGCTTCTTTACATATAGTTAACAAATGTTCTTTCAGTTCTTTTACTTCAACTTCAGTTCTAAACTGAGTCATTATTCTTTTTTTTATTTGTCTTTAAAAAGCTTGCATGACATATTCTGACCATGGATAAATTTTGTTTTTTTCATATGCACCCAAAAAATGTTCCATGGCCTGCCCAGTCTCAAATAGCGTCACAAAAAGTATCTTTATTAAATGAATGCTCTTACCTCTTTTGCTTTGATGCCCAGTGGTGCTATGGCAGAGTCCCAAACCCTCATATCTGTCCAAACTTTCTTCTTTTTTACAGCTGTTTAGTTTCTTTTATTTCTTCTATCTTCTTTGCTCCTTCTCCCACAGTTTGTGAATAAGTTTTTGTCTCTTGAACTTTTTCTGACACAGTCTCTTCTTCTCCTTTTTGTTCTTCTATTTTCTCCATGATATCCCTCCATGAAATTGTTGCTCCATTTTCCTGGTTCACTTTGGTATACCATTTCTTCCAAATAATCATCCCACAACCACCCCGATTGGAAGGTTGTAATTATGCATTTCTTAGAGGTAACTGTATCTCCTTCAAACAGTCTCCTCTGAAAGTTTTCCTCTGAATCCATCTCTGTTCAATCTCCTTTTCCTCCAGTATCACTGTTTTGCTGCACACACAGCATCAGAAAAAACTTCTGGTAGCGATTCAACCATTTCAGCAACATTTTCATTAACCTTCACTTCATTTTCAGCCAAGAATCAGCCATATTTTCTCCCTGTTCCTCCTGGCTGCCTCCGTGCCTGGACAGGAAACAGGAAGTTACCATGTGTAATGCACAAATCTTTCCCCCAACTACCAAGAGTAGGCAAAGTTCCCCAATGCCCAGGCCAAATTTTCCTAGTAGGATAAATTCTACCTTAGCTTGCTACTGAAAGAGGTACTAGCCTAGTAGGACTTACCTGGTCGACAAAGGATAAATAAATAATGATTGATAAAAGAATGTATAACTTTCCTGCACCACTGCCACATCTGTCAATACTGGCATAGCTGAAAAGTAACAGTATTATGCTGTTATATTATTAAGTGTTATACATGCTCCCTCTTGTATAAGTGAACAGGTGGGTCATGATGTTAAGTCTTCATGGTCACATTGTGAGGAAGCCTGAGGGTTCAGTTCTTCCCTGCCCCACAGTTTGGTTGTCATGAAAAATATGTTATGCTTTTTTTTCTGTCTCAGCATTATCATTGCAGCATTACATGCACCATGCATGTAAAATCATCATTAGCAGTCTAGCCTACATTTTCCAACATAAAATTGAAGTTTATTTCCTTATAGGTTCATAGGTTCATAGGTTCATACTAGGCTATCTGCCCGAGGGCATTTACAAGCCTAGCCCATAGTTTTGTGGCTTACGCCACCCCTTAGGTTTGGGGAACTATGCCCATTATTTTGCTGTGCCTCTGTCGAGCAGTGACACTGAGGTAATCCCTGGGGTATACTTGCGATCTCCCATCCATTGGTCAAGATTTCTCTTAAACAAAGCCAGCGAGGTGCTTTGCCTCACATATACCGGGATTTTGTTCCACAGCATAGGGAGTCTTTGGGTAATGAATCTATCCCTCCAGCACGTTCTATTAATGGCCGTGTCAAGGTTTAGGTCTCCGCTCTTGTGGCTCTGATGGATCTAGATTTTTGAGGTGAAGCATGTACATCAAGTCAGGGTTTGATAATGCCTTGTATGTCAGGCACAGGTCACCCCTGAGCAAGCGGTGGCGACTGAATAGAGTTGGAGTTCTTTCAGTCTGGCAGCATAGGTCAGATTTTGAGACCCATAATCCTCTTGGTGAGGAACTTTTGTGGCCTCTCCAGCTGCTGCAAGTGTCGGGTCAGATACATTCCGAATGGGGCATTGTACTCAATCATTGGTCGGATGAGTGATGAATATAGGGAGACTATGACCTCTCTTGATCTAGATGTGAATCCCTTCATGATAAGGTGGGCAATGTAGAAGGTCTTCCTAACTATTTTTGCAACATGGGTGTCGAATGACAGACTGCTGTCAACCTGGGTCCCCAGGTCCCTAATAACCTCTTCTGTGCTCAGTGGATTTCCACCTATATGGTAGCTAGGGGTAACCTTGTTTTTCCAAGGGTATGACTATGCATTTTTGGCATTTAACTTTAGGCGTGGCTCTGGCACCAGTTATCCGTATCTGTGAGACCCTTCTGAAGGATATCTGTGTCAGATGTGTTTTCGATACGGCACCCAGTTTGCAGTCATCTGCAAACTTTGTCAGCCATAACCCTCCGTGTTTGCTTGTACTTGAAAAGTAGATGCCAAACAAGAGTGGGCCCAGGACTGAGCCCTGTGGGACACCACTTGAGACAGGCTTAGAGTCAGACATGGCACGGCAACTCTGACCCTGTGGGTTCTGTCACTCAGCCAGTTTGCAACCCATCTTGTGATGTATGGGTTAACATTTAGGCTGATGAGTTTTTCAATGATACCCGAGTGGGGTATTGTGTCGAAGGCCTTCGCCAGATCGAGGTAGGCTGTATGGACTGCCTTTCCCTCATCAATGGCCTTGGTGACTGTTTCGAAAAAGTCAACCAAGTTTAAAAGGCATGACCTGCCCTTGACAAAGCCAAACTGGGTTGGATCCAGAGTCTGCAAATTCCCTATGTCTTTATTTATGAGATCCATTATGATCCTCTCCATGGCTTTGCAGATAAGGCTTGTCAAGCTAATGGGTCGGTAATTTCCAGGGTCGGTGGAGGCACCGCCTTTGTGAAGTGGGACTACAGTCCTATGCCTGTTATCTGTGAATAAAATATATATGCCTGAGCAACACATTTACTTTGTATATCTGTTGTAGTCTCAGACATCAGACTACATATCTGATGACAAACATCAATATATATATATATATATATATATATATATATATATATATATATATATATATAAATACTGTACATCAATCTATATAGTCTGTCTGAATAAAAGCAGGGCTTCTGATACTCTTGAGTTAGTATATCTATCTGTCTATATAGTCTGTCTGAATAAAAGCAGGGCTTCTGATACTCTTGAGTTCTGTTTAACTGTATCAATATCAGCATAGTTTGAACTCAACTTCTGGATCATATTTAAATGTCTCTTCCTTCACCATCTTTGCCGCTATCCTTTTTCTTAAATGCATTTTTTTTATTTGTATTTCTCCCCATTCCTTTATAGGTACATAGGTTCATAGGTGTTTACTAGGCTAATGACCACAAGGGTCTTTTTAAGCATAGGCACACATCCCAAATCTCTATCAAGTTCTGGTACCCTTGATATGCATAAGCAGGGGCTAGAAAGGTGAAACATTTACATGCGGGGTCTTGGGAGATGAAACATTTACATGCTGCCTGTGTCCATTAGAAACATAGGTGACAAACCAGAGATGAATTTCCTGTTCCCCATCCAATTTGCAAGTTACATATGAATTAGGTTAGGGAGGAACTCTTCTTCACATGGATGAGGAACCTGTTCCAGAGAAGGGGATAGTCTCTCGGATATACACCTGTCTCTCCAGCAGCTACTATTTATATCACAGACAAAGTTTAAGTCTTTAGAACAGGTCATTCTGGTGCTCTTTGGTTTGCAGAAATGCAGGAGGTCCATCAACCTTGCTGGCTGACAGATTCAGAGAATGCCCTCTGCACATCCATCAGTAAATCAGGACATCCTCAGTACCTGCCCTTTTCCCCCTATATCTAGGGAACAGGTCATCACTACTTTCTCAATGGCAAAAATACAGCCTCCATGGGACCCGATAACATACCAGTTTACATCCTACGTGAACTCAGGCAGGAATATGCAGCACAATTATGTGCCCTATTCAACCAAAGCCTGAGTACCGGCTTCATCCCAGCTGAGTGGAGGATAGCCACTGTCACCCCTTTGCTCAAAGGTGGAGTGTCCACTAATCTGGGAAACTATAGACTCATCAGCCTAACTAGCCTGATCTGCAAAGCCATGGAATGTATTACAATGGACCTCATTAACAAGGACATTGGCAACCTCCAAACAGTCAATCCCACACAGTTTGGCTTTGTTGAGGGAAGGTCATGTCTGCTAAATTTGGTCAACGTCTTTGAGCCAGTCACCAAAGCCATGGATGAGGGGAAGATGGTGCACACTGTCTACCTTGATCTGGCCAAAGCCTTTGACATTATTCCCCACTTGGCATAATAGATAAACTGTCTGAACTAGGCATCAATCCATATGTTACCAGATGGGTAGCAAACTGGCTCACTGATATAACCCATCTAATCAAAATAGAGGAAGCCACCTCAAGTAGTAGACACGTAACAAGTGGTGTACCCCAGGGTTTTGTCTTGGGGCCTCTGTTATTTGTGATATACTTTTCTGAGTTGCAAGTCAAAACCAGTGGGCTATGGCTGACCAAGTTTGCAGATGACTGCAAGCTGGGTGCTGTCATCAATTCCCCTAGTGATATGGACATCCTCCAAGAGGGTTTCACTCAGACAAATGACTGATGCCAGAAACATGGCCTCTAGCTGAATACCAAAACATGCATCATCATCCCCTTTGGGGAGAGTGACGTCCCCACAAATTATCACATTAATAACAGCATCCTAAGGATGCAATCAGTCATGAGGGATTTGGCACCCAGGTTGATAGCCACCTGACTTTTGACCACCATGCTGCTTCCATTGTACGGAAAGCCTTCTACATGGCCCACCTCATAAATAAGGGTATCTCAACCAGGGACAAGGAGGTGACAACATTCCCTGTATTCTTCCCTTATAAGGCCAATTATTGAGTACAATGCCCTGCCCATTTTGACGTGAACCTTGCAAAGCACATGTGGCAGCTGGAGAGACAGCAGAGATTCCTCACCAGGAGAATCAGGGGCCTTAAACATCTACCATACACAGATAGGCTAAAAGCCCTATCCCCCTACTCAGTTTCATTCAGACTCCTCAGAGGTGACCTTTGTCTGGCATACAGGGTGATCACGGACCCACCTTGATGGGACTGCTGCATATCTGCAAGTCAAGCTCCAGTCGAGTAACTCACACGAACGGCCTCAACCTGGTCTATGACATCAACAGGACTTGTTGGCAGGGCATATTTGTGTCCCAGAGCCTCCCGCATTTATGGAATAGACTCCCTCTCCACATTAAGCAGAGTACCTCTTTACCACTTTTTAAGCGCAACCTGGGTAACTGGATGGGAAACAGAAAATATACCCCTGGGATTCCACCAGTGTCCCTGATGGACAGGGTCATTGGGTGCTGACTTGTCTAAACATGGGCTAAACTCTTGGCTAGGCTTATAACATCCTTGGGGCCAATAGCCTAGTAACCTCCTATGATCCTATGATCAGAATGGGGTCTGGCAGGCATAATCTCACCTCAACAGCTTGTAGGAGACAGAATACAGGGATAGGGTCTTGAGGTGGTCTGTGTAGGACATGTTACTTAGACCCTGTATTCTTTTAGTGAGGAACATCTGTGGACTTTCCAATTGTTGGATATGCCTGATTAGGTACATACTAAAGGGGGCACTGTACTCCATAATAGGTCTGATGAATGCTGAATACACTAGAACAATGACTTCCTTTGACCTAGATGCTATACCTTTGTTTATAAGTTGCTCAGCATAGAATAATTTCTTCACTGTTGTAGACACATGATGGTCAAAGGCTAGACTACTATCTAAGTGTGTCCCCAAGTTCCTGACTACTGGGTCAACTCTTAGGTATGTGTTGTCAATATGACAATTACCAGGGGTGGATGACTTCCTGAAGGATGCTATTATGCATTTCTTGGCATTTAGTTTTAGTCCATGGCTCTGGCACCAGTTGTTTGTCTGCATCAGCCCTTCCTGGAGAACATTTATGTTGGTGAGTAATTCAATGACAGCTCCTAATATGCAATCATCTGCAACTTTAGTCAGCCAGAGGCCATTAACATTGGCCTTGACTTGAGAGAAGTAAATGCCAAAAAGGTGAGATCCTAGGACCGATCCCTGAGGGATTTTCCATGTGAATGGCCTCTTTTTTGAGGTAGACTCTCCGATTCTAACTTCCTGGGTCCTGTCTGTGAGTCAGCTGGCTATCCATTGGGATACATAAAGGTTTGTACCTAATCTCCTAAGTTTGTCAGCAATGCCCGAGTGGGTGATTATGTCAAATACTTTGGTCAGGTCAAGGTAGGCAGTGTGAACCAGTTTGCCCTTATCCATTGCTTTGGTGACCATCTCAAAGAAGTCTACCAGGTTGACTAGCAATGACCTGTCCTTCCTAAAACCAAATTGGGTTAGGTCCAGTGTTTGGAGGTTTCTTATGTCATTACTGATCATTTCAATGATAATTCTTTCCATGTCTTCGCATATGAGACTAGTGAGACTTATGCGTCTGCAGTTTCCAGGGTCTATAGATGACCCACCTTTGCACAGAGGCATGATTGTTGCTGTTCTCCATTCATGAGGCACAAAGCATGTTTGGAAGTTATAGTTAAATAGCAATTCCAGAGGGCCTGATAGATTATGTTTCATGCTGTTTTTAAGTAATTTTGTATAAGGTCTGGACCCATTGATGCAGTGTTCTTGGCCTTAGAGAGCATTAAGGACCTTTTCCCTTGTTATAACAGGAGTTATATTTAATGGTATTTCCTGAGGGATGATTGATAGGTAGAGAGGGGTAAAGTTGGAGCTGAATTTTGTCAGACCGTAGTATTGCTGTATATTCTGGCTCAGTATAGGTGGCTTCATTTACAATGAACTCTGCACACAATTATGTATTGTCTTTGAGGTTGCAGACATAACTAAAAAATACCTTGTGGTTGTCCTTGGCCTGGGAGGCCAAGTTTACCTCATATTTTGCTTTGGTAGACTTTATTTGTCCTCTAAGTTGTTTGTTTATTCTGACAAGAGTGCTTTTATTCTGCTGGGTGCTGCACCTCCTAATTTTTTTCCATGATTTTCTTCCTTCTGTTATACAGCCTAGTTATTTTGTGATTCCACCAGGGTGGCTTGTTTTTTGAGTTAGTTCTGTAATTCTTCCTGGTGGGTACAGCTGCCTCTCTGCAGCTATTAATATGCTTGCACAGATTTTCTCTGAACAGTTCTGCATAGGCAGTAGCATTCTCAGAGTTTATGGAGGCTTGAAATTTTGCAAGGTTATCACGTAATAGTAAGTAATTAGCCTTAGAGTAGTTCCTGAATATTCCAGGGTTATCTGGGGTTCCCAGTTTTATTTTTACTTCATAGGACACCATTTTGGGATCTAACCATACCAGAAAAGACATTACACTAAGGGGTGTGACAATGTGGTCAAGGGAGTTTGTGTTTGTAAAATCCAGGATTCTAACTGCCTGCATGTTTAGTGTCATATATGATTCCCAGTTAATAGTGGTGTAATTAAAGTCACCCATGAATATGGTATTGGGTTGGTTGGTGAGTGTTTCCAATAAGTTTAAATACATGGTATGAGTTTCTTGGGTCATAGAGGGGGGACCTATAGCTTGCAAGGAAGTGGTATTGGATTTTGCCTATGATGATTTGAATGTGCAGAAGCTCAAGTGAATTGTCCTGTTTGACCAGCCTTTGAGGTATATTTATTTTTTATGTAAATCGAGACATCTCCACCTTTAGTCCATGTCTGTGTAGTAGCTGGCCTAAATGTGTGGAAGGAATTATAACTTTGCACTGTTGATGTGCTCTCTGCAGCTTTAAAACATGTCTGAATGACTGTAGAGTCATCAGCATTCTCTAGGATGAAGACAGCTTCTAGGGAGTGGAGTTTCTTGTATAGACTCCTGATATTTAGAAGTAACACCTTTAGACTTTCTTGGCTTTGATTTGCTATATAAGAAGTATTTTCAGTTTGGCATTGACTAAAAAGGCACTAAGGGAAAGGACAATGTTTTAGCTAATATTCGAAAGCCTAGAGGGGAGAGGTGCAAACCATCTTGCTCTTGCTCTCTCCCCTCATAAATTCATTATATCTCATCATCCTTTACATTTTGATATGTATCTCTACCTATTAAACCAAAGTTCCATCAACATACCTACTCTGTAAGATTTTTGATGTCTGCTTGAATAACTCCTCTAGATGTATATCGCATTACCCCTTCTTTTCCTACCTCTCATTTATCCTCATCATACTGTACTGATTAGAATGCTTTTGAATTGTGAACTTAAATGTTTTTATGTTTTTACTCTGTACAATCTTTTTGTATTTTTATATTTGTATGCACCTAATTTTTGTCTGTATTGGAGCTTTTCTCCCCAGGACTCCATTGAAAACGGGTTCTTTTGGCCCAATGGACTATCCTGGTAAACCAACTGCAAATAAATAAATAAATAAATCCATGGCAAAGCCATGTGGTCTGTTGTCCATCTCCTTCCATGCTGACAAATATTGCACCACCTTAGAATGACACCAGAAACTAAGCTAAATATTAGTCAGCCGTCTTTTGTTCATATTGTGGCATCATCCTTGGAGAATCTAAAATGCTGCTCAATGCTCAGCTCATACCAGCCTGTGACACATATTCTGAGAGCTCCATGATGTCTCTCTCCACCCAGTCTAGGGAGGTGCATCTCAAGTCATTTACACTCTCATGGACTATGACAGAGTCATACTGGTATTTATGGTCCAATGACCTGAGTGCATGTGCAATGTGGAGGATCCTGGCCCCTGTTAAGCAACTGACCGTGACTTTTTCCTTACTCAAAATGGTGGGAGGGACATCAGTGTACCACACAATGGAGTCTCCAATGACCAGAATGTTGAACTTTGTGATGGCTTGTCTTATGGGCTAAGAAGTAGAGGCTTCATGAGATGTCGCTGTATGTGTTGCTGTGGGTGTTGTTTTGAAAAAGTTCATTCTGGGTTGCTGATGGTGTTTGTTATATGTACTTCATCTAGGAGGCCTTTGGGGTTTAGGAAGGTTACATTTAAGTGTCTCAGCATATGTGGGTTTATGTGTCTGCTTTGAATTGTGTGTGATGGGTGCAGTGTGTGTACTACTGACAACCTTATTGATATTAGAAGTGCTTTTATGTGACAGCTTTGCCTCCAGTGACCTTGTGCAAATACATCTTTCACATACCATATCAGTTTGTTTTAGAATTAACTGGTTGTTAGTAAACATGAGGCAATTTCTACATTGTCTCAGGATGCCCATATCCACCAAGCTGGTAATGGAGATAAGTTCATATCCATGGCAACAGACCCTTTTTTATTGATTAGACAGTTTGAGTGAAAATATAAAGTAATGTCAGGAGTATCAGGTTTGCAACTCTGGGGGGGGGCAGTGCTTGTTACTGCAAACTAGTTGCCCTGTGTGCAACTAGGTATTGGTGAAATTTCAATGGTGCTTTTACAGGAAAATGTCAACTCAGGGTGTCTGTGGGCATACAGGGCCCTGCCAAACAACTGAGAGGAATTAATAAGTAGAACCTGATGATATGCGGATAAAGTATTTAGGCAGATATTTTGAAATTAGAAGCAAATCAAACAGTACTTACTGAAAACAAAGAATTAGCTTGTCAAGGATGATGAAAAGAGGGGAGTCACCTGAATGGCTACTGCCTGACTACTACTAGTGCAGGTCTCACCATGGCTTCACACTGCTGGGATACAATGTTTCTTTACTTCTCTCACCAGGAGCAAAATATAAGCACAAATTCCAAACTGGAACCTAAGAAGCAGTTTATTAGGCTTTCCAGTGATCAGCAGCCCCCAGGAAAAAGTGTTGTTTCACCAGAAGTACTAATCCCAAGATGACTACTGAGGCAAAATGTGGGCTTAGCAGTAATTGGCGGTCTTGGAGTAGGTGTTGCAGATTTTAAAGGTAAAATGGAAAAATGGGTTAATACCTTAAGATCTGCAGTGTGCACCAAGCAATAAGATATGAAAGAGTGGGTAAATTAGGTTTTGGCTATCTAAGCGGAGAGGCAATAATTTTAAAATAGCAAGACTGATTGCAAGGGGTGGGTACTTTGTATTCTTATTCTATGGAATACACTAGGATGGTGAATACATTTAAATAGTTGAAAGGGGAGTGATTTCACAAAATGATAATTTTGTGCTTACTCAGAATAGCTAATTAAAGATGAGCGCAAGGAGATACGTGGTCAAATCAACATAACGGGTAGGTAATGATAAAGACAGTTACATTTAAGAACACAGTAGAACAAGAGTGGGAGGGTGGGGAAAAAAAACTTAATTTCTGTGTGACTCCCAAGAGACACAACTGTGGTCTATTTCCTATTTTAAATATGCAGTTAAAAGCAGAATACAGGTAAAGCACAGTGTAAAGAAAATGAATCACAATATATAAAGTAGAAGAAGGCAGTAAAGGAACACAAAATACAAGCAAGCAAAAACAAACTAATCTTTCCCTCATAGCAAGTTCTGGCAGAATCTGGGTGAGCTTTTATTCTATTATATGTAGCAGCACAGCAACCTGCACTTTCCCCCAGCAAGACCTATGCCTACCTACAGCACAAGTGGTCCAATCTCCACCACTAGCAGCAGAAGCACCGAGCATAACTGGGTCAAAGCCCACCATAGTTGCCTCCACATCTCCTGCCCTACCTGTACTACCTGCATCAGGTAGCCATACACTGGAAGCTGGTACAGCTGGTGCTACCCAGTAGCAGTACTAGCAAAGATACTGTCTTTGTCACCGACTGGCAGCTGTGGAGATTGTAGGGTTATCATCAAGAGAAGGTTGCATACCCCCATTGTCTAAATGGAGAACATGATCCATTAACCCAGTGAATTGTGTCCATGTCCAGCAATGTCTTCACTTTCTGAGTCAGGGTCCAGTTGTGACAGTACCCAGGGTAATGAGTCATCTTCCACTGGGTCTCAGCTGGCAGAGACTGCAGCTGAAAACACCCAGTCCTATCCCCTGATCTTTCCTTCCATTTTCTGTTCATGCCCACGCCTGTTGGTCTTGCACTCCTGCTCTCACATTGTCTTCCCTCTGTCTGTCTCATTCCTTCTTCACTACTGTATTCCTGTCTCCCTCATTGTGTGACCCCAGACCCTGTAAGTCATGTCTGTCTTCCCTGCTACCTGCCCTAACCCTCTTACCTCTGTTCCTTCTTTCCTCCTTCTTTGCTTCCCTGCTTCCTTCCCAAACGTTCCCCTCTCTTCGTAGAACACCCTGCTCACTAGATGTTTGCTCATCCCCTGTTCTACCCCCATCTTGAGTTCCCTTTTCATCTCTTTTCGATACATTTCATATCCTTTAGGCACGACTAATAACTAGAATCATAAAGGCATAAATAATATATGGATTATTAAACATTTAAAATAAAAATAGTTTATTAATTGTGTGTGTGCATTTTATATTTTTATTGTGTGTGGTTTTTTTTATTGTTATTCAAAGTATACATGCACTTGTATAAACCATATATTCATACATAGCTTTCCTAAAAAATTTCAAGGAGAAATTGCACGTGTCAACACTCGCAGAACAAAAGATGTGCGACATAACGCAGAGTGTTTTTCTCCGTAGGAAATCATTGCCATTGCAATTCCTAATTGTGTATCAGCAATGATACGCATTTTCAGGAGATGTTTCCCTTTTTCAAGTTGGTGCAACCATGTAGTTGGTATAAATAACTTTGGGGGATGCAGGGGCTTATCCCCATGTACAGGGGTGAAGGGGTCCCCCCAGCATAAACAAGAAAAAAGTTTTTCACACATTGATTTTGGACATTTGTTTTTTATTCTTTTGGAATATCAACTTTCAAGAAGTCGGTGTTTGCATAACAGAACCTTCACATATACTAGTATATATATCTCTATATTTTGGTCTATTTTTACACATATTAAGCGCACTAGACAAAACGTTTCTTTTCAGTGGGTGACCCAGGAATACTGTTTGGTTAAGTGTCTTGCTCAAATTCATACAGTAGGTAAATGGAGGTGGAAAGATTCCAAAGCTGTACTTTTAACTACAGGAAGCAGCTTAAAGTTTTAATCTACTTTATTAATAGTTCATTATCTGTCATTTATATTTCATTATAGCTATTCATCTATGTATGTATGTTCATTATTTTATTTGTTTATTTGTGTACGGCTTTGCTCTTTTCATAGCATTTTCCCTTTTAATAATGTCTCTGCCATAATGATTGCATGATTTCATTTGGTTTGGGAATAATGTTCTCCCTGTGTTCGTGTGGGTTTTCTCCGGGTACTCCGGTTTCCTCCCACATTCCAAAGACATGCATCTGGAGCATTTCTCCCCGGGCCTCCGCTGAAAACAGGCTCTGTGGAACCTAGTCGGACTTTCCCGGTCAACAAATGATAAATAAAATAAATAAAATAAAATAAAATAAATTCATTTATTAATGAGACTTTTAAATTCTAAATATTCTGTAATCTTGAAGGCTCAAGAGCTTTAATGAAGATATGAAATAAAAAGTTGTCTTTTCTGCCTTTTACCAAAAGTTTCTTCTCATGCTAACATTAACAAGTTAATTGTTGCCTAACTATTTATAGAAAACCTTGTAACATATACAGTTCAAATAATAACATATGGGACCTACACCTGTGCCATCTATTTAGTAGAATACCAGTGAGAATATTAGAAGAATGTTTATCCTGGTCTTTGACCCTCAGAAAAAATAATTTTTTCATCATAAATGTACAAAATGTTGCAGAAATCGTCAACTGTGGATGAGACACTGAACTCCCATAAATCCTTTTGCTACTTAGCATGTGTTGCACAAAGACTTCTGTCGGGCCTATTTCTCTTTGCATCTACTTCCCAGTCCCAGTTTCCCTAGATATTATATTACAGGTGATCATATTAGTGATTATGAGATCAAGGAATGACAGAAAACTTGGGTAAGCAACCCTGGCCCCATAGATGCTTTCTGTAAATCATTAGAGCCAGTAACAATACCATTTAGGAGATTTAACTTACTTTTTTATTGTTATAAAGCTAATCCTCCACTCATTTGCATTTTTTATACATCAGTACTACCAGTTCATATTTGTCTCAAAGTCTATTCAGTGTCTGACAATAAAAAAGTTCAGAAGTTAAGCCTTCTGACCATTCAACCATGATGTCGGTCTGTTTCTGCAGTCCTAAGTGTGGGTAAACTATTAGGTTCATAGGTAGGTACTAGGCTATCTGCCCAAGGGCATTTTTAAGCCTAGCCAGAGTGTGTCGGCTTTCGTCGCCCCATTGATTAATTAACTGAGCCTCTGTCACGAAGAGCCAGTGAAGTAATCCCAGGGGTATATTTTCTGTTACCCATCCATTGTCAAGGCTTCTCTTGAAGAGTGTTAGTGAGGGGCTCTGCCTAATGTAGTTAGGTATTTTGTTCCAAAGCATGGGGAGTCTCTATGACAGAAATTTATCCCTCCAGCATGTTCTATTTATTGTTGTGGTGAGGTTTAGCTCACTAGAGCACGTGGCTCACAGTGACTTGGATTTCTTTAGGTAGAGCATGTCCATCAATTCTGAGTTGGACATGGCTTTGTAAGTCAGGCAGAGATCACTTCTGAGTAAGCGATATGCCACTGAGTACAGCCGAAGTTTTTTCAGTCGGCTGCATAGGACATCTGTTTGAGGCCAGTAATCCTCTTGGTGAGGTGCTTTTGTGGTCTTTCCAGCTGTTGGAAGTGTCTTGTGAGGTACATCCCAAACGGGGAATTGTACTCTATGATGGTTCTGATGAGTGACGAGTAGAGGGGCACTATAACCTCTTTATTTCTAGATGCAAACCCCTTAGTAATTAGATGGGCCACATAGAAGGATTTCCTTAACTACTTTGGCAATATGATTGTCAAAGGAGAGATTACTATCTACCTGGGTCCCCAGATCTCTTATTACCTCTTCTGTATTAAGGGGGCTGCCGCCTATGTGATGATTCGTGGGTGTTTTGTTTTTCCCAAACGGGATGACTATGCATTTTTTGGCATTTAGCTTGAGGCCATGACTTTGACACCAGGTGTCTGTCTCAGTAAGGCCTTTTTGAAGGATGTCCGTGTCAGCCGGAGAGTCAGTTATGGCTCCCAGTTTACAGTCATCGGTGAACTTGGTTAGCCATAGTCCTCCTGTGTTTGCCTGTACTTCTGAGAAATATATGCCGAACAGTAGGGGTCCCAGAACCGAGCCTTGTGGGACACCACTTGTGACTGGTTTAGAGTCGGACACAACCCATGTTTCTATTGTCCTGTATATCATTACAGTTCCATATAATAAACTTAGTGTACATTATATACATCTCTTTTACCCTAATCATCCCTCACATCTAGACATGCACCACACCCACTCCCTCTTCTTTGTCACACAGCTTCATTCATAAGCAACTATTAACATAGAGATCATCATGGGATCTTAGAAGTAAAGAAAATTACTCTACATTACCCAGCCTAAAATCCACATCAAATGCTGTATGGGCCACAGACATACACCCAGCCTGGGTACCTTCATGCAGTACATATATAGCAGGTCTCAGATGAAACCCTTTATCACATATACTAGACCTGGCAGCCTGACACCCCTTACTACACTCAGCAGCCTGATACCCCTTACAATACTTGGCAGCCTGATACCCTTTACAACACTCGGCAGCCTGATACGCCTTACTACACCCAGCAGCCTGATAACCTTACTACACCTGACAATCTGATACCCCTTACTACACCCAGCAGCCTGATACCCCTCACTACACCTGATAATCTGATACTCCTTACTACACCCAGCAGCCTGATGCCCCTTACTAAACCTGGCAGCCTGATACCCCTAACTACACCCAGTGGCCTGACACCCTTTACTACACCCAACAGCCTGCTACCCCTTACTACACCCAGCAGCCTGATACCTCTCACTACACCTGACAATCTGATACCCCTTACTACACCCAGCAGCCTGATGCCCCTTTCTAAACCTGGCAGCCTGATACCCCTTACTACACCTAGTGGCCTGACACCCCTTACTACACCCGACAGCCTGACACCCCTCACTACACCTGGCAGCCTGATAGCCCTCTGCATCTAAAACACCAGTGTTTTATTTATTTATGCACATATGTATCAATGTATGCAAGTTTACCAGGGTAGGGAACTGATCAACAGTGACCAAGATTAGACCTCCACACCATTACTGGATGCAGAGGTACACTGTTATCCTAAACAGCACATAGGAAACATAAGGTGGGCTGTAAAGGATGAAACAAGAGTTAATATACATATGTACTAATTCCAATGGAGGCCTAGGTGGTAACTCATATTCTTAAACTGCTTGTTCCTAGACAAACCTCCTACTTCCATCGGATGCTCTTCAGACACAAGTCAGATATGCAGGTACTTTTTGTCTTTCCCATTTAGCAGCCAGCATTCACTTTCAGGTGATGGAGTGGGCATGTCTATACTCTTCCATCAGTACTTCCTCCATCATGATGTTACCATAAGGTGTAACAGTTCTGAAGCAATAATACACAGGGAAAAGAAATGATGTATGACAGGAGCACACCTGCTTTCATTTTAAGGCCAATGGGAAGGTTGAATGTTCTTCAATTATGAGATCTATACAGCTTCCACCATAATATGATGCATGGTATCATTAATGCTAAGCGCAGCATTTCTGCACAGTACACGAACAACACTGTAACTAATGCCATGCTGCTGTTCCCATTAGTCTGATGACTTCTAGTCTCACTAGTACAGACTTAGATCTGCTTTGGGTCTTTACACATCTAGGTGAAATGGTCCAGTCTTGCAATACCTCTGATTATCCCAGATTCCCCCCAGGCTGGGGCAACTCAGTGCTGAGATTAACTTCACTGCCAGCACTGTACTTACAAAGTGCTAGACAAGAAGGTCTCTTACTGATGTACTTTGGCATAAAATGACCTGAAGTGAATATCTGTCTGGTGCCCCTTTTGATATCAAAAACAGTATGTGGCATAAAACATTAAAAATAGTGAGGGTCTCAAATCCTTGCTTTCTGAAAACTGTTGCATTCTATCAGTTGTGCTCTCTCTCTTTCTGTCTGTGCTGTCTATACACGAGTCAGAAAGCCACATACCTCATATCAGCTGTGTTTGTGTGTTGTCTGTTCACCATCCTACATGATTAAGACTGACCAGCTGAGAGTTCCTCTTACTGACTATGCAATTAATGAGCATTAGGGAAAATCCAATGAGTGAGTCCACCTCTGTAAGCTTCACAGGACATCCAGTCACTCTATTAACATCAGCAGAATTATTCATATCTGTTAATATTTGTATATTCTGCTGGCACCCGTTCTGTTTGTGACCTCAAACATAACAACAGACACAGCTCTCAGGGCCTCTGCCACGTCAGCATCACTTCTACTGATATCCTTGCCTTAGATTTCCTCACTTTTCCACAAAATACCTGAATACAAGCTCCTTCTTCACTGGTAAATACACATGCCTACCCATGTTATAGTAGATTATAGTACTACTTTTTTCATGTAAACATTGCTTGTTTATTGTATTATTTTTGTAGGTTTGTATACATGTGACTTGTTGTGCTTATAATTACATGTAGTCAGTGTTTTTTTGTTTTTAATTTCTGAGCCAAGGCTGAAAGAAGTCCATTGGGATTAATGCTCCAACCCAGTTAACGACTTCAACTATATGATTTGTTTGCCATCTCCTGCACTTTACAAAAAACTAGAGCTCATTTGGGCCCATCTTCAGCACTCATAGTGTGAGCACTCATGGTGTTCTAGGAGACCCTGGTCATTGGCACCTCATAGCACAACTGCCAAGGGGGCTAGTACTAGAGCCATTCAAACCCTTTCCATAATGAAAACACCAACTTGATATATATGTTTCAGTATCATCATCACCACCACCCCCTGTTTTCCCATTTTTCTACAAGAGGCTGGGGTTTCCTGTCTGCTGTTGCCACATTTCTCAGTTCAGTGTCACTCTCCCACTTTGTTCGACCATCATGTCTGGCTATTACAGACCTTCACTTGTCCAATCCGTCCCTATTTTTGTTGGACATTCTTATTTCCACTTCCTTTCTTTCTGTCTCTCCCAGATCTTTTTCACCAAATTGTTTCTGCTTTCCTGCTCATGTGACTCAAGTACTGTAATGTGCTCTCCTTGACCTAAAGCATGTAGCAACATTCTGCCAAAATGAACAATTAGTTGCAGTAATTAAATACTAAGCATATCGTTTACCTCAAACTTACCAAGATCTGATTATCCATCACAGTACAGAATATCAATTTCTTAATGAGTTTTGGAAGGAATTCTGGTAAATATACGGTTGCTAAATCTGTATATGGCAACACCACCTTTTTGAATCAAAATATTAGTTTCAGGTATTTTGCTGTGAATTTAAACGACAATGGTATGAGTTTAGTATACACATTATTGTAAGTGGCTCTCATCTTCCTTACTTTCCATGATGACATTTTCCATGAAACCTGCTTTCCTGTCATTGTATTTGACAAAGTTTCCCCACAAAGCACAGTGCATTCTGTTTTCTAAGTACATTAATATTCAAACAATCATTGCCATGTTCTTTTGGGTGCAACACTCCCACTATCCCATTAACAGACACTGTGCCATGTAGTTTTGACAATATTTAACCCTGAGGCCACTGTAGTTTGAGGGAAATTAAATTTGCAGCCACTGCAACTCATACAGAATATTTCTATGTCTACAATGATAAATAGCATTTTTCAAACCTGTATGCAGAGCAAAATGCTTGTCAATCACTCATCAGTGAATGTAATTATTGCAGTACTGAATATTACATTAAGAAGGACCAACAGTCTTCATAAAAGAATGTTGCATAAAAAAAAGGTGGTTTAAGCTGTCTTCTTCTACTGCAAGGCCAAACAAGACCATACCATTCAGTGTGACTTCTCATCAAAATCGCCCAGCTGTGTACTCAGCTTCTTGCATTCCAAATGTATCAGCTTTAGCTCATGTTCTGCTTTATTGATATGTTCGGTACATAAAGCAATCATAGTTGTAAAGCTTAGCATTGATATTGTAGTTGCTGATGTACCCACTTTCATCAAGGATGCACCTATTATTAATGATGTTATTCATTGTTTTAGACTACTGTTTTCATCTACCAAAAGCTTTCCCTCTGTTACAGATACCACCAGACTTAGTTTCATTGATATTATACCATGATCCCCCCAAAACGTGCACGCTGATTGGCCAGCGTGCCCGTTGTAAATCGAGTTATACTAATGGAAAAGGTCCGTCGCCCGGACTTTTCCATTAGTATAACTTCGATTTAAAACACTGTCTCCTATGTTAAATGGGTTTAACATGAGACAGCTTTAAAATAAGCAACGGAGATCTCCGTTGCTTATTTTAAAGCTGTCTCGCTATGTTAAACCCATTTAACATAGCGAGACAGTGTTTTAAAAAAAAGCAACGGAGAAAGCAAGAAGATGTCCGTTGCTTATTTTAAAACTGTCTCGTTATGTTAAACTCATTTAACATAGCGAAACACTAAAAAAAAGCAACGGAGATCTTGCTTTCTCCGTTGCTTTTGCCCAACTCTGATGTACTGCAGACGCGCAGTACATCAGAACTGCCGCAGATGTCAGACATCTGCGGAAGGGCAGTAAACAGGCATTATACTATGCCATTATTTAAGAAAAGTAATAGTTTATTTTCTTAAATAATGTCATGGTATAATAGCAATAACCCACTTCTGGGTGTGGGTAATGCTAAATTTACGGTTGGCTTTGTTTGGTCCCTCGGGCTTCGCCCTCGGGACCAAACCACGCCAACCGTGGGTAAATTTAGCATTACCCACACCCAGGCGTGGGTTATTGCTATATTATATGCTCTTTCACCTTCCACGTAACTGCAAAGTGTGTATGGAGCTAATATTTCAGACTTAATAAGGAAACATTCATTACTAACGATGTAACCAGTAGCTGAGATTGCCTTTTCCTCCGCCAAAAGCTCAATTTATTTTCATTGATAAAAGTGAGTCTTTCTTTATACATAACTGCAAGGCCTGTTTGATGCGAACATTTCACATATACTAATGCGACATCAAACCACATGTGCATCTCTCATTTTGTTCTTCATTGGTACTCATTCTGTATCTCTGTATCTCTGATCCTACTCAATCTATGAATTATTTTGGACAAGTCTGTTATCCGGAATAAGTTGTAAACACTTTCAAAACTGAATATTCAGATGTATAGCTGCTTTAGTATAAATAAAAAAATAATAAATGGGACTGACAGAGCACAATTGTGCTTCACCAAATCAATATTAATGGGTAAAGGGAAGTCATAATTAAAAGGGTAATAAGACTGCCCTGTATTTGAAGTTTTCTAACTCAGAGCTGTGGAGTCCAAGTTTTAGATCTACTGTATATTCTTTGCCAGAGTTTTTAATTTGCACATTTCACCTTACCTTTGTGTGTTTCTTTGGGTAACCCAGGTTTCTCTAATTTCCCTAAAGTATGCTGCATAATTGGCTTCTCTAAACCATCCACCTATTTTATACTTGCCTTTACCATTGCAGTCTGGATCAAGAATAAAGAAGGTTCAAGATGAACCATTTCATTTGCCTGTTTAAAATGTAAGCAAATTAACACCCATCATCAATGATTCATATGCAGCAGTTTTACAGAAAATAGAAAATAATAAATGCTAGAAGCTTCTGATATAGTCAGACTATATCCAGTATAGCCTAGACAAGCACTTTAGAGCAGGATTAGTGGAACAAATAACCAAGTCTCTTTCATACAAATATGGGTACTTAATATAACAATTCAGGGGTCTATATTATATCCTTTAAAGATGTAAACAGTGAACGTTATCTACAGTGAAAATGCCGTACATCAAATTGCTATTGTGGGGGGCTGTGCCCCCCACCCGCTAATTATATATACCAACTCCGAGATCGCACTACAGTGAGGGATGGGCAAATTTTCTGATCTTCACTGTACTGTGATCTCACAATTTGCAGTTTGCTGCATGGCATTTTTGTTGTAGATAGCGTTCGCTGTTTACAGCTTTTGAGGATATAATATAGACCCCAATTCAACTGCAACATTATCACTCAACTGACAGAATTAAAAACAAAAAAAAAAATGGATCACAATAAATATAATCCAAACAAACTTTAATAGGAACTAAAACAAATGGTGAGCACTTTCATTCTTTTAACAGAACTTCATCAGTTTTTATTGAGTTGTAGTACTGCTACATTTGTTCTTTCAAGTGGCTTGGGTGTTTTGTAACTGATAAAATTAGCTTAACCATCCTCTAGCATGTGGCAAAGCAAAATGAAGCTCTGACTATGACCCAGATGACCAGAGTTCATTGATCTGCAGGGCACTGGACAAAGCAGGGTAAGGAGGATGGGAGTAAGCAGGTTTTCCAAGCACGTGCTTCATCTGTGCTTGTGCATAGGCTGTTGAAATCAGCATGTGAAGACACTCTTCTGCCTACAAAGCAGCACTTAAAGTGGAATTCAGAAGAGTTACTGCAAGTTGAGGAGGTGCTTAACAATGGTGGGTAGAGCACTGGGAAGGACCTGAAAAATGGCCAAACACCGACCACCCAACTCTGGCCATAGCAAGAGAGAAATGGCTAATTAGGGACCTTTGTCAGGCATAAATGGGTCATAGGGCTCTCACCTAGCCCAGGGATGACTGGCTTTTATCCATGATGGAATGAATGGTCCAAAAGGGTAAAGGTCATGAAACCAATGGACATGTCCAGCAAAGGAGCAACTTTATCTGTTCCTGTTTCAACAGCATCTGGAGCTGCAGATTCATGATGGAGTCATGCTGCATAAATGTGAATCTGAATGGTATTTAATATTTAATAAAAATGTGATCACTCAGATACAGGCTGCAAAGAGTATATACAAGAAGACTTGTCACTATGTCAGGCTATGTTTGTATGCCAATACAGAAATTTTAAACATTAATTAGAATCTGAGTGGCATAGTAGTTACTGCTCCTACTTTAAAACACATGGTTTCCTGACTGGCATCTGTGTGGAGTTTGTATGTCATTTTCCTTGAGTCTGAGTGACATTTGATCAGTGGCTCATCTCCTTCCACCTCTAAAAGTTAGTAGGATAGGTGAACTGATGATATATACAATGCTCTTATGTATGTGTATGTGTGTAAGTATGTATGTGTGTGTGTAAATGTGTGTGTGTGTGTGTGTGTGTGTGTGTGTGTGTGTGTGTGTATGCTCACTTATGCACTGCAGTAGACTGATATCCTGAAATTGTTCCTGCCTTATGTGTATTGCTTGTCAAGACATACTCTGGTTTCTTACAACTCTGACATTGCCAAAGCAGGTATTGGAAATGGAAAGGTTAGATGTATTGGGATCTCTCTTTACTTTGAGTTACTTCTGGATATATATGGTCTTTGTATACTTTGTCAATCTCAGCTTTGAATGTTACCAGTGTTAATTTCCAATATGCTATTTGATTGTAAATAAATTTATTCTCTGGCTCTTTTGTTATTGTAAAGTTTATTGCATTCTTACTGTATTTTATATTGTATTTTCCAAAAAATTAAACATAAAAGCATCTACAATAGACAATTATAAACCAACTCAAGCCAATAATTTGTATTATTTCTACATTTTCTATCTAATCCAAGAATGTGTTGGTACAACATACAGAATGTCCTGACGGAAAGTGGATAGGAACGCGTAAAATAATATTAAAGATTTTTTCCCAAATTTTATTTTTTTTTATTTGCTTATTATTATTTTTTATTATAACAATTTATAAGCGCTAATATATGCTTAATGCTAACAGCCTGAAAATTTTGCCACTTGCACCTGTGTGATTCAAAACCAATTTGTGGCTATATATATTTTCATTAGTAAACCAATATTCATATATTCATTTTTTTTTTTTTGTTTTGGAAATCCCGGGGAATCAAAAAATCAGAAATTCAGGAGAGAGTTTGTAACTTGCAGTTTTTTTTTGTAGTTGTAACTTAAAGAATTCATAATTTTATAAATGCACTTGCTACTCCAGAACATGTGTAACAGGTCCAACAAGTGTGTGTAACACATCTGACATTTAGGTGACTTTTTGAATGAAATTTAGAAGAAGTGTAAGATTTTTTTAAATTTAGTTTTGTAATTAGCAATTTTCTCAAGGTTTGTATTTGTGTTAGTATTTTTTCCGTGATTCGACACACCGTGTACTATATATTTAAACTATCTGCAAAAAAAGCCATCCTAAACCTTTATCCCCTAAAGTATATAAAAAATTATAAAAACTTTTTTTTTCATATGAAGAAATTTATATTGTATTTTTCTATATGCTGGAGCTTATCTCCTCTGGCCTCTGCTGAAAAGGGCTGCTTGCCCAGTCGAACTAACCTGGTTAACAAATGTGAAATAAATACATAAATAAATAAATATGGCAAACTTACCATAAGAAAATCAGTAAGAAGGATAAACCACTTCAGATACACTCTGGGGTGAAGACAGGCTTGCGTTTAATATGGGAAGAGTCAAGTCACATGTATATCCTTTGCTTGACTTCACTTTTAGTTACCATTTCTGTGTATCCTCACCCTCACCATGTCACTGTCACTTTGTTTAAAGTTTTCTTTTGGTTAAGACTGCTCACTTTGGGATTCTCTGTAGAGAGTTCTTTCTTTATTACATGAATAATATGCAAGTTATATTTGTCTTTGGCATCATTCAGTTCATGGTGTTCACATTCAGGTAATTATTCATTGTTACAGAATAATGTTTGGAATCTATCTTTTCTGGTACATAATCTATCTTTTTTTGTCTGCATGGTAAGAGTTCCCTCTGAAATGGAGGAATAAGCCATCCCTCTAGGATACACTAATTTTGAAACTGATTTTAATAGATGAAGGTAGACTGGGCCACAGCCCCCAACGATACCTCCCAACTGTCCAAATTTTCACAGAATGCTGAGATTTTTGGCTCATATTTTGGTCTGTTCCTCATAAAATTTGCATTTTTCTGATAATTCACTGGGATGATCTGAGGATTGAAGTCACTAAATAATGCCATACATTTGAGTTTTAGACTTCAGAGCCTTCAGAAAATGTATGCTAAGACAAACCCTGTTATTCTAGTAACTTCCTAACTTTTTAACAGCAATATTTAAAATATGTCTCTATTTTTGGGCTTTTGCCCTTCTTTTTGTTAACCATTGTCCACATTTCTTGCACTAAGAGTTTGAGGGGTATTCACCCAACAGTGAGGGTTTGCCCATTTGCCCTATAAGCAAAAGTCATATTTTGATTTATTTTGTTTTAATGGGTGTGTTTTTCAGAACTACCATTTTTAATATTTTTTCCAATGAGTTTGCTTGTTCTGTGTGCATTCATCTGGCTTGTTTTCTGCCAGTTGTCCAAGATCCTTCAAAATTTAATATATGCAACAAGATATGACAGCAAAAGTAACTGATGAGAGACGTCTCTGGCCATTATTTTAACAGGAAAGCAGAAGAAAAGTTGAGAAATGAAAACTCCACCCACCAGCGCTACTGATTATATGTGGATATTCAAATTTGTTTGCCTGTAGTCCTGTATGATCACTCCTACAACAACCTTAAATATGTTCAAATGCTCAGGAATCAGTTGTGTTCCCTCACCCACAATATTTTATAAACTGAGAGCATTTGGTTTGGTCATGAAGATTACTTCACTACTGCCCTGTTTTAGTGAAGTTACAGGTTACCCTACAGCCATCCATTTTAACAAGTGCAACTGTGATGGGACCTGAAATTGTGCTGGGGTGCAGAGGTCCTCCACTGGGCAGCCTCTTTCATGGGTAGGTGAGTACAAGGAACAGTGTCAGCACAGGATGGCTACATTTTAGTTGGGAATCCAGAGAAATGCTCAGGTCATTCACTGAGGCTGTACTTTCAATAAATATTGATGTATTTATTATTTGTTTTTGACAGTACTTCAGAAGATAATCTCATAATAAAAAAATATTTAAAGGTTTGCATTAGTCTTGAAGAGTAAGAAAGGGTGATTTGGTTTGGATTTAAAACAAAATTAATTGTATACCTTTCAGCAGTATAGCTTAAGGGAATGTTCCCATGGTTGTCAACAAGAAATGTATAAGATTTATTACTGCCCCTAGCAGAAGAAGTAGCAAACAACTAAGTCTTGTAAATTCTTGCAAAAGATTCTTTAGGCACAGAAACAAAAGAAAGTCAGAGCTGTCCGCCCATCTTTGGAGAAAAAATTAAAAGGAATGAAAGCTGACCTCGCCTGTGATTTATTTAGCATACCATAGAATGTACTGTACATGCCATGCAGACATTACTTAACCTTCTATTGTGCATGTATGGTGTTCCCTCCCAGCAGTGTATCTGCAAACTAATTCATTTTACAACGAAGTGAACTGTATCAGGAAGAAACATGGAAATACAGAGATTCTGAGAATCTTAACATATTTTTTCTTAGTCTTAGTATTTAATAATCTCTGTAAAAACGTCTATCTAGATGCATAAAATTAATATATTTGTTGCATGAGTAGAAAAGGAAGACCGGAAAATTTAGGATGGGGTCCTGTAGATATGAAAATGTTGGTTTAAATACGTGGGTCAGAAAAAAAAAATGACTGGTGAATAATGTTTGGCTGGGGAAAGAAAAACATATTCTGCTTTTATACTGTTGTTGTACTTTTGTTTGCCGTAGTATAGATTGGATTCAGGCCATCTGAATCTAGTTCTGTTTGAGGACTGAGCACTAAAAATCAGGACATCTTCTTTTAAAGACCCCCCCTCCATATTCTTATTGCAGGAGTGTACAGTAGGACTATCTAATTAAAGGTTACTGGTTCAGGGCTCAGTCTGAGCTTTTTCACTGGTTTCTTTGTATTAGCTGCTTTGCTCTTGTTTGAGCTTAGTGCACCATCACACACTGCCATGCAGAGGTGGTTACCATTCGCGGTTATAAACTCAAACCTCTCACCTGTTAAGTTTTCCCATAGTACACTGCTTATTCTCCACTGGGGGTTCACGGGAATTTGCTTCACGGTCAAGTGGAACTGTCAACATAAGTTCTGAGGTAGCAACACGTCTCACCCACCAAACCTTTGTTATTTGTACCTCTTCTCCTGTCCATCAGCCTTATCTGGTCCTTCCTGTCCTTTCCCCATTTCTGATCACATTAATTTGCCTATCATTATGAACAACAATTTCCCACAGTTTCTCCAGCCAGCCTGGTCAACATGGGCATCCTGAGGCAATGTAGCAATTGCCTCATGTACACTGACAACCCACTTTTTCTAGTTCACACAAGTTCATTACGTGAGAGATGCATCTATATTAAGAACCTAGAATCCAGGCTCTCTCACTCACCAGTCAGTACATCCGACAGTAATCAGGTTGTCAGCATTAACACCTCACCTCCTAAACCTACCAAACCAACCACACATAACCTTACATATGCAGAGATCCTTACCAGAAGCTTACTTAAACATCAGAGACCTCCCAAGCACAAGCACACTTCACATAATACATCCCATGCAGAACATAGTACACATAATTTCTCACACACCAGCATCTCATCAAACAACCCCTAAGGTAAAACACAAAACCTAACATCTTAGTCATGGGTGACTCTATTGTGAGACACACAGATGTCCCTCTCACCAGATTGTATAAGGAAAAGGTCATGGTCAGCTGTCTGTCATGTGCCGGGATCCACCACATCACATACGCTCAAGTTTCTCAATAATAGGTACTATTATGACTCTGTCATAGTCCATGTTGGTGTGAATGACTTGAGATGTACCTCACTGGACTGTATGAAAAGAGATATGACTGAGTTCTCTGATTATGCGTCTCAGACAGGTATGTCTCTAGCCTTAAGCAGTGTGTTACCTTCACCTAGGATGATGCCACAATATGAACAAAAAATTATTGATTTCAACAACTGACTTAGTTTTTGGCGTCATTCTAAGGGAATGCGTATCTGTCATGCTGGGAGGACATGGTTGACAGGCCTCGATGCTTTGCCAGAAATGGTCTTCATCTGTCACCCCTGGGATTTCAGTTACTGGCTAAGGCTCTTGAAACACCCATAGTGCTTTTTTTAGGTTATGTCACAAGAAAAAAATTCCCAGTGTAAAAATACCCTCTATAGACAACCTCAAGGTTATGCTGCTAAATGCTAGGTGTCTAAACCTGAAACTGCACTCACTAGAAGCAGTTCTTACCTTGGAAGATGATGATATTTATGCAGTCACTGAGACCAGGTTTAAGTCTGTAGAGAGCACCCGAGCTATACCAGGTTACATTTCCTTCCACATGTTCAGATCACAAACTGAAAGTGTGAGAACTAAAGGAGGTGGTGTATCGATATTCATTAAAGATAAATACACCTCTAGATTGGTTAAACAGCATGATTCCTTTGAATTATTTCAGGTGCAAATGACTATTGGTAAGACCTCTCTTCAAGTCATTACCAGCTATAGGACCCCCTCCATGAATTAGGACATACGCTTAGCCTACCTGGAACTACTTGAGTCCATCAAGATACAACCGAACACCCTGGTTTTGGCTGACTTTAATTATAAGTACATTGACTGGGTAAATGATACATGTTCTAACTCAGTTGCCCAAAGGTTCTTGGACTTCATAAACTCCAATGCCCTAGACCAGATGGTTGACACCCCCACAATGGGCTCAAACATTCTGGATCTGGTGCTGATCAACATGGGTGAGTGTTGTACTAAACCCAGTGTGTGGTCTTTCCTGGTGAGATCTAACCACAAATCAGTCTCGCTAGAAGTAACTAACTATAACACCAGACCCCCCCCCCCCAGCAACAACTAGACTAAAACACTTCTCCAAGGCCAATTAAAACCCCTTGCAAAACAGAATAAATACTTTGTAGCCCTCCCCTTACTGATGGAGTGGACAGCTATGCCAGGATATACACTAATGCCTTATATGAACATCTATACAATTGTACTGACTCTGACATACCTGATAGGAGCAAAGCAAGATTTTCAAGGAACAACAAATCTGCCTGGTGGACATCTGCCATCAACAGGCTGTACAACAAGAGAAAGAAATTGCTATCTAAGAGTAGGAAGGAACAGTCCCAAAACTGGAAACATTCCCTCCTCAACTTAAATAAGCAAATAAGACTTCTTGTGAGGTCCTCCAAAGGTAACTACAAATCCAAATTAGCTTCCCTAACTAAGGACAACCATAAGACCTTCTTTAGTTACATCTGTACTTCAAAAGAAAGGCCAAGATTTGTGCAGAACATGTAGTTAATGGTACTACATATACAGAACTTATGGATGTTACAAACCTGCTGGCTGACAGGTTCAGTGAAAACTTCACTCCCATGTCACCACCATACATTCCCCCAAAGCATCCCTACCACTTGTACCCCTCCTAGTATCTGTAAGGAGCAAGTCTTAAACACTCTCCAGGGCTAAAAATACAGCCTCTATGGGATCAGAGAACATACCAGACTGTGTTCTACATGGGTTAAAACCGGAATTAGCAACACCACTGGGTACTCTTTTCAATCACAGCTTAAGCACTAGCTTCATCCCAGTGGAATGGAAAACATCTACCATCATCCCCTTGCAGAAAGGGGGTAGATCCACTGACCCCGGGAACAAAAGACACCTTAGCCTGACCAGCCTTATCTGTAAGGTCATGGAGTGAATCATCATGGACCTTATTAACAAAGATATAGGAAATCTCCAAACGCTCAACCCCGCCCAGTTTGGTTTTGTCAAGGGAAGATCATGCCTGTTTAACTTGATGGACTTCTTTGAGGAAGTCATGAAAGCCCTGGACAAGGGCAAATCTGTGCATACTGCCTATTAGACATAGCTAAGGACTTTGACACAGTCCCCCACTCAGGCATCATTGATAAACTGACCCAGCTGGGTATAAACCCATATGTTGTCAAGTGGATTGCAAACTGGCTCACTGACAGAACTCATACTGTCAAAATAAGGAACTCCACCTCCTTCAGCCGACCTGCAACCAGTGGTGTTCCACAGGGATCAGTTCTGGGACCCCTACTATTCAGAATCTACTTCTTAAACGTACATGCAAAAGCTAAAGGTCTGTGGCTGACAAAGTTTGCTGATGACTGCAAACAAGGAGCAGTCACTGAGTCCCCTAAACATGTCAGCATCATGCAAGATGGACTTACACAGACTAATGACTGATTCCAAAGTCATGGTCTTAAACTTAATGCAAAAAAATGCATTATCATGCCGTTTGGCAAGATTGATGTTCCTGCTGAATATCACATCAATAGCAACACCCTAAGTACGCATTCAGTGGTGAGAGACCTGGGCACACAGGTTGACAGAATCCTTACCTTTGAGCACCATGTCTCCACAGTAGTAAGAAGGGCATTTTATACTGCTCATCTTATAAGTAAAGGCATTTCATGCAGAAAAAAGGAGGTCATAATCTCCCTGAACTCTTCCCTAGTCAGGCCAATAATAGGGTACAATGCTTCCTTTGGTATGTACCTTTCCAGGCACCTGAAGCAATTGGGGAGACCAGAAAGGTTTCTTACTAAGAAAATTCAGGTTCTTCAGCATCTGTCATATGTGGACAGACTGAAACCACTGTTGCTTTAGTCTGTGTTGTACAGACTATGCAGAGGTAACCTGTGCCTTGCATATAGGGTGATCCTTGACCATGCTTTAATAGAAATGCTGCACATTCACAAGTCAAATGGCACATAGGTCACTTGCTCATAGGATCTTAACCTGGTATGTGACATCAACAGAACTTGCTGGAGGGATAGTTTGGTCTCACAGAGGTTACCCCACCTTTGGAATAAACTTCCAATTCATGTTAAACAAAAGCCCTTGTTGACCCTATGAAAGCGTAATTTGGATGATTGGATGGGAAACCGAAATTCTCCCCAGGGGTTACACGTGTTCCTCCTGGACATGGGTAACAGGTATTGATTTTAGTGTCTGCTTGCAGCAGACACTCTGGGGAACTATAGTTGAAATTGGCTAGGCTGGTAAGGGCACTAGGGCCATTAACCTAGTAACCTTCTATGACCCTATGATCCTATAAATCTTAGGATTTATTACAGAAGGAAGATACATGTGTGGGATGCATGGAGACTGTGAATTACAGAAGAAATGTTGAATTTGTTCTTACAATCTCGGAGAATCTATTTAAGAAGTTGCCTTCTTAGTTAAAAATGATGGAGATTACATAAGCTGTTTGAGGCATGGAGATGAAATCTTGACTATTACCCAGACAACCCAGGATTGACTAGTGACTGGGTGCTGGAAGGACAGATGAAGGAAGATGGGTTTGAGTGGTCAACATTGTCTTGCCCACCCATGGTAGGCATAGGCAATATAGTTCACTGCACTGGCAGTATCCACACGAGAGATAAAGATGTACAGTGTGCAGCATATATGCTATGGAGATGTGCTTGACTCTGCCAAGAGATGACCATATGGTAACCTTCACAGGGGATTTGCAGGCACATGCATACTCACAGGCACTGTACAGCTCTCAATTTTGTCAACATGTACAACAATAGCCAGAGGTGGAGTAAGGGTCAGGAAAAATATTTTTGCTGCCTAGATGATAACCATGCTGCAGTCAGTCCTCATTATGGTGATGGAGAATTCATGGGTATGATTACAGTAATGTTTAGACAATTAACAGACAAGGGAGAAAGAGAAAGACTAAAAAATGTGTAAAGCTAACACTTTATTGTTTGAATCTTTCCACGTAGGTGAAAAACTGAGTCTTTCCAGTAAAGAAGAGGTCAGAGAACAGGTAACATATAAGGCTGTAACTCTGGGATGCCAACCCCCCATCAACCCCCTCCAAACACACACACACACACACACACACACACACACACACACACACACACACACACACACACACACACACACACACACACACACACACACACACACACACACACACACACACACACACACACACACACACACACACACCATCACTGGTAAACCTACAGTGAAGTTGTTTTCATAGAGCACCATAGTAAGTTTCGAAGAAATTTGTTCCATTTCTTTGAAGGATTGTGTGCGGAAACTATAGATATAGTGCATAATATGTGAAGGGCATTGGATAAAACTAACCATTTTAAAGCTCTTAGTTTCTGTTTAAAATGCATAAATAGGTGAATCGCTTCAACCACTGCACTGCTTTGCTCTATGTAAATGGGTATCCATATACAGTAGAGAGTCGATTATCTGAATGTCAATTATCAGAAACGCCAATTATCAGAACCAGACTTCCAAAGTTTTGGGGTAGGCAAAATCATAAAGTCTGAATATGTAAACATTATATATATTTGTTTCAGCATGTTTTTTTGAGCTTGTAGCCAGCTCATGTGTGAAAAATATTCTTTATTGTCCATTGGAATCACTTAATGGTTGAAAAGTGTATTCCTATATGCAGAAAAAGGCGAGATTTTAGATGTTTTTATCCAGTTCAGTTATATGTTTAATTATCCAAACAATTTGACTATCTCAACTACCCTAGGTACCAGTTAGTTTGGAAAATTGACTCTACTGTATCTACTGTATGCAAGTGGTTGGCCCAACTGAGTGCAAGGTTAGTCATAGACTTAGCGTTGTTAGGCTATGATCCAGTGGTCACTTAGCCCTTCAGTCATGAAACTAAAAGCTGTAATTTTTGTAGGGAGAACAGTGGCCAACCATCATTAAGTTCTTGCTAGTTTACTTATATTTAGTTGCCACCTTACAGTGACTTATACTTCATCATTGTTACATCAGGAAGCGTAACTGAAACACACACTTTTTTTGTTGAGGGGACAAGCTCTGCACCCCCCAGGTGGGATACTTGGTCCTGCACACCTCTCTTACTAGTAGATAACAGCAAAAGAAAAAAATTACTTACTGCAGCAAGCCATCGACAATGCAAGTAAATGTGGAAACTGCAGCAAAACAAAACTGGATTCAAAGCTCCTTGCTATAAGTACACTCAGAGTGTAGGTACGCAGTTCTTGCACATGAATGTATAGTTACTGAGCCCAGTGGAGACATTAATGAGTTGGGAATATGGGAGCAGTGCTATTTTTAGTTTTGAGGGAACCCAGATTTTTGTTACAGTCTTTTTTTAGATCAGAGTTTCGTGGGGTGGGGAGCTTCTAGTTCTAGTCAGGTGATAATAGCCAGTTCCAGACCTTGGGCAAACTGAAGTATATTATAGAACATACCCAGATGGGGTAGAGGCAGATTTTCAGTTATTAACTTATAGACAGAAGGCCATCCATGTGGCTAGGCCAGTTTAAAGATGCATATGAAGGCTTAGATGGTTGGTTTGTTTGACTAAGCTGCCTGCAAGATAAGAGTCTTAAAGATGAGATGTATAGAATATGAAAACAATCTGTATCCCCCTGAATCTTTGATATGTTGTGGATTGAAAGGGAGTACCAGGATCTGATCTAGTGTATAGTGCCAGCATGGAAGATGAAGGGGGTAGGTATCTGGGGCAGAACAGATTGTTAGTTCAAATAAAATGAGCCGTTCAATTGGCGTAAAATACATTAATATCGAGTAAGATACTTAAAAAAAGCCTAGTTGCATGAAAGCTTACCACAGTCCTACACATTGCCTTTAGAAAAATGCAGTGTTATAGTTGATTAAGAGTGTGCAGAAAGTAAAGAAGGTGATCTGTTTTACCAGTACTGTTGCATGATGGGAGGACACCCATATTTATTTCAATAATGTGAGAGTAGGGTAATAAAAGCTGCAGAATTTGCAAAGGTAGAAATTCTGTTTTGATCTGCTTTCAGTTTAGAGATGTTGTTCCCCCTATCTCACTCCCATCTCTATTCCTCCAGATGATGTATACTGCCAGTCATCATTGCTTGATTCATGACTTCTTCCTCAGCTATTACAAGATAAGAAAAAAGAGCACAGTTGAAGAAAAGTACCACACCTTAGCTACTGAAAACATAATAAAATTAGCAACAAATGTATAATGCATGGAATCAATGTCCTGATAATACCTGTTTTGGAATGTCATAAACATCATAGAAACATACAGTTAATTTCCTGCTCCTAGCTATTTATAGTAGTACAAATGAAACCCATGACATCTAGTTACACTGTGCTGTTAGCTGCAGACAGACACTCCTGTTATTAATACTGGATGTCATACATACATACAGAAATTCCTCATGAGTAACATGACCATTTTGAGTAAAACATTTATGCTTGCATACAGATTTATGCGTCATTATACAGTTATTAATCACATGTGTTGTAGTCTTACTGGTAAATCCAGTATTTGGGCCTTCACAGTATTCAATGTCCTAAACTAAAGTTGAGAATGCAACCTTTTGCGCCATACTGAGAACTCTAAAACCATGAACTTTGGACTATTTATCTCATAAGCATTTGGCCTACAGTATTGTGAGTATTTTTTTATATATGCATGTAAAATAATTGTACATTATAATATAGCCAAGCCTTTATGACTAATGGTATATCTAAATTATATATATATATATATATATATATATATATATGGATCACCTTTAAAACTCGAACGCATTTGCCCCCGACACACACTAATGACCACGAAAAAAAAAAGAAACAAAAAAACAAACCAAACAAACAAACAAAAACAACCCTAACCCTAAGGTCCGACACTACCCACACACCTACCTCCTACTACCACTAACTCTTACCCTCCCTACCACCCCTAAACCCCTCACCACAGTCCTCACCATCGCACACCACACCCCCTGCCCCTAACCCACCCTAAACCCAAACCCACCCCTAACCCACAGTCCTCACCATCGCACACACACACTCACACCCCTAACCCTAACTAACACTCCCTCACCCCTAACCCCTCAACCCTCACTTCCCTACTCCTAAACCTCCTCTACCCGTCCCTCCCCACCTTTCGATCTCACACCTCACGAGTCCGACATCGGGTGAGTGTCCCGGGGGTTGTCCTTCATCGTCATTCGTGTTATTCTCGTTTCGTGTGGGCAAATCAAGCGTTGTGACCATATATATATATATATATATATATATATATATATATATATATATATATATAAATATATATACTATATATATATATATGGAAACACCAAGATAATCAAATGTTCATATTTTTGAATGTTTTTAACACTAGCAGAAGTGATTGAATCTCATTTGATCACTTATGCTAGTGTTAAGTCTGTGCAAAATTGCACATTGAGGATCATGGAAATTGCCCTTTCCCCACAATAGAATGATGCCTAAGTTGGTAAATATTTATATTTCATAGGTTGATAAGTTCATAGGTTGGTATGAGGCTATCGGCCTTAGGGCCTATACAAGCCTAGCCATAACAATTCCCTGGTTATTTCTTCCCACACTATTTACTTCCCTGGACCCCTGTCTAGCAGGGCGACTGACATGATCCCTGGGGTGAATTTCCTTTCAGGGAGGGTTGGTTGGTTTCCATTCCTGCTTGACACTGAAATACATGTCCTAAAGTAAGCAAAGACGTCATCTTAGACTTCCTCTCCTCATGCTTTAAAACTTTCACTTTGTTTGGTTTTGATGAGGTCAACAGATATGTATATAGTTCTATAGGGGTCCATATCATATGAGCGAATCTCACAAATTGCGAATGCTCATAATATCGAACGTACCGGACCTCGAAGTGCTTTTTCTGAGATCGCGGTACAGTGAAGAATGGGATATTTGCCCTTTACTCACTGTTGTGCGATCTCGGAGTTGGACTATATATTTAACAGGGGGTGTGGGCGGTGCAGCCCCCCACAATAGGAAGTTTGAGGTCCGGTACATTCGATATTATGAGCGTTCACAATTTGTGCGATTCACTCATGTGATATATACCCTTCCATAACTGCAGATCGATGCATGGAATCAGTTTTGAGAAGGCCCATACCTTCTTCAGAGCAAGAAATATATAATTTCGGTATACAGTGATTTTTATATATCATTCGATAAGCCCAAAGCATTTTTCCTGTTTTCCCGTCCAACTGATCTAATAGGTTTTGGTGCCAGTCAATCACACCAAAGCTGTAAGTTAGAACAGGAAGAGCAAGTTGGTTAATAGCTTGGATTTTATTCCTAGATGTCAAGACCATTCTCAATATAAGTTTCAGTCTTCTGAAGTATTCTTTACTGAGTTTTATTCTCATTTGTTCATGTTTTGTTGAGAATCCTTCATCTATACCCAAATATTTATACACTCCTTCCTTCTAAGTTTCCTTTATATCGCATTCTTTCCCAGACTGAAATTTTCTTGGTACTGCAACTTTCCTACTTTAAACATTATTTTGCACATTTATCAAGAGTAAATTAACTTATTATATATTCTGAGAAAGTTTTAACCACCTTCATGTCCTCATCTGATGAACTATACAGCTTTAAGGCATCCATAAAAAGTAGATGAGAAATCTTTAAGCAAGGTTGTTTTCTGGGAGCCAGATTGTACCAGGACCTAATCTGTTAAGTAAATAGCTTAATGCTTGAAGGGCAAGACAAACAGCAGTGGTGACAATCAGTCGGGATTATCCCCTTTTAAATTTTTATCCCCGGGATAATAATTTACTCATTGTCATGGCTTAACTGCAAAGTGGTTTGCTACTGTTTCATGGTCACTTAATGTAATTCAATGTAGGGTTGTAATCACCCCTTTATCCATGAGTTGAATGTGAAATGCTGTCTAAAGCCATTTTGTAGTCTATCCATGCCATATTTTGATTCATTCCCTTTTTACAATTCCCCAATATGGCTTTATTTAACAAGAAATGATCCTTTATTCCAAATGTCTTTCTCTTGCTACCCATTTCTTCTATTGCCATGATTGATTTTTTTTTTTCTAAATGACTACAAACTCTGTCTTCATCAGTTCCAGTACATACTTTGTACATTGTCAGAAGGCAAGTTATTGATCTACGGCTTTTAGAATAGCTTTCAGTTCTCTCTTAAGGAAAAGTATATATTTTTTCCTGTTAATCAAGTTGTTATCTGTTTGGGATGTCCATATAAGTAATTCTTACACAGGGCTAAATGTTTGTGTAAAGATGTTGAAACATTTAGCCAGAAACTAGGTACTGCATCTAAGCTTGGGGCTTTCAAGTTAGGAGCTTTTCTTAATTTTGTTTGAATCTTTCTAGTCTTTACTTCAACTCATATCATACCCTCTACATACAAACTCCTTACTGCTTCTTAATTCTGCTATCCATTAAGCATCTTTGCTATGTTCCACAGGGTCTTCATAAATATTTCTCCAAAATGTGTCTATTTCTTTTCTTTTTGGTGGTGTTTCTGTTCCTTTTGCTTTGTTTCCCATTTCTCTATAAATCAATTTTGGGTCATTAATGAATTGCTTATTTTGTACTTCATATTTATCTGCAATTCGTTTTAAGTTTTTCTACTTGTGCTAATATCTTTAGTATATTATTTGCAATAGTGTGACAGATCATGGTCTGTTCTGATACTGTGCATTGCTTTTACTGTGTCTTCATTTCTATGTCTTTTTTTTATCTGTTCCCGGTCTGTATTACTTCCAACAGTGACACTTCTTGTCTTAATTGCTTTATAGTTTTCTCTAGTTGGTGCTTCTATGATGGCATTCTATTTCTTTCCTTCTTTTCCCTTATTGCTCTATGTATTTTGGTAAGATTTTATCCATTTATCCTTTGTTTTATTATTTTTGTATTGTGAAATGTTCCGTATCTGGGTATCTTTGCCTGTATTTCACTTGAAATATCTTTGGTGCTGCTTTTTTGTCTTGATTAGTTTTGCTTTCTCCTTTGCATAAATATTGTACCATATCTTTTTTTCTATGTCTATATTTCTTCTTCAGATGTCTCCTGCCCTGTCTGTTTCTCCTTAACTTGGGGACTCATTCCACCATGGTGTGACATTACCTGTGTTGGATTTTATACACCAAATCCTTTACTTTGCAGGTAATCCATAAGTTCAGTTTCTGTTTGTTTAACTTCTACCTTACTAATCATCTGTTCTACAGTTCCCCTTTGTTTTCTTTAATTTTTTTGTGTTGTACAATTTTCCATATCTGGATTCCTTTGCCTGTATTTCTCTTCAAATATCTTTGGAGCTGCTTTTGTATTGATTAGTTTGGGGTTCTCCTTTGCATAAATATTGCAACATATTAAAATTGTTTTTCCCATGTCCAGATTTCATTTTTATACCTTTCAAAAATCTCTTGGTTTTGTTCTTTATATTTTCACACTTTCTGTGTCACTTCTTTTTCCAAGTAGTACAAATTTCATACTCTGTGTAATGACTTTCATGGATCTGTTGCATTAATGAAGGCAAATTTACATTTGAAGCTTTTACAGATTTTCTTGTACAAGTATTTTTCTTTCCTCCAATTTCTCTCAATCTTCCTGAATATCTTCTATCTGGAAATTCTGAGCTTCTTGTAAAATAGTAGCAATACATAATTATTTTCTTATCCTCAATAGTCTACTCTGTCATCTTTATGGCATTTTTTGGTGTTTTAGTTTTTTTTTTATTTTTGTGGACTACTACTTCCTTCTACAACAGGAGGGCCATCTTCCCCTTGAATCTGTCCTAACCCCATTGAAAGAATGCGTCTGTGTCCTGAGAATTCTACACTGCCATTTTCTGCAGTCATGGCACCAGTGCATACACCAGAATTTGACATTTTTTATCCTGGGACCTGTGCACCCAGCTGTCTTTTTTATTTTTGATCTGGTAGGAGTTGTTGTGTGTCCACTGATGATGACATGTCAGGTAAGTGTTCCTCTGTCATATTTCCTGTCATGTCTTCATGCTGATATGTCATATGTTACAGAAACATTACACAGTGAGGTAGCAGGCATGACGGACAGGTACATGTTGTATTAACGTGCTGTAGCCTAGAAGGGTATAAATGGCAGTTAGTTATCTAAGTAAAGTTTTACAATTTTAGTCATATGTCTCACACTTTCACATAGGTTGCACATTACATCTTCTGCAACTACACTCTCAGATCTCCACTAATCAAGACAAGCCAGGTAAGTGTTCTCCTATCTGCCATACCAATAGACATTTATATTTTGTATACTACCTTCATGCTCACATGCCTTATGTTACAGGTGCTTCACGTGTTATCTGGCCATAAATATGATGACTCAGTTTGCACAGGATTACATTGTTGTGGAATACAGTGCTACATTTTGAAAAAATTATCTTAACAGTTGTCTTCTTTCTGTTAGCATGTGTAATGAGTGCTTGTATTTTGTCTGTATGCTTGCAGCTAGCGCACTTACAGCTTTCTTCCCAGACTCATCCACTGATTCCAAAACAGGATGTATGTGCTATAGAGAAGCGGCACGGCCCATGACCCAGATGACACTGCACTTGGGTTAACTTTGTTCAGCCCTGATGGCAACAGTCCTGTAGCCCAAAATATTTCCTCCAAAAGGGAGGAGAGTGAACCTGGTCAGTCTGTTTGTAGTGGAGCATCAGCTATTGGTCAAAAAGAAGATCTTGGCTGCCTGTCCATGCATGATTCTGACAGTGGTGGTAAAACTGATGAGACAGCTACGCTGTGAATAGCAGACGTCTGTAGGTCAGCACATGCTCAAGTGGCAGGGATGCATGGACATGTCTCAGAATGTGTATGTTTACTGTTACAGGCACATGATCACTAGTCACAGCACTGTCATACACAGAACTAGGTCAGCTTGCTTGTGTAACTGATGAGGTGGCAGACCTCAGTCACATGTTTCAAGAGTCAGGAGTGCATGTATGGTGAGGTTATGACACCACTGACTGAATACTGAGACAGTGTAGCAACAATTACATGCTCAATAGAGCAGCTTGTTTAAGCTGTGCTTGAGTACTGCCACTATAGTACCTGGACCATATGTGCCCTGCCCTATATTATTAGAATGCTGTGCTTGAGTACTGCCACTATAGTACCTGGGCCATACATGCCCTGCTCTATATTATCAGTATGTCACCATGTGATAGAGACATCTCCTCTTGCATGCCCTAGTGATGGTGCTCGTTCATCCATAATGCCTGTGCTACAACATACATGTACAGTTGTTGTGGGTCAGCAGGTATGGATTCAAACTGACATGTCATGTGAAATGCCATGTACCACTGCTCACACCACAGCTGTGTCTCACCCTACACAGAACACCACCAAAAGATCCGTGATACAACACCATCAAGTGGCTGGGCCAATCAAGACTGCGGCATGAGCCATCAGCATGGATGACCTTGTTATGGCAAGTGTCCTAGTGTGTGCATATGTTGTTTTTGTGTCACCATGGACCTGTGATAATGATGACCGTTGTGATAACCCCAGCACATTTTGCATGTTAGTGGTCTTTGACAAATCTGATGCCACAGGAATACCACTTTTATTTTATTCTACTCAAAGCATGTCACTGCATTTACATGTCACTGCATTTTGCATGCCACATGGCATTTGTTTAAAGGTTTGACAGCCCATGATAAATTATACTGTATCATTATTGCATTATGTATGTCAAAAATGACATTGTGGTGTACATGATTTTATGACTACCATGTTTCACATTGTGCCACAATTTCATTTTTCTGCACATTGCATACAGCTGCATTGCCATTTTTATTTTGTATGTCATTACTGATGAACATGCTTCTATTGTTTGCCACAGCTGGCTGTACAGGCATACCTGGAAGAGCATATCTGTGTTTGCCATAGCATGTTTTTAGTAGATACTGCCAATGAATACATTTCACATCAACATAAATGCATTTCACTGTGTAATAACACACACTTATGAAACTGAGAGTCCCATTTTCATATGATAGAACATGCACACAGGATCTGGATGTGTAATCCACAATGCTCATACAAATACCTTATGTATAGTATGTTAGCAATTGTTCTGGAACTTTTCTCCCCGGGCCTCCACTGAAAATGGACAGCTCTGTCCAGTCAGACCTCCCCGGTAAATAAATGTAAAATAAATAAATATACACTTCCACATATTTCCTACTGTGCATAACATCCTACAGTTCCTGTCCTCTGTGTTTTTCCATACAGGCTGGCTACATTATTTTTCAGCACAGCAATTATATGCACAAGTGTGTCATCAACTGTTGTTCAGGTGTCTCAATGACATTCAGCTATACACTGGCTTTAGAGGCCATGGGATTCATGGCTGGGATGCCTTGTGCTGTCTCTGTCACTGCTGTGCCCTACGCCACATGTCCTGCATGATATCTGCATATTTTTAATGCTGCCTTGGCACAGGGTACAACCTGCAGAATAATATGAGTAAACCACACCATGCTGGTTGTGTGCAATGTGGGTTATGTCTTTTTATCACACTTCAGTTCTGAACCCTTATCCACCTGTTTTGGTCTACTACTTCCACCATACCCAAAGCCATACATCCAACCTCCTACCCACAGTGTTTGACATACACACACTACAGTCCACTTGTGCGATGCATGCATCTTATTATAATGTGCTACAATAGCGTTGCCACATGTGGAACACATTCACACAAGTATTTCTGCAATACTTGTTGCGACTATACTACATTCCTCCTTGTCTAACAATTGAGTACTTCCCTTCAGGCATCCTCCTAAACTTCTTCTAGTTGTTTCAACATGGTATGTAAATACTAAAGCAAGACACAGTTTAAATACTTGTACAGGATGTAAGCTGTTCTGCATGTACAAGTCACAGATGGATTACTAGAAATGTCACATGTGTTAATGTACCAACAGCAGTGGGTACAAAACATATCTGGCATGTATAACTCAAACGTTCTCAGCCAGACAATGCCAACATATGTGGCTGCAGGATTCGTCACCCACACCTGGATGCTCTGTCCCTTGCATCTTCCTGATCATCTTCAGAACTATGTAGTAGCTCAGCCTCATAATGCACATGCACTGTTCACAGAATGTTCTCAATGGGCTCAAACTCCCCTAGGTGAGTATCTAGTTCTCCCACTAGCCTGAGCCACCTGCTGGCCCCTGGATGGCCAAGCCAAAAGTGGCCATTCACTCCCATCCTTCACTGGCCAGCAGTCACCCACTGAGTTGGAGGCACCTGCACATTATTCAGGGCCTTATGCCTCTACCTGATGGTACTGGCTTGGCATGACCTTGTCTGTGACCCAGTAAGGACTCGTGACCCCTGATATTGACAAGAAGACTGTCAGCAGAACTTCCAGAAGGATGACAGTGATACCAACAAATGCTATGGGATTACATTATGTATTTTCCTCTCCCTGCAGCTATCCCACAAGATAATAACACAATGAAACCAGATAATAAAGTTTATCACTTCTGTATGTACTGATTTTTGATGTCTTACTACCTCATCCTTTTTTTCAGCCTAAATGATACTCAAGTTTCAAAATGTTCTACTTTTTAATCATTTTATTTCCTTATGCCCTCAGCAACATTCAAGTTTAAACATATTTTTACTCTTACTGTTATTTTATCAAACAAAAGATGATTGTGACAGAGAACTAAAACTTCTCCATTAGGTCTTTGAACTACATTGTGTAGGAAAATGCAGAAACTATGAAATGTTATACCTGAGCTGTTTCAAAACTGATGGGCTGGTAAACTTTCTTTAAAGAAGGGGGAGAATATGCGATTGCCTTGGCAAAAGTTCTCAGTAACTATGAAGGATATCAAGCAGTTTGCCAAAATAAATAGCATAATGTAAAGGACAAATGCCCAGACAGAGCTCAAGCCAACTCTCCCAAGGATTACTATTCTTATGAAAAGCACTGGAAGGCAGGCAGATGTGGTATTCTGCTGCCACCAATGGCACTTATTCAGTTGCAGTGACATAAAGAGGAGCTTCCTATGTGGCTTCTTATTGCACATGCAGCACTGCACATTTGCTGCAGATATAACATTCTGTACTACGAATCCAGTGTTTTATGCCCAATGTCCTCAGTGAAAGATCTAGCTGAATTTTGACGGGCCCAAAACTTCATACACAAAGCCTGTTAATCATTACTTATCTTTTGAAGCTGTCAGTATGTGGAAGTGCATGGTTAAAGATAATGAGTTTGAAATTGTCATGGTTATTTACTTTATTTGTTTAGCTATACTAACTTAAAGTGTTTTTTCATCTCTAAAAGATGCTGTCTTCAGCCCTCTTTTAAGTACAACAACAATAGTTTTGAAGATAAATTTCACCCCATACTCTTTCTATAGAGGTTCTGCAGGAGGTGAATTTGCATTGCTAGATGTGTCTCCAGTAATACCGATAGGAAATAGGAGTCATCCACATGAAACCTTAAAATGTGTATAACTACAGTATGCTACTGGCCATTGTTTCTGTGCTGTTAGTGATATACAGCTTGCAGCTTCTCCATCTAAATTTACAGACTCCTGTGTCATTGTATTTCTTAATAATACTAACATCTCATACTTCTGAGTCCTTGCATTAACATTGCAGACTCCTAAGTCCTTGCATTATTTAGTAATACTAACATTGTGCACTGCTGAATCCTTGCACTAACACCGTAGTCTCCTGAGTCTTAAATTACTAAGTAATAGTGAAGTACAGTTGTGTAAAATCTTACCTTAATACCATAATGGTAGATATCCTTGCCTTCACTGCTGCAGTATTCATTACTATATGGGATTCTCTGCCAAGAAGCCCATTGTCTGGCCTATCTACCAAAGTCTACAGTTGCTTTAAGGTATGCTAAATGTCACCTACGCACTCTTCATATAGCGTAGGGCATAAAGGTGACATTCAGGCATACCATCCTCAGAACTGATTGCCCCAGTAGGAACATAAGTCCAAGGAGAACCAAAGATTACCTGCACATCCATGAAGGAAAAAAAGACTAGGAGGCTGGAGGGAAGGAGTGTATACTGAAATGGTGAAGGCAAGGACATCTACCATTATGGTAAGATTTTACACAACTGTACAATGTCCTTACATTCACTGCTGCAGTATTCATAACTTATGGGAGAGTGCCAAAGCTCAAGAAGAAACCTGGGAGGAGGAAGCAGCAGTAGAACCTTCTAAGAAGCCATGAAGAATGGCATTAGCAAAACCAGCTCTAGCTCTGATGATACCATCCAACTTGTAATGTTTCGTAAAGGTACTCACAGAAGTCCAATTAGCTGCTTCAAGAATAGAATTAATGTCTGAACCCATGAAAAAAGCACCAAAAGAAGCCACAGCTCTAGTAAAATGAGCTTATATAAAAGAGGGAAGGCTCTAGCCATGAAAAGTGCAACAAAAAGAAATAGCCTTTGCAGATCAGAGCATGTGTATGTACCTTTAAGAAGCATTTCCAGATGTAGCATGTGCATGTAAATACTGGGCATGTGCAAGCAGCAGCAGTGCCATTTTGAGAGCGCAGCCTGAGTGTTAACATGTATGAGTGTGGTAGTCAGTCTGTTTATAAGTTTGTTTAAGTTACAAAGCCTCATTTCTGATGTGTTTGTGTGTAATAAAGCTGCTTTAACAGACCCCACAAATGTTCACCTGTTTTAGCCTGATCAGATGAGTGACATGGTGTCAGAACCGGGATTAGAAGAACAACTTTTATGAGTCACATGAGGTGCATAGTTGAAGGTGAAGGCAGACAAAGTAGGTTGAGTGAAATGGAACACAGACTAATGGAAAACGGCCAGAAACAAGCTAAAGGTAAGGAAAACGGCCAGAAACAAGCTAAATGTAAAGAAAACTACACAAATGATTTATTTGGCAAAGAAAATGAAACTGCACATTTATAAGGCACAAAACACATTATTAATCAAATGAATAACACAAAATGTTTTATTAGGCAAATGAAAGGCACAGACAGCATTATTAATTAAATAAAATGTTTGAAACCATGATATTTTTTTTTACTCAAATCTTTTTATTAATTTTTGACAATATTTACATAGAGATTATAAATCCAATGAATACATTTCTAATAAACTATAATATATACAATTGGCCTACAATAAGAAAACAAACTGTTGTGAAATTTAGTTACACAATGTTTGAAAGAAAATAAAAACAAAAACTTGAATTTTTATCATTACACAGATAAAGATGAGTCTGAATTAAGAGTCTCAATGAGAGAAAGTACTTTCACCCAAGGGTTATTAGACCATTTCTTATTATATATTCTTGACTCCTTAGTTTTTATTTCCATCAGTGCAGTTTCTTTCAGTAGGGTTAAAAATTATTCTATAGTTGGTATACAGGAGGATTTCCACTTCCTTTTAATGCATTTCCTGGCTACCGCTAGCATGGTCCAAAGAAGATAAAGATCTTTTTTATTCATCACAATATTATAATTTACATTCAACAGAATTAATGACTTAGATAAACTAAATGAATCTGTGTAAATGGCTTGAAGAAATTTACTAATCTCTTCCCAAAAATCTTAATATATATACAATCAAAAAAGATGTGTGACCAATCAGCTTTACAGTTCAAAGAACATCTCCAACATATTACTTCTTTGGATGCATTCAATTTGGCAATTTTATTAGGAGTATAAAAAGATCTATGCAGAAATTTCCAGGTGACAATTTTCCGGATTTGAAAATTAGAGGTTAATTTGATAGATAGTAAGAGATTAGTTTTATTTTCAACAGATAAATTTAATGAATGTTCTCTGTTGATAAAATTCCAATATTTTTGATTGGGGTTGGCTTTATAGTTAATTATAATTTTGTATAATTTTGATGTTAAGTTTGTTCAGTCAAATACATTGTATAAAACTTCATGAATAAAAAATATGAGTTTAGGGATATATTTAAAGGAGGAATTGTCAATTATTCTGCATAGATCTTGGGCATAGGGTAGTAAGTTGCTAAGGGCTAACCAATCAGAATTTGATAAATCATATAAACCTTTTAAATGGTGTACATCCAAACCCAACAAATTTTTATACAGTAGTACCATCATGTAAAGTTATAGATTCCCATGTGTTAAGTATATTTATATGAATTTTGTTTAGAAAGTTTTTAGTAGATCTAAAGGGGAAAAATAAATCTAGCCATAATTTCAAATCAATATTATTACTGATAAAACTTCTAAATGTATTGTAAATATAATTTGTATAGTTTAGATTAGTAGGTTTAGAATAATTATATTGTATATTGACACTTAGGAAATGCCAAGGTTTATTATTTTATTAATTTAATGGCAAATTATTTGTCAATTTATTTTCATTTAGGAAGATAGTGGCATGTAGAGACTTCCAAGCTGACGTGAATTTTGGATTAATCCACCTTATAAATGTTTTGATAATGGAAGCTTTAATGTAAGAATCTATATCTGGGAAATTAATACTACCCAATTCCCATGATCTTATGTGATCTGAAAAGACTATTCTATTTCTGTTTGGGAACCAAAGAAATTTTATGAGAGTTTAATTTATCTCTTTTAGAAATTTTTTGTTGGGAACCAAAAGAATAGCTTACACAACATAGTTTATTTTTGGGAGAAGAACCATCTCAATTAGTTGTAGTCTATCTTCAAATTTTAAAAGTAATTTGTTCCATTTTTCAATAAGTGTATTTAATTTTTTTTATAATGTTATAGTTTATTTTTAACATTAAATCCATATTTTCACAAAGTATTATCCCTAGTTAATTTATAGAGGAGACTTGTTTTCCAATTAAATGATTTTTGTTCAAGAGGGTATCATCTTTTTTATTTAACAACATGAAATTAGATTTTGTTTTGCTAACACGAATACCTGAAATCTGAAAAAAGGCATCAATTTGTAAGTCTAGTTCTTGTAGAGATTCATATGAGATTGTTAAAGTAAGGAAAATATCATCGGCGAAGAGCATTATATTAGAATTAGGTTGACCATAAATGTCAATGCCTTTGATTTTAGGCTTGTGACAAATTACTGAAGAAAAATATTCCATTGCAAGTGCGAATAAAATTAGAGACATAGGGCAACCTTGCTTTGTATCTTTAGTAATTTCAATGGCTTCTGAAGTAAATGGACCCAATTTTATATAGGCAAGATTGTTTTTGTAAATGTTTTTGATTAATGATATGAATTGTGTAGGAAAATTATAAATTTCTAAAACTTTAAAAAGATAATCCCATTTTAGTGAGTCAAAGGCTTTTTCAATATCAAGAGCTACTATAAGGGCTTCTTGATTGTCTCTATTTAGAATGTCAATAATAGTTAATATTCTCTGGATATTATCATGTGTGTGTCTATTATAAATAAAGCCTGTTTGATCATCATTAATAACATGTATTAGAGATTTTTTAATTCTATTGACCAGAATGGACCTGAAAAATTTATAATCGTTGTTAAGTAGTGAAATTGGCTTGTAAGAATTACATTGATTGGGATCTTTATTTTCTTTTTTGATAGGGGTAATGAGGGAATATCTCCATGAAAGTGGAATTGTATTTTGCATATGAATTTCATTTAGAGCTTTATGTAATATTGATATTGCAGAGGTAGGAAGTAATTTATAAATTTCAATAATAATTCCATAAATTCCAGGAGCTTTATTGTCTTTGCTTTCTTTAATTTTTTCTAAACGTTCTTTAGAAGATTTTTTTTGAATATCTAAAAATAGTTTTTCTGGGATTTTTTATTTTGGATACATCTAGATCTAAATTTGGAGAATTATGAGGAGAATCATTATTTCTAAAATGTTCAGCATAATGAAATTTAAAGGCATCTAAAATGTCACTTATATCAGATACTGTTTTATTATTTTCCCTGTATGAATGATATTTATAATAGTTTCAGAGTATTGTCTTTTTATTCTCAGTACTAGGTTATGCAAGTGTTTTGGTGACACAGAAAAATAATTTGTTGTAATTTTTCTAGAGCCATATTGGTCTTGTGGGTTAAGATTTCATTGTATTCATTATTTAATTCCACAATTTCTTTTTTAGTAATTGAGTCTAAGGAGTCATTGGAATTCATTTCTATAATTTGCTTTTGGATATTTGTTAATTCAGATTCCCATTCTTTTGTTTTATTATTAAACCATGTTGTAATTTTACCATATAAGTATGCCTTTAAAGTATCCTATAGAATAACTATATTATATCCTCTGTATAATTAGTGTCTATGAAGAATTGTAGTCTGAATCAAGCCATGGTTTGAATTGTTTCAATTTGATAATATAAGCTGGGATTCTTTTTGGGAAAGTTAATATCTTAAAATCTAGTTGAAGTTTAAGAATAAGTGAACTGTAATCAGGCAGGGGACAATGAATTATGGAGAAATTACTTATTTTCATTCTCAAATATTGAGATACAAAGATTTTATCAATTCTAATTTGGATATTAAATCTGTGGTCACTATGTGAGAATAGTAAAGATTTGTTCTCTCTGAAACTAAATGTACCAATTAGATTTAAATTATCAGTCCATTTCTTAAGAGATTTCCCTATGGGGGTAGCTCAAACAGGTCCTCTGTTAGCTGTATCAGAGTTGTCCAGGATACAATTAAAGTCACCTCCTATTATCAGGTTACCTTTGGATACTCTATTAATATGGTCTATGCATTTTTTAATTGTTCCCACTCTAATGCCAGGAAACCAATATAAGTTTACTAGTGTCCAGGTTCTATTACCAAATATTAATATCACAATAGCTAAAAGTCCTTCTTTATCTTCATAATTATAGATTATTTGAGGGTTAGTAACATTTTTTTCCATAGCATTAAGACTCCTCTAGTTTTTTATTGTAGGAAGAATTAGATATTTTTAAAAATTCATTTGGATTCCATATATACTTATCATTTGTTTTAAAGTGAGTTTCCTGTAGGAATACCACTTGCACTTTATTTAGTTTTAGATATCTTAGTAGATTGGACCTTTTCCTTGGATTATTTCATCCACTGATGTTTAGAGAAAGTAGAGTTAAATCCATCTTGTATGTTTAAATTTATAATGTATTTGTAGTAAACAAGGGTGTATAGTACTTACATTAGACAAAATCTGTGTAACATTCTTGCAAGAATTATATTTTAGTGTCTGGTTGATGTTTCCTAAAAAAACATAAATTTAACAAATATTGAGGCCAAGAAGGAAATGAAGGGCGAGCAAAGAGAAATACTACATGTAAATGGAAATATGTAAACAGTGACTCTAAAAGTCCCTCAAACAAACATGGCATGAGATGCACTCCTAATCTGGAAAAACAAAATAGTTCAACCAGATTAACCTTCATATCTAGATGAAAATTAAAGAAAAGTGAATGTTACAGAGCTCCAATTTATAAATTCTGGAGATAAAAAAAGCTTATATCAAACAAATTAATAATATAATTTTGAAAATAGTGTAAAGAAAATTAATTGCTATTATTTAAAGAGTAAAGTTCATTACAAACAAAAATAAGGAAAAAAAGTATTAGTTCCTATTATAAGATAGAGAGAAGTGAATAGATCATTAGACAAGTGCTATTAAACTATAATTTGCAGATGAAATATTGCCACTAAGTTAATAATATTTGAAAGTATTAAGTAATATGATTGTTTCTTCAATTGCACATCGTTTGATATTCAGTTGCATAGATAATTGAGAAATTAGAACTAATATAAAGTTGCATAGGTTCATAGGTTGGTACTAGGCTATCAGCCCTAGGGCCTATACAAGCCTAGCCATAACAATTCCCTGGCTATTTCTTCCCACATTATTTACTTTCCTGGACCCCTGTCTAGCAGGGCAACTGACGTGATCCCTGGGGTGAATTTCCTTTCTCCCATCCAATCGTCAAGGTTCCTCTTGAAGAGGTCCAAAGAGGCACTCTGCTTGACATGTATGGGCATATTGATATGTCTCACAAAGATTATTTTTTTTTTGTATTTCCAAATAACTTTAATACAGATCCGGACTCAAGTTTCCAAACCTAAAATGTTATAATAATAAGCTAATATTTAAAGTGTAAAAACATAGATTGTTAACATTTGTGGGATTTGTTATTGTAAATAAAGTAATTTCATGGAAATGAAGAGTGTGAATCTTAGATACATATGTTAAGAAATGACAGTAAAATAAATTATTTGTAGCTTGGTACTGATTCAAGTTGAAACAGTTTTGCAAAACTTGTATTCATAATAAGTAAATCAGTTCTGCAATATTAAGCGAGTCCAACTTGCCTTACTTTTCCTATAAACAATCAGATAGATATGTATATTAACATACTGCATTAAATATTTTAATATATCATGTTGTTTCCCAGAGTTATTGCCCAGAAGCAACATACTGTATACTTATATGAATTTTATCTCAAAATTTGAGATAAAGAAACTATGAAATAGTTAGATAATAAGAAACGACTCACTTGTTCTGCCTAATAAATAAGTTCATACATCCATTAGAAGACAATTGCAGATGACCTAGTATGCTATATAACATTTCACATACACTGAATTGACAGATTGATTTTTCCTTCAGTATTCTGTAATTACTGGGAGTAGCATATTGTCAATAACACTGAGCACAGACAAAAAAAAATAAGCTCATTTCCTGCCTTTCCTGTTAAGTGGTATAGACTATTTGTAGGCTTCTGAGCCCCCAAGCCCCTTTGTGTTTGAGGGAAGCCTTCTAGCTTGTTTTTTTTTTCTTATAACTAGCCAGTTTTCTAGTTTCAGCTCTCAAATCTGTTTCTTTGATCTCAGCACTTGTTCAGATAAAAAGAATTTTCATCTGCTTTTACTGTACTTGTGTTTCTACCTACTTCATTTTACTTTTGCATCATCTTAAAATACTCAATTGTATTTATTACTGCTTGGTGTAACTCATTCTAAGCCTTTTGGTTTAAACACTTGGGCTTCGGACCAGTTGTTTTGCACTGAGAGGGTTTGTGGTCTGCACTGTTGTGGCAGAACAGGTAGCTTACATCCTTCTAGGTTGGGAACTGCTGACTGAGGGCTCAGTGTCTGTTATTCTAAAAGTGTATTAATTCTGGTTTAAGCACTTGGGCTTTCAGGCCAGTTATTTTACATTAAGAGGGTTCGTGGTCTGCACTCTTGTGGGAGGAGAGGCTGGACTCTGCCCTTCTGAGCTGGAAATTTCTGGTTAAAGGCTTATAGTGCATGCATATCTGAACTGCTTCTTACTGAAGTTGGTGCGCCTTGTTTGCTGTGGCATAGACTGGATTCGGGCCTGCTGGATCTAGCGTTGTTTGTGTAACTTGAGCACTAATCCAGACATTCTCTAAAGTATTCAATTGTATTTATTACTGCTTGGTTGTAACTTGATTAAAGTGTAGCTATCATTCCAAGTCTTTTGGATTAAGCACTTGGGCTTCAGACCAGTTGTTTTACATTAGGAAGGTTTGTGGCAAGCACTGTGGTGGCAGGACAGGTAGCTTTCATCCTTCTAAGTTGGGAACTGCTGATTGAGAGCCCAGTGTCGAAGTGTATTAGTTCTGGTTTAGGCACTTGGGCTTCAGGCCAGTTATTTTACATTAAGAAAGTTCGTGGTCTGCACTCTTGTGGGAGAAGAGGCTGGACTCTGCCCTTCTGAGCTGGGAATTTCTGGTTAAAGGTTTATAGTGCCTGAATATTTGAACTGTATCTTACTGAAATTGGTACACCTTGTTTGCTCTAGCATAGACTAGATCCAGGCCTGCTGAATCTAGCTTTGTTTATATGCTTGTTGTTTGTTTGCTTGTTATTTCCCTGGAAGCTAATTCCACCTAATATGCGGCTTCTCAGCGCTTCTGTGGATCACTAGTGATATCTGCATTGCTTACTGTACTTATTTCCTTGTTTCACTTGAAAGAAAGTTACTGTTTGTCATTTTGCATTTAGTTACTTGTAACACATTGCACTCAAGTTACCTGGCACTTGCTCACTAAAGCAATTATATAAGTCAGCACTAAAAATTAAAAGCACTACACCCTCACTCCCCACTGGCCCTTGTTTTCAATTATTAAGGAATTCCCAATATTATTCTAGCATGTCCAAAGGTCAGTTGTCAATCTCCTCTCTGGTCCAGCTGGTGAATCTGGGAATCTTGAGGCAATGTTATAACTGCCTCATGTACACAGACAACCCTCTCCTCCTCCCACATAACATAAATACTTGAGAGATGCAGCTATTTAGCCAAACTGGAGGCTGAGCTCTCTCAACTCAGGACTGGCAAGACCAGACAGGAGGAGAAGGCAACTACACACACCACAAAACCAGCCTCACATAATGCTACCACACCACTGAATCAAACACATAAACACACAAAGACATACTCGAGGCTCTGAGTAAAATTTACCTAAACAGCAGAGGCCTCCAAAGCAGACACCCAAACAACTGCTACCTCAAGACACCCCACAAGCAACACATAAACCACAAAAGCAGTGTGCAAAGCAGTCACAGCCCTTAAAGCCAAATACAACACCAAACATACTTGTCATAGGTGACTCCATAGTCAGACACACTGGCGTCCCACTCACCAGGCTGAACAAGGAGAGGGTCACAGTAAGCTGCCTATCGGGCTAGAATCCGCCACATAACACAAGCACTCAGGTCACTCCACGGCAAGTACAAATATGACACAGTCATTGTCCATGCTGGTGTGAAGCGACCTGAGACGTACCTCCCTGGACTACATGAAAGAGACATAGAGGAGCTCTCTGATTATGTAGCCCAGGCAGGTATGACCCTAACCCTGAGCAGTATCCTTCCTTCACCAAGAATGATGCCACAATATAGAGACAAGATGATCAGCTTTAACAATTGGCTTAATGTCTGGTGTCATTCAAAGGGGATCCAGTGTCTGTCTGCCTGGGATGACATGCTTGACAAGCCACGCTGCTTTGCAAGGGACGGCTTGCACCTGTCACCCCTGGGATTCCAGATATTGGCTAAGGCTCTTGCCACCCCCATAGTGCCTTTTTAGGCAAGGCTCAAATTCTAAACCTACCACCCTAGAAAACAAAAAATGGGAAGAAACTGAGGGTAATGCTGCTCAATGCCAGAAGTCTAAATCTCAAAATGCATGCATTCGAGGCCCTTCTCAGTATGGAGAACATCGATTTCTGTGCTGTAACTGAAACCTGGTTCAAGGCTCCTGAGAGCACCCCGGCACTATTAGGTTTTACCTCATATCATGCGTTCGCCCCAAAACCCAGACCACACCACAAAAGGAGGGGGTGTATCCATATTCATAAAGGATACCCACACCTCCAGGTTGGTGGCAACGCACAAAGCTTCGGAAACCATCCAGGTGCAACTAACCATAGGCAAAACTGCTCTACAAATTGTAGCATGCTATAGGCCACCCTCTCAAACTCAGGAACCCCACACAGCCTTCCTGAAGACACTGGAGGGTATAAATGTATCTCCAAACACCATCATATTGGGTGACTTCAACTACCCAAATATAGACTGAGAACATTACTCAAGCCCTAACTTTCTAGCCCAATGGTTCCTGGAGTTCATAAATTCAAATGCCATGGAACAGCTAGTCACTGTTCCCACGAGAGGAGAAAATATACTAGATCTCATTATCACAAACATGGGGACAAAATGCTCCACACCGGAAGTATATCCCTCATTGGTGAAATCTGATCATAAACTAATCTCACTGGAAATCCACATCCCGCCCCCACCCCAAACAAAAAAGACCACAGTGAAGAACTTCTCTAAAGCAAACTTTACACTACTCAAGACTGGTGTGGTATCCTTCAAGGCCCCTGAGACAGTGGAAACCACAACCCAAGCTGGAAGCCCTTACAAATGCCTTCTATGAACACCTCCAGGACTGCATGGATCAGGCAATCCCAAATAAAACCAAGACTCTTTCCACAAAGGGCAAACGTCCAGTCTGGTGGACCCCAGCCATTAACAAACTTTACAATAAGAGGAGAAAGCTATTACATGATAGAACAAAATCCATAAAAGGGAAGTCACCCGATCATTATTAGTAAAAAATACGAGCACTCATAAAATCAACTAAGGCCAATTTTGAGAGAAAAATTGCTATGGATTCAAAGGACAATCATAAGGCCTTTTCAGCTATGTTAGGAACCTGGGTGGAAACTCCCAGATATGCTCAGAATTAGTCCAAAATGATACAAAATCACTGAACCCACAGACATTGCCAACATACTGGTAGACAGGTTCAGTGCAAACTTCACCCTCTCCCCTAAAGGAGATATAACGATCCCAGCGAGTGTAGCCTCCCAGACATCTCAAATGCGCAGGTGAAAGCTGCTCTCTCTAAAGCTAAAACACAGCATCAATGGGACCGGATGGTGTCCCCGGCTGTGTGCTACACGAGCTAAATGAGGAATTAAACCCGCACATAAGGCAGCTGTTTAATCTCAGCCTTACCACAGGATACGTGCCCAAGGAGTGGCGTCGGCAACTGTGGTCCCACTCCACAAAGGCGGTGCCTCTACGGACCCTGGTAATTACCCATAAGCTTAACAAGTCTAGTCTGCAAAGCTATGGAGAGGATCATAATGGAGCTCATAAACAAAGATATAGGGGACTTGCAGACATTGGACCCGACCCAGTTTGGCTTCAAGGGAAGATCATGCCTTCTGAACTTGGTCGACTTCTTGAAACAGTCACCAAGGCCATTGATGAGGAAAGGCAGTCCATACAGCCTACCTTGACCTTGCAAAGGCTTTCACACAATACCCCACTCGGGTATTGTAGAAAAACTTACCAGCTTAAATGTAAACCCATATGTCACAAGATGGGTTGCAAACTGGCTTAAGGACAGAACCCACAGGATTAGAGTTGCTGGCGCTATGTCAGACTCCAAGCCGGTCACAACTGGTGTCCCACAGGGCTCGGTCCTTGGCCCCTATTGTTCGGCATCTACTTCTCAGAAGTACAGGCCAACATGGGAGGACTTTGGCTGACAAAGTTTGCAGATGACTGCAAACTGGGCCATAGTGGAAAGTGCATCGGACACGGATATCCTTCAGAAGGGACTCACGGAAACAGATAGCTGGTGCCAGAGCCATGGCCTGAAGTTAAACGCCAAAAATGTATAGTCATACCCTTCGGGAAAAACAAGGTAACCCCAAGCTACCATATAGGTGGCAATCCACTAAGCACAGAAGAGGTTATCAGGGACCTGGGGACCCAGGTTGACAGTGGCCTTTCTTTTGACACTCACGTTGCTAAAGTGGTTAGAAAGACCTTCTACATTGCCCACCTGATCATGAAGGGATTCACATCCAGATCTAGTGAGGTCATTGTTCCCCTGTACTCTTCACTTATCAGACCAATGATCGAGTACAATGCCCCATTCGGGATGTATCTCGCCCGACATCTGCAGCAATTGGAGAGACCCCAAAAGTTTCTCACCAAAAGGATAAAGGGACTCCAAAATCTGTCATATGCTGCCAGATTGAAGAAACTCCAGCTCTATTCAGTCGCATACCGTCTGCTCAGAGGTGACATGTGCCTGACATACAAGGCCATGTCCAACCCGGAATTAATGGACATGCTCCACCTCAAAAAATCCAAATCCACCAAAACCACTAGAGCAAGCGACTTAAACCTTAGCACGGATATAAATAGGACGTGCTGGAGGGATAGATTTATCACTCAGAGACTCCCTATGCTGTGGAATAGAGTCCCGTCCATGTGAGGCAGAGTACCTCGCTGGCTCTGTTCTAAATCTTGTCCTGTGGATGGGAGATCGTAGGTTTAGAATCATCTCTGTGTCACTGTTGGACAGAGGCACAACAAACTAATGGGTACAGTATCTTTTCATATAAAAAATTCAGGCTAGGCTTATAAATGCCTTGGGGCAGATAGCCTAGTATAAACCTATGAACCTATGCACAAGGCTAACAATGTTGCTTATTCTGTCTACAGAGTCTTTGTTTATAGTTTAGTACTAGACTAACTGCCCCCGCGAGCCATTTTAAACCTAGCCAGTTATCCCTTGTGAGACTCAAACCCTGCACCTTGTGTTTGTAAGGCAAACACCTTATCCATTAAGCCACCCACTCACTGCCATAATTGACCCCTCATAGCATCTATAAGTGAGCCTCACTACCACCACATAGCAAAGTTCCGTGGGAAAAGAGAGATACAGGAGGGAAATAAAATTATGCAGCTACAACTATGAATCATTTCCTACAAACATATTTCCTCATCTTAGTTAAAATAATTTTCTGATTAAGTACTGCATCTTTGATATACAGTCAGTTCAAAGCATGAACTTTTATATGTACAGGACAATGACTCAATGAATAACAATTAAAATAACAGAATATGTTGACAAGGCAGTAAAGGAAAGGGTATGAGTTCTGAAAAAAAAAGAAACATGTTACAAATTTGTCTACATAGACTTGGTACGAACAGAACATGAGAAAGCCAATGATATTGTATTGTGTTGAGCAGAAGCATATTTTTATCATTTTTGTTAGTTCCAGGCAATTTCCATAGAAGTAGTGACAGTGGACTGACAAATTAGAATGTTAAAATGTTAAATCAACAAATTTAGTAGCCAAAGTCAAAACTATGAAGTTGTATAATTAAACACTCTTATTATTTAACAGCAATTTACCTCAAATTCTATTAATAATACTCTAAATTGAACAACTATAAAAAGCCTATATTCATGTAAGTATAGAGTTTAGAATGTCTAGCATGAACTTTCCCTTTAAAAAAATGTCTTCAGAACAAGCCATGTAAATGAGTGAAGTGTACCTGCTTATCAGATTCCTTTTTTTTTCTTTTAATAAATCTTTATCTGAATACTAGAGAAGGAAGGTGTATGGAGAACAATTGCTTCTCCTCCCTTCCTACCCACTCAAAGAATCATCTCCAATGATACTCGAATGTTTTTTAACTAATAAGAAGACTACAAGACATATCAACATAGTATGTGCATTATCTGTGAGTTAAGAAATGCTGTAGTCATTTCCAGTCGCCTTCTTGCTCACTGAGACACTCAATATGTTAAGCATATTCACACACCCATTTCCAGTAACATTAGGTGCCCAAAATAAAAAAAAAACACTCTCAACAGTATCCTGCTAGAACCACAAAGAAATCAAGCAGCTATACCCTGATTATGTGAGTTGAGTTATTTCAAAAATGTATTTATCGGTCCCGGTATATTGACTGTATCTCTTAAATGACAAAAGAATGAAAGTATACATAAGAATTTCTGCTTATATTATTTGGTATACCAATAGAACCTTATAAGGTTTTTATAAGGAGTTTGCACTCCTCCATTCTCTTCTGAAGAGTAACTCCAAGTCTGTGCCATTCCTAATAATCTACTTTAGAGCAAAGAAAGGGAAAAAAATAAATAAATAATTAAAAAAAAAAAAATTGGCTATTTTATGATTTGACATTCCTCCCTCCTCTGACTGCGGTGGTGGTGCTGTGGTAGCGTTGTCACCTCACAGTAAGACGTTGTCCTGTTTGATTCTCAGCCAGAGCATCTTCTGTGTGGAGACATGCGTGAATGGGCGTACCTTCGTTGAAGGTTGTGCATCAGAGCCGGCAACTCGGTATGTAAAAATCTACTGCCAATCATTAGCGGACCGGAGTTCTGCTGTGGCGACCCCTAACCGGGAAAAGCCGAAAGACACAACAACAACATTCCTCCCTCCTCTCCCAAAGAGTAGAAGTGCAATGTCCATGTCATATTCTCATGCTCTATGCAAAGGTAAAAAAGGCCCTTTTATGATCTTTTATTCCTCCCCCTCTCCTACCGAGTAGAAGTGTAATATCCATGTCTCACGTTGTTGCTGTATATGAAGGCAAAACAGAGGCCATTCTGTGATTTAGCACCTCTACTTCATCCACAGGACCACATTATGCCTTCATTCTCATTGTGAGATAAAATATAAATATAAACATACTAAAATGGGGACTTGGCCTCTAGCATCTTAAAATCGGGGTGTCTGCCCTCTTTGCCTCACATTAACTACACTTCTAGTCTGCAGATCAGGGCCAGTTTACGTAGTACTTTCAACTGTAATGTACGAAGCATAGAATAGTATTACAAATAAAATGTGAACAAATACCTTGCACAGCTGCACCAAAATGTGTCTGACAAACAAATTATAAAGGTTTCATAGTAGAGAACAAAGGTCCTTTGGGTAGGGTCTGTGGTAATGAAATTTAAAGAGTAAGAAGTACAGGAAGATTTGATGGGGTGTATGTTTCTTATATGATTACTCTTTCTGTATTTAAAGTTTTAGTCGTATATCCAGAGTCTAATGTTTGGTGATGCAATGCCACCTAAAATTACACTTAAAAATGCTTTATAAATGCAAGCTGTGTTCCTTTAAAGGCTCACTTTTTTCTGATTTCCTATCCAGAGACAGAACTATCAGACCATGCTACTGAGTGCGTCCTGACTTGTGCTGTCTTTAAATGTACCAAGTCTTGATCAAAGAAAGTGTGGATAACTAACCAGGTTTATTCCAACAACATAACCACCAAAAACTGATTGTCATCCCTTCCGCAGCATATATGCATGCATAGGTGCAATTATATGAACTTGTGCACAAGGGTAAACAATTGTAGCTGCTTCGTGAGAGGATCAATAACATAAAGTGTGGAATCGTGAGTGCGCAACCACACCAATAGTTCTTTTCTACATTCAATACAATGACGTCAAAGTGAATTACTGTTTTGAAAATGGTGCCATTGAATAATAACTGTGCGAAGCAGCGCTAGGTTAACTATAAGCACTCGAGAATTTTTAAAAAAGATGTATGCATGTGCGCACATAGGAAACCGTTGAAATATGAAATTTCAACGTTTCCCTATTAACAGTGCCTATATCAAGAAAAAAAAATTAGTTTTTAGATAAAAATGAAATTAACAATCAGATTATACTGTATTGAATAGATTTTAAACGTTACTTGAATTTAAAACTAGATAACCAAGGCAAATAGGAGATAACATAATGCAGTATTTTAAATCAGTTTCTATTATTTAAAAGCTTTTATGGTGATGTGTGTTGATTTGTGAAAGGACTAGAAACAGTACCATAAAAGTAACCCTTTGAGTGTGAAATTTGAAGAAACACAGTAATAAGAAAACATCTGTGAAGATGTTCACTTTGTTCACTTATAATGTATGACTAAAAGAAAAGATGTAAAAGTATATTTTGAGTCTGGTATTCCTCATTTGCTATGAAGGAAAATTAACTATGTTTCTAAATGTCACATTAATTATATAAACACTTTTCATTGTCAGGAATAATTATCAGACTTGTGATAGATACATTATAGAAATTATAAGTTAAGCATAAGCATAAAGGTCACAGTGTATACATACAATGTAATAGATAAAATAAATACTTTTGAAATAAAGTCCAGAAGTCTATAACTTTGTTGATTCTTTGATAGATTTGGAGGACTGCACGGTTTTAGGATCAGTTTTTTGTTTTGTTTTCTTTCCTTACATCAGACCAAGTATTTTTCTCTGGGGATCTTTTCAGATTGGCTGATACAGACCAGTCAATTTCTTCAGGAAATGTAATGATACTGTTATTCTTGATGAAGATGGAAGCTTCTTCGATGTTGTTAAAAGTTCTCAAGTCATTTGAGTAGAAAATTCTGGTTTTAGCAGGATAAACCATTTGAGCTTTTATTTTATTTTGCTTGAGAAGTTTCATTAATGGCCATGTTTTTTTCCTTAATTCTAAGACTTTTGCAGAATAGTCATTATCAAATCTAATCTGACTCTGTTTATATATAATGGGATTTTTCCTCCAGGCTGATTTTAGTATAAATTCTTTATCCAAAAAAAGAGAGAAATGTTACCACAATTGATCTTGGTGGTTCATTTGGTGAAGAGGAGATAGATTTTCCTATGGCTCTATGAGCTCTCTCTATTCCATTTGATAGTCCTTCTTTTAAATCAAGCACTCCAGGAAGCCAGGAGTTCAAAAAGGTGATGATGTCTTCACCCTCAGTTTTTTCTGGAAGACCAACTATTCTTATGTTAGTTCTCCTTTCTCTGTTCTCGAAATCATCTACTTTGTTGATTAGCCAGTTATTTTGGTGTAGCACGAATTCTGTCTGATTTTCCTTTTCTTTGAGTCTCCCATCTATGTCATTTAGTGATGTCTTCATATAAAGTAATTTATTTTGTTGTTGCTGTAATGTTTCTTTTAATACATCTGTTTGCGTTTGGCAGTTTTCCTTGAGACTTTCCAAATTATCAGTAAATCTATCCATTTTCAGTGACAGTTCATGTAATGTGGAAGACATCAGTTGAATCTCTTTCTTCAGAGTAGTTTCTGAGTGAGAATTCTTTAAGCTGACCATTACCATACAGTTGTGATGTTCTCCAGTATATTTTGACAGGAAAAACTCTATAAGATTGTGTCCCCAAAGGATATTTCCTCAGAAGGAGTATCTGGACTATTAGATTCTTCCTCCTCAGACCCATAATCTAAAGAAGAAGGAATATGTGTAGAATAAGTAAGGGATTCTTCATCAGAATCCAACTCTTCCTCAGAAGAATTTAATTCCCTGGGCCTTTTAGGTGAAGAAGAAGACCAAGGAGGAGCACGAACTGAACCCCCTTGAGGAGGCCTTAACAAAAGTAAAGCATTAAATAACCCCTGAGCAAAGGCCTGCCACTCATTTTGAGGGTCCCTAGGAGCAGATGAAACATGTCTAGTTTTCTATTTCTTTTTTAAGGCGATGTCCATCCTAGAAAACTGAGAGGGCCCTGACTCAGGATGGCATTCCGCAATCGTAGTAGGAATTTCTTCCCTAAGAAGAAACTATGGAACCCCCCCTAGACCCCTTGGAAACAATCAACCATGGTTCTCCCTGAACTCATGAAATGGACACCTGCAAAGCCTTGTTGGATGAGATGCCTGCCAGATCCTTGCTGACTTACAACCTGGATGCAGCAGAGGACTCCAACAACACAACCAGGTGAGTCTCTGTGTTTGCACTAACCTCAGGAGAAACCCCCAACAGAGGCTAGACAGTGGAAGATTCCATTCTTACCTGATGGCTGACCCTTGGAGCAGGAAGTTTCATCCACAGTATCTTTACCAAGCAGCTTAGGACATTGGTTCTCAAGATACAAGGAAAGGGAAGAAAGTTAACTACGAAAGGTTTTAGGGAAAATCCCTGACAAATAGAACAAAATGTATAATCATGAGAAGCTCCTAGGCGAAAAAGGCACTTATTGTGGCAGTCTTTATCAGGAATATGTCTCCCACACTGACATTTACCCTTCCTGGATGACATTAACCTCCCCCAACAGCGCAAAAAACATGAATAAAAGAACAAAAACCCCAATTGGGTACTTATCCGCAATGGTGAGGACTTCTGCAAATAGAAGAAATCACTAGACTTCCAATAAACAGAAAAGACTGGCAAAAAATGGATGGAGGCAACCAGACCAATGGTTAAAAACAGCATTTGGACTGGTGGCAAGGAAGTTTTGAGGATGGTACACCTGAACGTTACCTTTATGCCCTATGCTACCTGAGGAGTGTGTAGGTGATGTTCAATGTACCTTAATGCAATAGCAGACTTTGGTAGACTGGCTGGATAAACAGAAGCACAATAGTGTTTTATGTATATTAATATGTGAACTTTTGCAAAACTACAATACAATTTTCATTTATAAAAATAAAATTAACTGCTTCTACACTACATGCATGCCATGGAATCTTGAACTGGGGATACCAAGCGAAAAAGAAACACCTAACTTGTCAGGATGATAGCATGTAGGGATGCTCCTCTCCACCCTGCTGTGGAGCCTGTGGAAGATGCTAGATGGCAAAAGTGGAGGGGTAAGTAACAAAAATACATGTCAAACCAAAATCACTTCTGCAATCAAGAGTGTAACTAAGCATATACTGTATGCACACTCAACTGGGTGCACTTTTAATAAGTATCACTCAAATATTACAACATATTACAACCCACGCATATAAGTAGTTACTAAATGGGGAACATGAGTATATGTATTTATTCATTGACTTTTTATGTATTTTATTTATATTTATCCACATGTTCTTGTCTTTACATTTTGTGCATGTGGTTTTTAAACAGAGTTTTTCTGACTTCAGCAATTAACTAAGGGCAAAACGTAACCATAGTCATTAATTGATGGCTGAGTGCTAAATTAACTTTGAGTGGTAGGATTGGTTGTTTTAGTAATGAATTAAAGTATTTAAGTGCTGTTGCTGTTTGAATGAACTGTCTGATGAAGCAATGGTTACCATTGTGAAAGTGCTCACCATTTTGTATTAAAAAAAAAAAAAAAGATTTTACTTTGTTGTGGTTCGGCTTCTTTATTCCAGCTACCTTCCTACTGGGCATCTGTGTTTAAATATTACAACATGTTCAACAATAAGCTTGCAGCTGTATAAGCTACTGCATACAAGTCATACAAAAACTTGCGTAGAGAATGGATCATACTTGCTTAAAACACAATCATATTTTACTGTAGAGACAACAGCTGAAAATGATGCATTTGTTTACTGTGTGCAAGGACAAAGAGATATTTACATCTTCTAAAATGTGAAGTTAGACTAAAAACACAAAATCAGGCTACAAGTTCAAAATGAATGTTTCTGATTACGTCCCTGCCTGCAATCACTGACAACAGAATTAAAACTTCCAGTGGAGTGTGACACCTGCTCACTACAATGCATGGATGCCTACCATAGCTCTCAAATAAAACCAAGACTCTTTCCACAAAGGGCAAACGTCCAGTCTGGTGGACCCCAGCCATTAACAAACTTTACAATAATAGGAGAAAGCTATTACATGATAGAACAAAACCCATAAAAGGGAAGTCACCCCTGATCATTATTAGTAAAAAAAATACGAGCACTCATAAAATCAACTAAGGCCAATTTTGAGAGAAAAATTGCCATGGATTCAAAGGACAATCATAAGGCCTTTTTCAGCTATGTTAGGAACCTGGGTGGAAACTCCCAGATATGCTCAGAATTAGTCCAACATGATACAAAAATCACTGAACCCACAGACATTGCCAACATACTGGCAGACAGGTTCAGTGCAAACTTCACCCCCCTCTCCCCCCCTAAAGGAGAAATAACTATCCCAGCGGAGTGTAGCCTCCCAGACATCTCAAATGCGCAGGTGAAAGCTGCTCTCTCTAAAGCTAAAAACACAGCATCAATGGGACCGGATGGTGTCCCGGCTGTGTGCTACATGAGCTAAATGAGGAATTAAACCCGCACATAAGGCAGCTGTTTAATCTCAGCCTTACCACAGGATACGTGCCCAAGGAGTGGCATACGGCAACTGTGGTCCCACTCCACAAAGGCGGTGCCTCTACGGACCCTGGTAATTACCGCCCCATAAGCTTAACAAGTCTAGTCTGCAAAGCTATGGAGAGGATCATAATGGAGCTCATAAACAAAGATATAGGGGACTTACAGACATTGGACCCGACCCAGTTTGGCTTCGTCAAGGGAAAATCATGCCTTTTGAACTTGGTCGACTTCTTCAAAACAGTCACCAAGGCCATTGATGAGGGAAAGGCAGTCCATACAACCTACCTTGACCTTGCAAAGGCTTTCGACACAATACCCCACTCGGTATTGTAGAAAAACTTACCAGCTTAAATGTAAACCCATATGTCACAAGATGGGTTGCAAACTGGCTTAAGGACAGAACCCACAGGGTTAGAGTTGCTGGCGCTATGTCAGACTCCAAGCCGGTCACAAGTGGTGTCCCACAGGGCTCGGTCCTTGGCCCCCTATTGTTTGGCATCTACTTCTCAGAAGTACAGGCCAACATGGGAGGTCTTTGGCTGACAAAGTTTGCAGACGACTGCAAACTGGCGCCATAGTGGAAAGTGCATCGGACACGGATATCCTTCAGAAGGGACTCACGGAAACAGATAGCTGGTGCCAGAGCCATGGCCTGAAGTTAAACGCCAAAAATGTATAGTCATACCCTTCGGGAAAAACAAGGTAACCCCAAGCTACCATATAGGTGGCAATCCACTAAGCACAGAAGAGGTTATCAGGGACCTGGGGACCCAGGTTGACAGTGGCCTTTCTTTTGACACTCACGTTGCTAAAGTGGTTAGAAAGACCTTCTACATTGCCCACCTGATCATGAAGGGATTCACATCCAGATCTAGTGAGGTCATTGTTCCCCTGTACTCTTCACTTATCAGACCAATGATCGAGTACAATGCCCCATTCGGGATGTATCTCGCCCGACATCTGCAGCAATTGGAGAGACCCCAAAAGTTTCTCACCAAAAGGATAAAGGGACTCCAAAATCTGTCATATGCTGCCAGATTGAAGAAACTCCAGCTCTATTCAGTCGCATACCGTCTGCTCAGAGGTGACATGTGCCTGACATACAAGGCCATGTCCAACCCGGAATTAATGGACATGCTCCACCTCAAAAAATCCAAATCCACCAAAACCACTAGAGCAAGCGACTTAAACCTTAGCACGGATATAAATAGGACGTGCTGGAGGGATAGATTTATCACTCAGAGACTCCCTATGCTGTGGAATAGAGTCCCGGTCCATGTGAGGCAGAGCACCTCGCTGGCTCTGTACAAGAGAAATCTTGACCTGTGGATGGGAGATCGTAGGTTTACCCCGGGAATCATCTCTGTGTCACTGCTGGACAGAGGCACAACAAACTAATGGGTACAGTATTTTTTCATATAAGGGGTGGCGTAAGCCACAAAAATTCGGGCTAGGCTTATAAATGCCTTGGGGCAGATAGCCTAGTATAAACCTATGAACCTATGAACTGTACAGATTTCCCAGAATGTCCAGGTTTTTGCTCACATTTTTGGTCAGTTTCTCATACAGTTGTGTTTTTTTCTGGTAAATCATTGGCAGATTATTGAGGGGTGGAGTTGGAAAATAAAGACAGACATTTGAGTTTCAGACTTCATGCCCTTCAGACAATTCATGCTAATGCAATTTCTGTTATTCTTTCAACTTTCTAAGTTTGTAACAGCAATATTTAAAAAGTGTCCCTATTTATGGGCCTTTGTCCCCCCATTATTGATGGCTTTGTCTAGATTTCTTTCTGAAAGAGGATGAGAGGTATGCTGCCCACTTGTGATACCAATCGCTTTTAAATTCAATATGCAGACTACAGTACTCGCCTTAAAGCACTACATCACCTAATTTTCAAGTTTTAAAATACACTTTTTAAAACTTCCCAGTTTAATTAATATATAAGGAATGCATCCTACCTTTAAAAGACTATGGCTCAATAGTTTCTTAGGTAACACAATTCACAAATAATTACAGAGAGCTTTCCAGGTCTGATTCATGGACTAATGTTGAGAACTTTTTGCTCAAGGTACTTTAGCTGCCTAGCTACTGCAAGAAAGTTATATCAATACTTGCTGATATAGCGATTGTTTACAAGCCGATTACGAGTTTGATTTAGTCAGCTTCGGAAAAAACGGAAAAGTAACTCAAGTAGTTTTATATCCCATTGATTTATACCACAAAATGCATTCTGGGACCTGAGTGCTTCTCCTTTCGCCACGTCAGAAATATAAACAAAGTCACACTGTGCGAGCTTCACTTACAAAGTATGTTTGGTGCTAGAGTAACTTACTTAAACATACAACTGCCCTTAGAATTGCCATCTTGCCCCCAAACCAAAGCACTTTTGCTTAAATGGATTACTTGGTTAACAAATAAATAAAACAAGCCTGATACTCCAGTATTTCTTATCATATGTCATGAATGCTTCATAGTCATGCGGCCCACGAGTGAAGAGAGAGAAGTTAAATGTGTAGTCCCATGTATCAGTCAGACTTGTGCAATTTTTCCTTTGATTACTCAGTTTCTTTCTTTCTTTGTCATTTGTTCACCAGGTAAGTGAGCTAGCCCAGGGACTCCTGTTGGTTATTTATATATTCAATTGGAAAGGTTGGTGATTTGATTGCTGATATATACCGTACGTGGAATGGGTAGTACAACAACAGTAAATGTCTGTCTCTCGCTGTCTTAATCAGTACATCACTTACCTTTGTCTTTCTATTTTCCTGCCTATAATGCCTAGTTTACTGGAGTAATGTGTTAAAAATATTAGTTCCTGAGTTGCAATGGTTACTTAGGAAATTGGCTTCAGGTAAGAAAAATACAAAGAAAATAATTTGAGATGAAAGTCTTAAATCAGGGCTAGTCTTTTGTCCACTTTAATCGGCAACCAGAGAAGTGAGAAATGTGACTTAACGATTTAATTTAATCAGTCTTGTCATACCTTTCAGTTTTCCATATACTATTTATTTTGTATCACCGGTGGCAGATGTCCGCAAAGAACATGTAGTCAGAAACTTTATTTTTATAATAGTAATTCAGTAGCTCTCTCCTCCAGATGTACTTGTTTTCTGAAGTAAAAATGGAAAAAGAATGCTAGGCTTCAGACAGCAGAGCAGTGAATATGACTAAAAAGCTGTGCTAATCAAACAGAGCTCCTGAGTGGCTCATCCCTGAAAAGAATCCTGTCTGTACTTTCTACCTGGCCAAAAGGAGAGTCCACATAAAGATGTGCAGGATACAACAGTATTAGTTATTAATACAATTATACAAAAATGACTCACGTATTGTCAAAGTATGGCAATATACAGTGATATATACTCTGTCGTCTAGCATTCAAGTCTGTATATAGGCACGATCCTGTTTCTTTCTTTCTTAGTCCTAAAGTCCGTAAAATGTTTTAAGCAGGTCAGGATGGCTTTTTCCATTGTGAATTTACAGCTACCCTCCAAATCAGAATTTAAAGGGGCCAATCAGGAATTCGTGCCACCCTATTATTTTGAGGCCCAAAGTGGGAAATACTGAGGAATTTGGTACAATTGAGAGGCATTTGCAGACCCCTGAGTGCATTCATTACTTAGTAATAGTAACATGACAGACTCCTGAATCTTTGCACTTATAGTGTACATTCCTGAGTCCTTGAATTACTTAATAATACTTACATTGCAATATCCTGAGTTCTTGTATTACTTAGTAATACTAACACTGGAGACTCCTGAGTCTTCACATTACTTAGTAATACTAACACTGGAGACTCCTGAGTCTTCAAATTACTTAGTGATACTAACACTGGAGACTCCTGAGTCTTCGCATTACTTAGTGATACTAACACTGGAGACAGCTGAGTCTTCACATTACTTAGTGATACTAACACTGGAGACTCCTGAGTCTTCACATTACGTAGTGATACTAACACTGGAGACTCCTGAGTCTTCACATTACTTAGTGATACTAACACTGGAGCCCCCCGAGTCTTCATATTACTTAGTGATACTAACACTGGAGACTCCTGAGTCTTCACATTACTTAGTGATACTAACACTGGAGACTCTTGAGTCTTCACATTACTTAGTGATACTAACACTGGAGACTCCTGAGTCTTCACATTACGTAGTGATACTAACACTGGAGACTCCTGAGTCTTCACATTACTTAGTGATACTAACACTGGAGCCTCCTGAGTCTTTACATTACTTAGTGATACTAACACTGGAGCCTCCTGAGTCTTCACATTACTTAGTGATACTAACACTGGAGCCTCCTGAGTCTTCACATTACGTAGTGATACTAACACTGGAGACTCCTGAGTCTTCACATTACGTAGTGATACTAACACTGGAGATTACTTAGTGATACTAACACTGGAGACTCCTGAGTCTTCACATTATTTAGTGATACTAACACTGGAGACTCCTGAGTCTTCACATTACTTAGTGGTACTAACACTGGAGACTCCTGAGTCTTCACATTACTTAGTGATACTAACACTGGAGACTCCTGAGTCTTCACATTACTTAGTGATACTAACACTGGAGACTCCTGAGTCTTCACATTACTTAGTGATACTAACACTGGAGACTCCTGAGTCTTCGCATTACTTAGTGATACTAACACTGGAGACTCCTGAGTCTTCGCATTACTTAGTGATACTAACACTGGAGACTCCTGAGTCTTCACATTACTTAGTGATACTAACACTGGAGACTCCTGAGTCTTCACATTACTTAGTGATACTAACACTGGAGACGCCTGAGTCTTCACATTACTTAGTGATACTAACATTGGAGACTCCTGAGTCTTCACATTACTTAGTGATACTAACATTGCTCTTTCTTATCCTTGTTTGCTCCTCTTCTCCGTTCTGTGTTCATTTTCTTCCTCTGCCTACTGCTTTAATGTCTACTCCTCTCTTTGTCATTTGTCACACACCTTTCCTTTCCAATCCTAGGTTAAAGGCATAGTCATGGAGCCATACCTCTCTTGTCCGGCTTTTCAGTACTGGTATACATGGTGGGCTAAGATGAAGCCTTTCTTAAACATAGGGTTTGTCTCTCTGCCAGACCTCTCCCTCATCCTCCTAATAATTCAAAGCCCCCTCTCTCTTGTCAGTGGCTGCAGCCAGTTATTGCACTCATTAATCCTCTCCTTCATCAGTGTTTGGGCTGTTTGAACAGGTAACACTTCTGAAAAGGTTAGCTCCAACCCTGTGTTCTGGCATCTCACTGCCATATCCCTGGTCTTATTGCTACCATTTCAGGTATGTTATTAAATAGGTTATTGGCAACTATGTTCTTAGCAGCATGCACCCACTCCTCTCTGTCTTGATCACCTCCTCCTTCCATCTTATTGTCTGACCTTCAACACCAGCTTCACTATAATTGTATCTATGCTGTGCTACTTGCCAGTAGCATTAACCACCCTTGGTAGGTCAGTTTTTGTTCAACAAACCTCTCATATCTCTCTTTCTGTCCAGATTTTTGCAGAATGCCCAGATTTTCCCTCATATTTCTAGTCTGTTCTTCATATAACTTGTGGTGTTCTGAGAAATCACTGTTGATTGAAGTCACTAAATAACTAAATAAATAAACATTTGAGTTTCAGACTTTATATCCTTCAGAAAATGCATGCACCTATCATTCTATTAAATTCCTAAGTATATAAGTTTATAATATTTGAAATTTGTCCCTATTTTTAGGCCTTTGTTGGCCCATTATTTTAGGCTTTGTCCAGACTTCTTGAGCTAAGAGGTTGAGAGGTATGGCCCCCTTCTTTGCCCCCTGTACTGACGCAGCCCTTCTACTTCACTTCCTTCCACTTGCCACTCAATTTACGTACTCCTTTTGTAACACTGCAGGTCTCATCCCTGTCCTTTCAGTAACCACCGTGTACTCTACCTGTTCCCCTTTTAATTCCCCTGTTTCCCCTCCTGTTTCTCTGGGGGGTTGAAGACTAAGCAGCATGGCTGCATAATACAAATGCTTCGTGAACAGCTCATTGTATTTTGAGCAGTGTGTTGAGGAGACAAAGTGCTGTGAGAATGAAATATTATGAAAACAAGCAACCCTGTATAGTGCTAGTGTTTCTGTGCCTCCATGTACACCAGTATCCCATCTCATGCTTCATTCCTTTAAAAGAAGACATGCCACAGAGTGTTACAGCAGCTGTTATCCTATACCTCTCTGCTCACTTTGTAATGTAAACATTTTTAACATAGCGCTCCCCCCACACACACACAAATACCCCAACAGATCATGGCCCATGCTTCACACTGGGGGAGATGAATTCTTAACATAATTACATCATCACACTCAAAGCACTTTACAAACATCCCAGTCTTGGACTGCTTAATGCTGGTGATTCTGTTACCTCTGCCCCAAAATACAGATCATAAATCCCTGCCCCCTAGCTTATAGTAAATTCATGTTTCCTGAACACTTAAAGTATACTGGTCATGTTCTGAAGCAAGTGTCAGTAAAAACCTTTGCAGCTTTAGATATCATCCTTATCATATACACTATCAAATAATAGTTTTTGATGCAAAGGTATGTTTTCACATTTTATTTTGTTGATAAGGATGACTCCCTGAATTGTTTCTCAAAGCTGAAAACCTCTTTCATATCATGACATTCTGAAATTACAATGCCTCAATTAATGTTTAGTCTAATATATTTCAGTACTAAATGTATTCATAGTAGCTTCTTACTTCCTAGGACAAGCTGTTGACTAGTTCATGCAGGTGGAACACCTCCCATTAAACAGTAACATGTAATGATGTTATAGTGAAACCACAATGTAAGTAACAAGCCACTCACCTGATGAGGTAAGTTACTTTTGCTTGCCCATAATGCTTTGCAGATGTATGTAAATCATTTCTCAGTACACCATGAGATATTTTTTGTTGGTGTGATTCATGAGAAAGCCTGAGTATACAGTCAACTAAAAAAAATCAAACAGCACACTATAATCTTCATTGTTTTGCAAAATCACTTGCAATGTTAATACAAGTTGTATAATGGGAAATTCAATTAATCTAAAGGTGTTACTGCTCAGTGCTTGGAGTCGAAAGAAGAAACTCAGTTAGCTGCTACCCTAGAGAATGATGACATGTGTACAGTCACTGAGACATGGTTTAAAATGTGGAGAGCACACTGGGAGTGCAAGGCTATAATGCCTTCTACACATTTAGACCAGCTGCAACACAGACAGGAACTAAAGGTCTGGATTTTACATCCAAAATAAATATACCTCAAGGTTGGGCAACCAGGACGATGCATTTGAGCTTCTACATGCTCAAATCACTATAGGCAAAATCCCATACCACTTCCTTGCAAGCTATAGGTCTCCCCTGTAACACAGGAAACATATAACATGTACTTAAAACTATTGGAAACATTCACCATCCAACCCAATACCATATTCATTGGTGACTTTAATTACCACACCATTAACTGGGCATCATATATGACACCAAATGTGCAGGCACAGAGATTCCTAGATTTTGTAAAAACAAACTCCCTGTTCCAAATTGTCAATCTGCCGGCTGGGAACCCAAACATACTGGATATAGTCCTCATAATATGACAGTGGTGCACACTCCCTAGTGTAATATCTTCAGTGGTAAGATTAGACCACAAAAAGTCTTATTTTAAGTAAAAACAAAACCTGGATCCCCAGCTTACCTTAGAATGTTCACAAACTGCTCTGAGGCTAACTTCCTACTATTAAGTGATAATCTAGCAAAATTTTAAGCCCCCAGCAACCCTGAGAACACTTGTGCTTACCCAAAACTGTTCACAGAAACCTTAAAGAAGCAAGGTAATAGCTGCATAGAGGCAGCTGTACCCACTAGGAAGAAGTACAGAACTAACTCAAAAAACAAGCCGTCTTAGACTGATTAACAAAAAGAAGAAAATCATGGCAAAAATTAGGAGCTGTAGCACCCAGCAGGATAAAAGCACTCTCTTCAAACTAAAACAACTCAGAGGACAAATAAAACTAATTAAGCTAAATTTGAGGTAAGGTTGGCCTCCCAGTCCAGGGACAACCACAAGGCATTATTTTGCTATGTCTGTGACTGCAAAGGCACTACACAACTCTGTGCAGAGCTCATTGTAAATGGAACGTCCTACACCGAATCAGAACATATAGCAAACTTACTGGCAGACAAATTCATCTCTTAGTTTTCTAATCTTTACCCCTCAACCTCCCTTCAGGAAATACTATCAAATATAACTCCACCCCCTGTGGAATTGCTGTTTAACCATTGCCTTCAAACAGGCTTTGTGCCTAATGAATGGAGAACACCAACAGCCATCCCTCTGCATAAAGGTGGGTCATTTACAGACCCTGGAAAATACAGATCCATAAGTCACACTAGTCTCATATGCAAAGTATTTGAAAGAATTATTATGCAAATAGTAATTACATAGAAAACCTCTAAAGACTGGACCCAACCCAATTTGGTTTTGTCAAGGGCAGTCATGCCTATTCAACCTGGTGGACTTCTCTGAGGTCACCAAATAAAATGGATGAGGGCAAAACAGTTCACACTGCCTATCTTGACCTGGCTAAGGCATTTGACAGAATACCCCATTTGGGCATTGTTGACAAACTCAAAAGGTTAGGTTTAAACCCTTATGTCACCTGGTGGATAGCCAGCTGGCTTACAGACAGGACTCAGGAAGTTAGAATTGGGAATGCACCTCTACAAAGAGGTCATTTACAGGTGGAGTCCCTCAGGGATCAGTGCTTGGACTACACCTTTTTAGCATTTACTTCTCTGATGTCAAGCCCAATGTCAAGGACCTCTGGCTGACCAAATTTATAGATGATTGCAAATTAAGAGCAGTCACAGAATCCCTGACCGACACTTATGTTTTGCAAGAATGGTTGACACAGGCACATAACTTGTGTCAGAGCAATGGACTAAAACTAAATGCCAAGGAATGCATGACAGCATTATCTACCCCTGGTAGTTATCATATTAACAACACAACCCTAAGTGATGACCCAGTAGTCAGGGACTTTGGGACACACAGAGACAATTATCTAGCTTTGACCACCATGTATCATTCAGTGTTGAACAACTTATAAACAAAGGTATGGCATCTAGGTCCAAGAGGTCATTGTTCCACTGTATTCAGCATTCATCAGACCTGTCAATGAGTACAAGGCCCCCTTTGGGATGTGCCTAACCAGGCACGTACAAAAAATGGACCATCCACAGAGGTTAATTACTAAAACATCCTGAGCATAAATAACATTTCCTGCGTAGACCGCCTGAAAGCTGTATTCCTGTATTCTGTCTCCTACAGGCTGTTGAAGGGAGATCTATCCCTGGCATACAAGGCACTGTCAATTCCCACCCTGATGGGCCTCCTGCATATCTGCAAAACAACAGCACCAGAATTACTCATTATAAAGACTTAAACCTTACCTGTGATATAAATAGGACCTGCTGTAGAGACAGGTGTGTATCCCAGAGACTACCCAATCTTTGGAACAGCTCTCCATTCATGTGAAGCAGAGTTCCTCCCTAACCCAATTCAAATGTAACTTGGACAGTTGGATGGGGAACAGGAAATTCATCCCTGGTTTAGCACCTATGTCTCTAATGGACACAGGCAGCCTGTAAATGGTTCATCTCCCAGGACTCAGCTTGTAAAGTTTCATAGTCCATGTTCTGGCTTACACTTATCAAGGGTAACAGAACTTGTCAGTGTATTGGGATGCATAGCTAGTCTTTAAAAGGCCTTAGTGTTTGCTAGCCTAGTGAACACCTATGAATCAAAAGTCAAACAAAGATGCTTTTGAATGTACCCAATACACTAACAAAACTATGCATAGTTCAAAGCCATGGAAAGCACTCCAGATGTGCATGGCTATAACTCATTTCACACATTTCAACAATCCACTGAACATGAACGAGCAAAAGCTGAAGGTGCATCTATCTACATACAGGATAAACAGACCTCAAAGTTGGTTAAGGAATATGACATCCTTGAACTATTCCATGCCCAACTAACCACTGGAAAAATTCAATATCATATTCTTGCTAGCTGCAGGTCCCTCACCATGAACCAGGAAGCCTGTATATCACACCTGAAGTTAAAAGAATCACTCGCTATCCAGCCCAATACCATACTATGTGTGATTTTAACTACCCCACCTTTAATTGGGAGGCACATGCCACCACTAACATGCAGGCCCAAAGTTTTCTTGACTTTGTAAATTCAAATGCCCTGGAGCAGCTAGTCTGCACTCCCACTAAGGGAACAAATATCCTAGATCTGGTACCTACAAATATGAGAGAGTGCTGCACCCCCTTCCAAGTGTGATGACCTCACTGGCAAGCTCAAATCACAAAGTGGTCTCCCTTGAAATAAAGTTAATACTAGTCCCCCCACCTAACCTCAAAAACTTTAAGATCTTCTCTAAGGTAAATTCCCACCTGTTAAGGGGTGGCATAGTTAGTTTCTATGCTCCCCCAAATGTAGAAAACACAGAAACCTATGCACAGAGGTGTACACAAAAGTCCTGTATGATTATATAAATGACTGCATAGAAACAGCAGTATCAGACCAAAATAAACCCAGGTCAATCCACAAAAACAAGACACACTGGTGGACCTCTGGGAATAATAGTTTGTACAACAAAAGAAAGAAAATCATGAAGAGGGAATCGGCACAACAGGGAAAACAAATTCCTCTTTAGTCTAAAGAAGTGAATCAGAGAACTAGTCAAGTCTCTGATAGCAGACTTTGAGGTAAAAATAACTTCCAAAGCTAAGGATAACCATAAGGTATTTTTCAGCTATGTCTGCAATCTTATGAGCAACACTGAACAATGTGCGGAATTAGTTGTAAATGGCATCACCTATACTCAGCAGAAGATATAACAAATGTGCTGGCTGAAATTTCACCTCCCCATCACCCCCAGTCCTCCATTCACTAATCTACCACCAATTATTACCAAAGAACAGGTTGCCACTGTGATCACTAAAGCTGAAAATATGGCTCCAATGTGGACTGATGTTGTCTCTTAAACAGCTTAAGTCAGGACTTGTCAGACCCATTAGGATCTCTGTTTAACTACAGCCTCCCAAATGGCTTTTTCCTGATAGAGTGGTGGATAGCAACAGTCATTCCTCTGCATAAAGGGGGACCATATACTGACCTGGGAAATTACAGACTCATAAGTTTGACTAGTCTTACATGTTATACCATGGAAAGAATACTCATGGATCTGATACATAATGACATTGGAAACCTCCAAACACTAGACCTGACCAAATTCAGCTTTGTCAAGCGCAGGTCATATATACTGAATCTGGTGGATTTATTTAAGAAAGTCACTAAGGCCATGAATGAGGGTAAAACAGTACATACCACCTACTTTGACCTGGCCAAGGCATTTGACACAATCCCCCACTCAGGTATTATAGATAAACTCACAAAACAGGGCATAAATACCTTCAAAACTAGATGGATAGCCAAATGGCTCACAGGCAGGACACATGGTTAAAGTTGGTGAATCCAGACCCAACAAGAGGCCAGTTACTAGTGGTGTGCCACAAGGCTCAATGCTGGGACCACTCTCGTTTGGAATATACGTCTCTTTAGTTATGACTAATGTGCATCATTTTTATTAATAACCTAATTTCAGCAACCCGACTCGCCTCATTCATACAGTACGCTGACGATACATCTCTTATCTGCTCAGCCCCTTCCTCACTAGAACTACAAGACTTCTTCTTTTGGCTGCTCCCATTAGGGGTCACCACAGCAAATCAACTGTTTCCATTTCTTCCTGTCCTCTGCATCTTGCTCTGTCACATGTCCTCTCTCACCACATCCATAAACCTTATCTTAAGCCTTCCTCTTTTCCTGTTACCTGGCAGCTTCATCCTTAGCATCTTTTTCCCAATATACTCTGCATCCCTCCTCAGCACATGTCCAAACCAACGTAATCTTGCCTCTCTGGCTTTGTCTCCAAACCTTCCAATCTGGGCTGACCCTCTAATATACTTATTCCTAATCCTGTCCGTCCTCATCACACCTAGTGCAAATCTTAACATCTTCAACTCTGCCACGTCAAGCACTGACTCCTGCCTTTTTGTCGATGCCACTGTCTCCAACCCATATAGCATAGCATATAATATAACTAGAACTACAAGACAAGATGCAAAAATCATTTCAGGAAATTGAATCTTACCTTTCAAAACACCAACTCATTCTTAACCCAAATATGACCAAGTTAATAATATTCACTAATAAATCTATCAAGTACGGCTTTCAACCCCTCTCTATTCAATCCACCAATGGTACCAAAATTGAGCTTACTAACCAGGCCAAACTCCAAGGTATTACAGTAGATGACCAGCTAAAATTTGATATTCATATTTCCAAAACAATCAAAAAAGTTCATGCCAAACTTGGTGCTCTCTGTGGGGCCAAACCTTACCTAACACCCCAAGCCAGGTTAGCCACAGCTAGATCTCAGCTTCTATTTGCCTTTCTCTATTGCTCACACATCTTCACCAACTTACGTAAGGCCAACCTTTAGAACCTAGAGTCCTGCTATAACAAAATATACCTGTTATATAACAAAATATAAAGTCTACCTCCTTACTAACAACCTCTTTTCCAATACTCAGCATGGTTTCCGACCAAACCATAGCACCACCACTGCCTTACTCTCCTTTACTAACACTATCCTTCAGCATAAAAACAATGGCTATCTCTCCTCTGCTACTTTCCTAGACCTATCTAACACATTTGACATGGTCCCACACAAACAACTTATCTCTGTCCTCAATAACCTATCCTTCTCACAATCAGTCACCAACTGGTTTAAGAGTTACCTGTCTGACCGCCAACAATTCATTGTATGGCAGAATGACATATCTCCCCAACTACCTGTCTCAATAGGGGTTCCCCAAGGATCCATCCTTGGACCCCTACTCTTCTCTGTTTTCACAAATAATCTAGCCTCTGCCACCACCACACATAGCACACTCATACAATACGCAGATGACTTGACCATCATCTGCTCAGCCCAGTCCCTACCTAAACTGCAAAAAGTCACACAGGAAGCCTTTTCCTCTTTTGAAACTTGGTTATCGGATGCCCAATTAATACTCAACCCAAACAAAACTAAACTACTCATCTTCCAACCCACCAAACATACTCAAAACAACTCTCACTTTAACATCACAGCAAAAGACAACACCGCTATATACCCAACTGAACACACCAAATTGCTAGGAGTGGAAATAGACAATAAACTAAAATTTGACATTCACATATCCATGACCGTAAAAAAAGTCCACAAAAAACTAGGAGCGTTATACAGAAATAAGCATCTTCTCACCAAAACAGCAAAGATTTCAATAGCAAATTCCCACCTTATCTCCACCCTACTTTATGCCTCTCCAATATATACCAACATAAGGCAATGTGAGCTAAACAAGCTAGAGTCCTGCTACAACAAAATTGCCAAATTCGCCACAGGGGCATCCTACCATAGTCATCACTGTCTCTCACTTGCTGAACTGGGCTGGCTTGAACTCCCTCACCTCCTTCAATGGTATCAACTCTCACTCGCTCACAAACTAGTAAACCATCCACTAAATGTCCCATCCCTCCAGAATCTACTCCAACCCTATCACACCACCAGACCACTAAGATCCAGCAACAAAAATCACTTGCAGATCACTAAAGCCAATAACTCTGCTGGTGAAAACACTATTCTCTTGCACCATAGCCAAATTATGGAACTCCCTCCCACCCACAATTACCTCTGTGCCATCATGCACCCACTTCAAAACTTTACTAAAAACACACCTAAAAACATGCTAGCTATGCCCTTGCAACTCCCACTCTAATATCACCCACCCCATCCAACCACTACCTTTCTTACCACTCCACTAACTACCTTGATGATAGCAAGCTCAGATGCTCATAAGCCTAGTACTTATACAGCAGGAACTTCTTATTTTAACATTTGTTAATGTCTGTTATGTACTTCACAGATAAAGATTCTAGTTGTCTACTGATGTACTATGTTCTTCATCTGTAAATTTGTTGTAAGTAATTGCTATGTAAATTGTTAATCGCTATGTAATCCAATGTAACTACTGTCTGTTTATTTTAACTGTGGAGCTTTTCTACCCGGGCCTCCGCTGAAAATGGACCTACGTCCAGTCGGACACTCCTGGTCAACAAATATAAAAATAAATAAATAAATAACAAAATAGCAAAGTTTGCCACTAATCACCCCCAAAAAACCCATCATTGTTCTGTTCTTCAGCAACTAAACTGGCTTGAACTCCCCAACCTGTTAACTTTAAACCAACTTACCATCACTCACAAAATCGTTTACAACCTCAGTCACCACCCCACAGTTTCAACCCTGGTCCAAATACATGTCAACAGCAGGTCCCTTGGGTCTTCCGACAGACCACTTCTCAAAATAACACAATCTCACAACTACCTTGGGGACTCCCTCTACTCAAACAAAATATGTAAGTACTGGAATTCTCTTCCTCTAAACATACAAAGCACCCTTGCTATCCCTCTTTTAAAACAAAAATAAAAGAATATCTTAAAAGCAGCTGGCTCTGCTCCTGTAGCTCTCCTGCATAATGTCCTCCCTCCTGGTATTTCTCACCTACTCTCCTTCTCCTTTGTACAACTCAAGCTATTTTTTCTTCATTGTATTGATGACTGTTTACTGTCTGTTAGATTTAAATTCTTTCATCATCGCAACTATGTCTCTCCAAGCATTCCACACACCAAACAGTCTCATATACCATCTAGTAGCATGCTCTCTGTCAGCTTCAAATTATTACTTGGTCATCAAAGAATCTGTAATTTACATATCACATTGTTCCTTATGTGCAATATTTTAGCCAGTTTTACTTTTACTTTGTTTATATAGGGTTTTACTCAAATCTTAATACTGTTAATTCTGTACTGTTTAATTATATTGTATTTGGAGCTTTTCTCCCTGGGTCTGCACTGAAAATGGGCTACCAGCCCAGTCGGACAGTACCTGGTAAACAAATGTAAATAATTAAACGACTGTAAGCTGAGGGCAATCACTGAATTCCCCAAAGATGTACATATCCTTCAGAGGGGCCTAGATTAGGCAAATGATTGGTGCCAGAGCCATAGCCTAAAACTAAATGCAAAAAATGCATTATTGTACCCATGGAAGTAAAATACCCCTGCAAATTACAACATCAATACCACACCCTTAAGAGTAGACTCAGAGGTGGGAGACCTAGGTACACAGATAGATACCTGTAGTAGCCTGAACTTTGACCATCATGTGTCCATAGGGGTGAGGACGTCTTTCTATTGGCACAACTTATAAGTAGAGATATGGCATCCAGATCCACGGAAATTATAGTCCCACTGTATACTCAGCCTTCATTACACCAATAATCAAGTACAATGTGCCATTTGGCATGTACTTGACTAGGTACTTACAGCAGCTGGAGTGACCTCAGAGCTTCCTCACAAAGATTACAGGGTGTAAACAATATGTCCTATGTGGATATACTAAAAACCCTGTCCCTTTACTCTGTCTCCTACTGACTATTTAGGGGTGACCTATACCTAACCTACAGAGGCACTCACAAATACAGACCTGATGGAGCTGCTTCACATCCACAAGTCAAACAGCATGGCTGTCATCTGAGATATAGGTTCATAGGTTCATAGGTTCATACTAGGCTATCTGCCCTAGGGCATTTATAAGCCTAGCCAGAGTATGTTTGGCTTTCACCACCCATTTTAAATTAATTTTGCTATGCCCTTTTTCGAGGTTAGTATACTGTGCCTCTGTCTAACAGTGACACAGAAGTGATACCCGGGGTAAACCTACGATCTCCCATCCACTCATCAAGATTCCTCTTGAAGAGAGTCAATGAGGGACTCTGCCTAACCTGGACTGGAATTTTATTCCAGAGTGAAGGGAGCCTCTGGGTTATGAATCTGTCCCTCCAGCATGTCCTATTTATTTCAGTGCTGAGGTTCAAGTCTCTCGAGCGTGTAGCTCGATGGGATTTGGATTTTTTGAGGTGCAGCATGTCCCTTAATTCTGGGTTGGACATGGCCTTATACGTCAGGCACAGGTCACCTCTGAGCAGGCGGTATGCCACTGAGTAGAGCTGGAGTTTCTTTAACCAGGCAGCATATGGCATCTGTTTGAGCCCTTTGATCCTCTTGGTGAGGTACTTTTGGGGTCTTTCCAATTGCTGCAGGTGTTTGGTAAGGTACATCCCAAAAGGGGCATTATACTCGATTATGGGCCTGATGAGGGATGAGTAAAGAGGCACGATGACCTCCCCTAATCTAGATGTGAATCCCTTCATGATAAGGTGGGATATATAAAATGTTTTTCTAACCACTTTGGCCACGTGGTTGTTAAATGAGAGATTGCTATCAACTTGGGTCCCCAGGTCCCTAATTACTTCTTCTGTACTTAATGGATTACCACCTATGTGGTAATTTATGGGCACTTTGTTTTTTGCCAAAGGGGATGACTATACACTTTTTGGTGTTTAGCTTGAGGCCATGGCTCTGGCACCAGTTGTCTGTTTCTATGAGGCCCTTTTGGAGGATGCTTGTGTCGGCTGGAGAGTCGATTATGGCGCCCAGTTTGCAGTCATCTGCAAACTTGGACAGCCACAGTCCTTCTGTGTTGGCCTGTACCTCCGAGAAATATATACCAAACAAGAGAGGTCCCAGGACTGAGCCTTGTGGGATGCCACTTGTAACTGGTTTGGAGTCTGACATGGCTCCAGCAATTCTAACCATGTGGGTTCTGTCCTTGAGCCAGTTTGCAACCCATCTAGTGACATAGGGGTTTATATTTAAGCTGGTGAGCTTATCTATAATGCCCGAGTGGGGTATTGTATCGAAGGCTTTTGCGAGGTCTAGATAGGCTGTGTGGACCACCTTCCCTTCGTCAGTGTTTCAAAGAAGTCAACCAGGTTTAAGATGCAGGATCTGCCCTTAACAAAGCCAAACTGGGTTGGATCCAGTGTCTGTAGGTCCCCAATATCTTTATTTATGAGGTCCATGATGATCCTTTCCATAGCTTTGCAGACCAAGCTAGTCAGGCTTATGACTCTTTGGGTACATATCCTGTAGTAACGCCGTCTGGTCCCATTGATGCTGTGTTTTTTGCTTTGGAGAGGGCAGCTCCCACCTGAGCATTTGAGATGTCAGGGGGGCAGCACTCTGCTGGGATAGATATTTGCCCTTTTGGTAGGGGGGGGGAGAAGTTTGCACTGAACCTGTCAGCTAGGATATTGGCAATGTCTGTGGGATCAGTGTATTTTTTGTAATTTTGGACTAATTCTGAGCATATCTGGGAATTCCCACCCAGGTTCCTAACATAACTAAAGAAAGCCTTGTGATTATCCTTAGTGTCCTGTGCAATTTTTCTCTCGAAGCTGGCCTTTGACGATTTTATGAGTGCCCTTAGTTTTTTGCTAATACTGATCAGAGATGCCTTCCCTTTTTGGGATTTTGCTCTGTCATGTAGTAGCTTCCTCCTTCTATTGTATAGTTTGTTTATGGCTGGGGTCCACCAGACAGGTTGTCTGCCTTTGGAGGATTGGGTCTTGGTTTTATTTGGGATTGCATGATCCATGCATTCCTGAAGGTGTTCATAGAATGCATTTATAAAGGATTCTGCGGTCTGGGCCATATTTTCCACAGGCCTGAGGGCTTTGAAGGATTCCACCTCGGTTTTGAGGAGTGTGAAATTTGCTTTAGAGAAGTTTTTCACTGTGGTTTTCTGGGCAGGGGGTGGGGTCGGGATGTGAATATCCAGTGAGATCAGTTTATGGTCTGATCTTACCAGTGAGGGATACACTTCTGGTCTGGAGCATAGAGTCCCCATGTTGGTGATGATCAGGTCCAGTATGTTTTCCCCTCTTGTGGGAGTGGTAACAAGTTGTTCCATAGCATTTGAGTTTATGAATTCTAGGAACCTTTGGGCAAGGGTGTTGGAGCTAGAGTAATGCTCCCAATCTATGTTTGGGTAGTTGAAGTTGCCCAATATAATAGTGTTCAGAGAGACCTTCATATTTTCCAGTGTTCTCAGGAAGGCCGAGTGGGGTTCCTGGGTTTGGGAGGGTGGTCTGTAGCAGGCTATAAACTGGAAGGCAGTTTTACCCACTGTTAGTTGCACATGGATAGTCTCTGATGCTTCATGCTTTGCCACCAACCTGGAGGTGTGGGTATCTTTGATGAATATCGATACTCCCCCTCCTTTTGTGGTTCGGTCCAAGTTTTGGGGCCGAAAAGCATGGTATGAGGTATAACCTGGTAGTGCTGGGGTGCTCTCGGGAGTCTTGAACCAGGTTTCTGTTACTGCACAGATATCAATGTTCTCCATGCTAAGGAGAGTTTCGAGTGCATGCATCTTGAGGTTTAGACTTCTAGCGTTGAGTAGCATTACTCTTAGTTTCTTATCCCTTGTGATACCTATGGAGGTGGGTTTGTCTTTTGAGCCTTGCCTAAAAAAGGCACTATGGGGGTAGCAAGAGCCTTTGCCAATATCCGAAAGCCCAGGGGTGACAGGTGCAAGCCGTCCCTAGCAAAGCATCGTGGCTTGTCGTGCATATCATCCCAAGCTGACAGGCATTGGCTCCCCTTTGAATGACACCAATACTTAAGCCAATTGTTGAAATTGATCATCTTGTCTTCATATTGTGGCATCATTCTTGGTGAGGGTAAGATGCTACTCAAGGTCAGGGTCATACCAGCCTGGGCTACATGCTCAGAGAGCTCCTCTATGTCTCTTTTCATGTAGTCCAGGGAGGTACGTCTCAGGTCATTCACACCAGCATGGACAATGACTGAGTCATATTTGTACATGCCTTGGAGTGACCTGAGTGCTTGTGTTATGTGGCGGATCCTAGCCCCAGACAGGCTGCTCACCATGACCTTCTCCTTGTTCAGCCTGTTGAGCGGGACGTCAGTGTGCCTGATGATAGAGTCACCTATTACAAATGTATCAGGTGTGGTGTTGTTTAGCCTTAAGGGCTGTGACTGTTCGGCACACTGGCTTTGTGAGATATGTGTTGCACCTGTTTTGTTTTGGAGTAGCGGTTGCTTGGGTGTCTGCTTTGGAGGTCTCTGCTGCTTAGGCAGATCTTTATTTAGAGCCTCCGCGTATGTTTTTGCGTGATTATGTGTTTGGTTTGCTGTCGTGGTAGGTCTATGTGAGACTAGAATTGTAGTGAGTGTGGTTTCCTTCTCCTCCTGACTGGTTATGCCAGTACTGAGTTGAGAGAGCTTAGCCTCCAGTTTGGCTATATGGTTGCATCTCTCACATGTGTTGGAATTTGTTGGGAGGAGGAGAGGGTTGTCTGTGTACATGAGGCAGTTGTAACATTGCCTCAAGATTCCCATATTCACCAGCTGGACCGGAGAGGAGATTGACAACTGACCTTTGGACATGCTAGAATAATATTGGGAATTCCTTTATAATTGAAAACAAGGGCCAATGGGGAGCGAGGGTGTAGTGCTTTTAATTTTTAGTGCTGACTTACAATTGCTTTAGTGAGCAAGTGCCAGGTAACAAGTGCAATGTGTTACAGGTAACTTAAATGCAAAAATGACAAACAGTAACTTTCTTTCAAGCGAAGCAAGGAAATAAGTACAGTAAGCAATGCAGATATGACTAGTGATCCACAGAAGGGCTGAGAAGCCGCGTTTTAGGTGGAATTAGCGTTTCAGGGAAATAACAAGCATACAAACAAAGCTAGATTCAGCAGGCCTGGATCTAGCCTATGCTGCAGCAAACAAGGTGTACTAATTTCAGTAAGATACAGTTCAAATATTCCGGCACTATAAACCTTTAACCAGAAATTCCCAGCTCAGGAGGGATATGGATCTAAACTTAGTCAGGGACACAAACAAAACATGCCTGAGAGACAGATATGTGTCTCCGAGATTGTGCCCTTTCTTTGGAACAGGCTTCCCATTCATGTTAAGAGAGACCTTCCTTGGCCCTCTTCAAACACATAGATAGGGGTAGTCTATAAGATACTCAAGGCATAGGCAGAAATTCATGCCATCCTCTTGCCCCAAGTGGCTATATATTGGGTAAAATTGATTTATATTGGCTAGGTTTGTAAGGGTTTGTAAGCCGTTAGCCTAGTGATCTCCTATGAAGCTATGAACTTTAGTTATGATCAAATGGATCTGCACATTTCAGTCAACAGCATTATGTTTCCAAATATTAGGCAGAATGTCTAAACCCAAGAAAGGCAGTGACTGTAGATCAAAACTGAACCTTTTCTTTAACCACTGAGACATCAGGATATGCAGGTAGCTGAACGCTGGAAGAATAGTCAGTACGAGGCAGCCAAATGAAAAGCTTTGGCTTTGGGAACACGCACACTGTCAAAACATTCACTAAGGATCTATAATCAGTAATGCACTAATCAGTTTGTAGTTATAGCTGTCAATTGTCCAGATTTTCGACTTATATTTTTGGTCCGTTTCTCATAAAATTGTAGTTTTCTGGCAAATCCTGAGGACTGAAGTCAGAAAATAATGGTAGATATCTGATTTTCAGACTTTATATCTTTCAGAAAAGCCATGCTAATGCAAAATCTGTTTGCTGTATTTAAAAAGTATTCCTATTTTTGGGCCTTTGTCCCCCCATTATTTGTGGTCTTGTCCAGATTTCTTGATCTAAGAGGTTGAGAGGTATGTTTGTAGTGTTTACTTTTTGAAGTAAGTAGTACATAATCACTGTGCAATAAACATGGTCAGCAAATTTTCACTCATTTTCAATTGTTTTCTTTGTAAAGCAAGTATTGGAAAAAAATCTTTTCAGTAATGGTTTTTATTAGCTTTAAGTATAATAAGGGCTCTTTTGGTTGGGATATGAAAATGAATGTAATGTTTTTGGTTCATATCTACAGCTAGATGGAGACATGCAGATTAGTTCTCAGGGAACAGTCTTAAGCATATTTACTGTTGCCATAATTAAAGACAGTAGACAAGTCAAATTCTTGTCAGTGGTTGTAGAAGACTTTTTGAAAACAAAGTCAAAATGAAATAACCTCCCACCCTTTTCTTGTATCTACCTCCTCCTCCACAAACAGTCCACAAACTTGGCAAGAATTAAATAACTTCTGTCATAAAATGTAAAGAATCAAGTTTAATCAAATACAGTAAGCATTTTACTGAATAGTTTCATCAGGCCACAAAACAAACTGGTTACAAAACATTTAAAAAATGTAGAGCAACCAATCAAATTGCTCTGAACTATAACATCACATCCTCTCTAAACATGCTACAACGTTTTAAAAATCCCTAGTGGATATGCATCTATAACAAGAGGTATAATGAGTGCTTTACACTCTGATCAAAAATATTCAATTCTGATTTAAAACATTTATTTTTAGAATTAGAGATATGCAGATATGCTTTTGCACACTATGGCCTTTTTTTAGCTAATAATGCATATGTGCATGGATTTAAAGGAAGATTGATTATCTGCTATAGTGTTTAATAGGATGTAATAAGCTCCGCATACCCAATATAGTTTTTATTGGGGTTACGAGGTTGAGCCTTGGGGTTGACCTTGTAGAGAAGTGTTATTTTGAGACTCTCATGTTTGAAATGAGCATGGTGGGTGGAGACAATAATTAGCACTGCTTGAACTCAGTGATAGTTTTCTATTGGAACCACGGAGGTGAAGCGTTTACAGTTCTGTTAAGTCAGAATTTAATATTTTTGATCTGATTGTAAAGCACTCATTATATCTCTTTGTTATAGATACATATGTACATGAATTTCAAGGAAGATCGATAATCTCCTAAAGTGTCTAACAGGATGCATTAGTATGTATTGTATAGTTTTCTACTGGGGCCAGGGGTTGAAGCGTTTATGCTTCTATTAAGTCAAAATGCAATATTTCTGATCATAATGTGAGGCACATGTTAAGCACTGTACATGGTTCAATCTAAGCAGTCTTATTCTTGTATCAGTTAACAACACTTAGTTCGTATTTTGATTGTACTGAAGAGTTGAGTAAGCTCTGTCTGAAAGTGACCCATATATTGAATACTATATTGACTGTTTACTTTTAATTGCTCGTATTTGAAGCAGATAGAAACAGATGTATGGCTCGTGCTTCAAATGCGAATAAGATGTGTTTACTTGTTTTTGAATGACTTCTGATTGGTCTGTTGCACTTTAACTACAGATTCATGACAGAATATTCATAATGTTCAATTCGAAAGTAAACCAGTGTTTAGTCTGCTTTTGGATTCACACCTTTATATTATGCGTCCTTATAAATTTTGTCTGATATAAGACACACACTATGTACATCCATTAGGGGTCTTAAAACACTGTAGCATGTTCAGATAGGATGTGATGTTATGGTCTACTGTTTACTTTTAACTGCCCATACTTGAAGCAGATAACAACAGATGCATGGCTTGTGCTTCAGATGTGAATTGGATGTGGTTAATGACTTCTGATTTTTTATTATACATCAACTACGAATTCATGACAGAACATTTATAATGTCTAATTAGAAAGCAAACCAGTGTTTAGTTTACTGCTGGATTCACATTTTTTTATATTATGTGTCCTCATTGTTTTGTCTGATACAAGACACTTACTATGCATATCCACTAGGGGGTTTTAAAACATTGTAGCATGTTTAGATAGGATGTGATGTTACAGCTTGGAGCAATTTGATTAGTTGCTCTACATTTTTTAAATGCTTTGTAACCAGTTTGTTTTGTGGTCTAATGAAGCTATTTAGTAAAACGCTTACCGTATTTGATTAAACGTGGTTCTTTACATTTTATGACAGCTGTTATTTATTTCTTGCCAAGTTTGTGGACTGCACTCGTATGCTTATTTATTTTTTTGTTTTGTTTAGCCTGTTGTTGATTTTGTTTTCAGTGGGTTGCTGTTACACACTTTCAGGTGTGTGTGTGTGTGTGTGTGTGTGTGTGTGTGTGTGTGTGTGTGTGTGTGTGCGTGTGTTTGTGTGTTGTGTGTGTTGCTTGTCCACCTGTGTATGTGTGCGACTGCATGTCTGCATCTGAATATATGTGTGTGTGTGTGTGTGCGCGTGTGCATGCGTGTGCGCAAGTGCATGTGTGCATGTTTATGTAAGTGCATGTGTGCAAGTAAACATTTATGTGCAGTGTGTTTGTGTGTGTGTGTGTATGCATCTAAGTGCATGTGTGCATGTATGCATGTGAATGCGTGTGTTGTATATCTGTGTATGTAAGTGCATGTGTGCATGTTGACATTTGTGTGTGTGTGTGTGTGTTTGTATGTGAGTGTGTCTATGGGTGCATGTGAATGTGTGTGTAAGTGCATGTGAACATGTGCGTGTGTGCGTGTGTGCGTGTGTGTTTAGTATATCTATTGCTTATATTAATAGTAAATGATTCTACAGTGTAACTCAGCCTACATGTTGTTCTTTAGTACCATTTACCAATCCATAGTCATTCACATTCCCAAAATCAAAATATCTTGTTGTCCAAAAATTTAGATGACTATGGACCACTCTACTATGCAGCTAGAGCAACAACATAGTGCAGTACTTACCGCATGTGCTACTAAAAGTGCCACACACAGACATTGAACCCTGGTCTAAGGAAACACACACACACACACACACACACACACACACACACACACACACACACACACACACACACACACACACACACACACACACCTAATAGTCAGAGTAACCATTCAAACAAAGACATTTGTGGACCAATTCACACACTGATCCAGTGTTTTTACACACAACAGTGACTCATAGACTTATAAATACTTACATACATACATACATACACTCAAACACTCCCATTCATACTTAGCATAGCTTACCTACATTGGCTATATTTGCAGAGGGAAGCTGGTTCACATTGCATAGATTCCCGCCACTGAAAGGCACATGCCTGCACTGCATGAATGTCATGCCCACATGTCATAACAGATCTGCCCTGCTCATCACTTACATAATTCTGGCACGTATGAATCCCAAACTTTGCTAGTGCTGAAAGTGGGCAGTGACTGGTATGATCATTTACATAAGCTCTTCTCGCAGACTAGTACATTAGCATGTAGTACTCCAAACCTCATTATCTACAGTGGTGAGTCTACAAAGTGAAGGGTGTTTATGAATTAGAACCACACGCACACACACACACACACACACACACACACACACACACACACACACACACACACACACACACACACACACACACACAAAACATACTGTAAAATATTCGAGTCAAACTTTACCTGAAAATGTTTAACAGCAGTCCAATGAAAACAAAATCAACAACAGGCTGAACAAAACAAAAAGAATATTTAAAATATACAAGTGAGTGCTTTTGTCTTTGACTATTGTTTAGCAAACATGCTCACTGAGTCAAGCTTTAACAAACTTTCTCATGAGCGGCACAGACATGAGTGAGATTTTAAGGTTTACAGTTGTGTAATTCTATTATTTAGGAACACTAGAGCAATACCAAATAAGTGATCACAGGGAACATAAGAGGGCTAGTCGAAAGACACCCTTAAAAGTTGTTGCCAGCTTTTAAGAGTATTTAACAATGTTCATCTTCCAGATCAAGTAGGGCCATACATGATTACTCTGGTGCAAATTTGTTCTACTCATCCAGTCAACAAGGCTAGCCTTATAGGCAGATGAAGCAGTACTTTTTTGACCTGCAGCATTACCTTATTCCACAGTTGGGGAATACATTGAGTTAGGAACCTCTCCATCCAATGTGTCTGTTTATGTGTTGGTATAACTTTAGGTAACTAGTATGGGTGTACAGACAGAGGTCTTCCAAAGAAACAAAAGTTCAAATAAGATTCAGAAAGTGCAATAACAGATTACCTCAGACCGTTGAAATAGTTAAGGCCTTTAATTTTTTTGGAGGGTTGGCTAAAAAATCAAAGGGTACATTATACTAGATGATGGGTCTGATAAATGAAGTGTACAGTGGTAAGGTGATGTCTCTGGATCTTGAATATATTCCCTTAGAAAGTACTTGGGTCAGGTAAAAGGATTTCCTGACTATGGTGGAAACATGATGGTCAAATGAGAGAGAGTGAGAGAGGGGGACAGAGAGAAAGAGATTGGGGAAGCTGTCCACATAAGTACCTAGATGTCTTATGACTGCATTTGTTTGAAGAGGAGCACAATTTGTAACATATTTGGTGGGAACAGCTCTTTTGCCTAATGATACAATGCTGTTTTGCATTTAGCTTGAGATTATTTTCAGTATAACAGGTATGTACACATTCCAACCCTTTTGGGAGTACCTTAGTATTACTGGATGAGTAAATAAGTGACCAGCTTGCAAGCATCAGCAAACCTGGACAAGCACACTTCAGTGATATAGGTTTGGAAGGCTGCAAAATGAATTCCAAAAAGGAGAGGACCCAGCACTAATCTTTGCAGTACCCTACTTGTTACAATTTATATTTAGAAAAGGGTACCAGCAATTTGAACTACTTGGGATTTTCCGATTAGCTAGTTTGCAGGACAGTGTACACATACATCTCAACCTCTCACATTTCAAAATTATAGCAGACAAGCATTGAAATCCTAAATTATAGCACTCAAAATGTGTGTATGCATAAATTTGCAAATCTGAAGGATAGAGGCATGTGTAGATTTACCCTCTTGGTAAGTACAAGCTATAAAATGATGTCCCTTGTGGTATTAGCAGATGCACACTAACAAAGCTGTTGCAGAAAAATGTAGTTTTGCTGCACTGTAACTAGCTACAAATGTACAAATCCATACTGCATAAAATGAGCTTGGAGACCACAACCACCCATCAGTTACCACGGGTGAGACTCTGGTCATGTTATACTCTGCTCTGTTCAGCACTGCTAAGCAGTGAGAGAGGCTTCATTCAGATGGCACAGAGATCTAGAGGTACAGTCAATACAATGTGTGTCAATGTAAGTGAGATGTTTTTCTATGAAAAACCCCGGCACTTGGATTTTTGGTTAGCTTATACTTGTTATAATAAAGTACAGCTTTCCTAAACAATGTACATGCTTCTATGCAGCCTGCAGCAAACATCTTACCAGATGACAGGTATACAGGCAGAACTGAAAAAATGTGTGGCAGGAGCAAGAGTTTCAGGCTCAAAACAGGTAAACTATTAATGTGTTAAAATTCCTATTATGTACATAAAGATTACACACCACTAATGCTAGCAGTTTAAGACAGAACCAGTACTGAGTATATCATTTTAAACATACTCTTATAAGTTGGAAACTCTGTAGATGAAAGTTACTGTAACATAAATTCCTTTGGGTTGACATTTGATCCGATGTCTAACTGTAGAACAGACTTGTATGTTCTTATAGGTTCATAGGTTCATTCTAGGCTATCTGCCCTAGGGCATTTATAAGCCTAGCCAGAGTGTGTGTGGCTTTCACCACCCCTTAGGATGAGAATACTATACCCATTAGTTTGCTGTGCCTCTGTCCAGCAGTGATACAGAGATGATTCCCGGGGTAAACCTACGATCTCCCATCCACTCGTCAAGATTTCTCTTGAACAGAGTCAGTGAGGGGCTCTGCCTCACATGGACTGGGATTCTGTTCCATAGTGTAGGGAGTCTCTGGGTGATGAATCTGTCCCTCCAGCACGTCCTATTTATATCTGTGTTGAGGTTTAAGTCTCTTGCTCTCATGGCTCTGGTGGATTTGGATTTTTTGAGGTGGAGCATGTCCATTAATTCGGGTTGGACATGGCCTTGTATGTCAGGCACAGATCACCTCTGAGCAGACGGTATGCGACTGAATAGAGCTGGAGTTTCTTCAGTCGGGCATCGTATGTCATATGTTTGAGCCCCTTTATCCTTTTGGTGAGGAACTTTTGGGGTCTTTCCAACTGCTGCAGGTGTCGGGTAAGGTACATTCCGAATGGGGCGTTGTACTCAATCATTGGTCTGATAAGTGAAGAGTACAGGGGTACAATGACCTCTCCTGATCTGGATGTGAATCCCTTCATGATCAGGTGGGCAATGTAGAAGGTCTTCCTAACCACTTTGGCAATGTGAGTGTCAAAAGAGAGGTTACTGTCAACTTGGGTCCCCAGGTCCCTGATAACTTCTTCCGTGTTTAATGGATTACCACCTATGTGGTAATTAGGGGTTACCTTGTTTTTCCCAAAGGGTATGACTATACATTTTTTGGCATTTAGCTTAAGGCCATGGCTCTGGCACCAGTTATCCATTTCTATGAGACCTTTCTGGAGGATGTCTGTGTCTGATGGAGTGTCAATTATGGTGCCCAGTTTGCAGTCATCTGCAAATTTTGTCAGCCACAATCCCCTATGTTTGCCTGCACTTCAGAAAAATAAATGCCGAACAAGAGGGGCCCAGGACTGAGCCCTGTGGGACACCGCTCTGACCGGCTTAGAGTCTGACATGGCACCAGCAACTCTAACCCTGTGTGTTCTGTCCTTGAGCCAGTTTGCAACCCATCTTGTGACATATGAGTTTACATCTAAGCTGGTGAGCTTTTCTATGATGCCCGAGTGGGGTATTGTGTCGAATGCTTTTGCTAGGTCAAGGTAGGCTGTGTGAACTGCCTTACCCTCATCAATGGCCTTAGTGACTGTTTCGAAAAAGTCGACCAAGTTCAAGAGGCAGGATCTGCCCTTGACAAAGCCAAATTGGGTAGGATCCAGTGTCTGTAGGTCCCCAATGTCTTTATTTATGAGTTCCATTATGATCCTCTCCATAGCTTTGCAGACAAGACTCGTCAAGCTTATGGGGCGGTAATTTCCAGGGTCCGTAGAAGCACTGCCTTTGTGGAGTGGGACCACAGTTGCCGTACGCCATTCTTTGGGTACGTATCCTGTAGTAAGGCTAAGATTAAACAGCAGCCTTATGTGTGGGTTTAGTTCCTCATTGAGTTCGTGTAGCACACAGCCGGGGACACCGTCCGGTCCCATTGATGCTGTGTTTTTTGCTTTAGAGAGAGCAGCTCTCACCTGGCCACCTGGAATGTTTGGGAGGCTAGACTCTGGTGGGATAGATATTTCTCCTTTTGGGGGAGGGAGGAGAAATTTGCACTGAATCTGTCTGCCAGTATGTTGGCAATGTCTGTGGGTTCAGTGATTTTTTATCATTTTGGACTAATTCTGAGCATATCTGGGAGTTTCCACCCAGGTTTCTAACATAGCTAAAGAAGGCTTTATGATTGTCTTTTGTGTCATTAGTGATTTTTCTCTCAAAGTTGGCCTTGGATGATTTTATGAGTGATCGTAGTTTTTGCTAGTATTGATCAGAGATGCCTTCCCATTTAGGGATTTTGCTCTGTCATGTAGTAGCTTTCTCCTCTTGTTGTAGAGTTTGTTTATGGCTGGAGTCCACCAGACCGGGCGCCTGCCTTTGGTGGAAAAGGTCTTGATTTTATTAGGGATTGCTTGATCCATACATTCCTGGAGGTGCTCGTAGAAGGCATTTGTAAGGGTTTCAGCAGCGTGGGTTGTGGTTTCCACTGGCTCGGGGGCCTTGAAGGATACCACTCCAGTCTTGTGAAGTTTGCTTTTGAGAAGTTCTTCACTGTGGTCTTTTTTGCGGGGGGGGGGGGGGGGATGTGGATCTCCAGTGAGATTAATTTATGGTCTGATCTCACCAATGAGGGATATACTTCCGGTGTGGAGCATTTTGTCCCCATGTTTGTGATGATCAGGTCTAGTATATTTTCTCCTCTTGTGGGAATGGTGACTAGTTGTTCCATAGCATTTGAGTTTATGAACTCAAGGAACCTTTGGGCTAGGGTGTTGGGGCTTGAGTAATGTTCCCAGTCTATGTTTGGGTAGTTGAAGTCACCCAATATGATGGTGTTTGGAGAGACATTTATACTCTCCAGTGTCTTCAGGAAGGCTGTGTGGGTTTCCTGAGTTTGAGAAGGTGGTCTGTAGCATGTTACAAACTGTAGGGCAGTTTTACCTATGGTTAATTGCACCTGGATGGTCTCCGATGCTTCGTGCATTGCCACTAACCTGGAGGTGTGGGTATCCTTTATGAATATGGATACTCCCCTCCTTTTGTAGTTCGGTCCGGATTTTGGGGCCGGAACGCATGATATGAGGTATAACCTGATAGTGCTGGGGTGCTCTCAGGAGCCTTGAACCAGGTTTCAGTCACAGCACAAACATCGATGTTCTCCATACTGAGGAGGGCTTCGAGGGCGTGCATCTTGAGGTTTAGACTTCTGGCATTGAGCAGTATTACCCTTAGTTTTTCTCCATTTTTGTTTTCTAGGGCGGTAGGTTTATCATTTGAGCCTTGCCTAAAAAAGGCACTATGGGGGTGGCAAGAGCCTTTGCCAATATCCGGAAGCCCAGGGGTGACAGGTGTAAGCCATCCCTTGTGAAGCAGCGTGGCTTGTCAAGCATGTCATCCCAGGCAGACAGACATTGGATCCCCTTAGAATGACACCAGTAATTAAGCCAATTATTAAAGCTGATCATTTTGTCTCTGTATTGTGGCATCATTCTTGGTGAGGGTATGATACTGCTCAGGGTCAGGGTCATACCGGCCTGGGCTACATAATCTGAGAGCTCCTCTATGTCTCTTTTCATGTAGTCCAGGGAGGTACATCTCAGGTCGTTCACACCGGCATGGACAATGACTGAGTCATACTTGTACTTGCTGTGGAGTGACCTGAGTGCTTGTGTTATGTGGCGGATTCTAGCGCCTGACAGGCAGCTAACTGTGATCTTTTCCTTGTTCAGTCTGGTGAGTGGGACGTCAGTGTGTCTGACTATGGAGTCACCTATAACAAGTGTGTCTGGCATTGTTCTGATGAAGACTGTGTACAACAGTTGAAAGCGCTAAACCCTGTCTTTTGTATCGTGTGGAGTTACAATAAACTAACATATTTCATCACCAGGACGAGCAGTGATTCTTCAGTGTTGGCGTCCAGATTTTTATTTGGTTGGTGTTCGTTCATTATTTATTGAGGTGTCTGGCATTGTGTTTGGCCTTAAGAGCTGTGACTGTTTAGCACACTGACTTGAACTGCAGAAATTTATTTTTGCCTGTATTTTGAATGGGAAAAGAGACAGAGAGCATGAGAGAGAGAGACTACACACACACACACACACACACACACACACACACACACACACACACACACACACACACACACACACACACACACACACACACACACACACTTAAGTTCTGTGCTAACTATGGCTTTCACTGCTTTATTTGCCAACTGTTATTAAAGAACACAGTCAGTGATGTTTATTTAGCAGCTGCAAACCTGCTTCCTTCTAATTAATTTGCAAACCACTTTTCTGAGAACTAGTTTGTGGACAATTAAAACTAAATTTAGCTTTTAGGGAAGTTGCAGCGCCTCATCTCTTCTGCATAATGAGATGGAGAAATACAGCTTAAAAGACATAATTTGCGTCTCTAACAGGATATTTAAATATATGTATCGCTCATCCAATCTAGGCAGAAGTAAATGTAAAAATATTAGCTTCTTGCTTAAATAAGTGACAGACTAGAATTAATATACAACAATATGGTTACTGTAAAAGAATAATTCTCAACAAATCTCTTTACTACTAGCTCATTGACAGTATTAAATGAAAACCAATTAGGCTACCAGTTATAAGTAAATTATGGCGTCCTAGCTTATCTTGGAATGACATCACTGATACAACAGAATGCCTTGTCACCAGTCATTTCAAAATATTTTCAGTAAGTAGGAAAGTCTTAAAGGAACCATGTGTCTTAGACTATCCTCAAATATAAAATATATGCAAGTCTTTAGTTTATAATGCACCATTTCATACAGCTTGTAGCAGACATCTTAATCATACCTTTCAGCTTCTTTTTTCAAGAACTCGAGAGAAAGCCAAAAATGAGGAACAATTTTAAAATGTTATTCCAGTTGTCATAAAAAGTTAACAGGACTACAAGCTTTATATCAACATGCATTTTCTGAACAATAAGAAGTACGAAACTCTAATGTCTGATATTATTCCCTGATTGTTATCCTCCGTGAGCTACAAGAAATCAAAAAATTTTATAAGGGACAGATAAAAATTATAATGCAAAATTAAGGACATTCTGTAAAATTCCTGGCAGTTGAGAGGTGCAGCCTTATCCAGGGATAGGTTTGAAGGCAGCACTGCAGAGTTGTATGGCAACAGCAGTAGCAACAGTTTGAGGCTTAGAGTTCAGGCAGATTGGCAGCAGTAGGCAGAGACTGGGTTGTACACTCGTCTAATCTCAGACTTCTCCCAGCTTCATCATTCTAGCAGTGTGTGACACAGCAGCAGTGTCAGAAATAGAAGGGCACCAATCTACTGCTCACTGGTAACAACAGAAAGATCTCGTCTGAGATTGATTCTACAGATCAGTTTCAGTACACCATGATTCTCTAAGCAGTGGGGCAGAGATGAAAAATAAGCCTAAAATTGGAACACTTCACCAAAAGTGGAGCATTTGAGAGGTATGAGCAGACAATATTGTTTACATTAAGTTTGTAAAAGGTTTCAATAATATCAGCATGGGAGGTAGTATAAAAAAACTTGTCCAGGTCAAGATAAGCAGTGTCCCCAGAGTAACTACTGTCCACAATCTCTGGGAATTTTTAAAAGACATTTAGTAGTTTCAGCAGACAGGATTTCACCTTTAGAAAATCAAAGTGAGTGAGAGATCTAGCTCACTTAAGTTGTCTATGTCTGCACAAATGGATTCTGCTATGATATGCTTCATGGTCTTTGCATATGTATCTCTGCTACCTTTAAACTACAACAACAAAATCTTGCTTTCTTCCCACTTTCTGAAAGTTAAGAAAGTTCAGTTACAGATTTGCTGTTCTGAACTGTTTGGAATTTTCTAGAAGGCCAGTGCTTGCTTGGGCTAAAGGGAAGTCTCTGTGCCCACCAGTGGGAGTGGTAAACACTTAACAGCCTGCCTGCCCCTGTAGGTGTGGTTACTGCCTAGAAGCTGTAGTTTTAGTGGCCATTTTGGGTCAGTTCTAAACTCCTTGATCTCTCTCTCTTAAAACCCGGCTGCCTCTTGGTTTTGGTGTCTTTCCAGGCTTGCTAGCTGTTGCTGAATCACCTACCAAGGGGAGAAAACACTGAGAGAAGAAAAGGAGCCACTTTTGTGATTTTAAGTATTTTCTTCAGATTTTTTTTTGTTAAGTTTTACTGCTTTTCTGCCCACGTTTTGGCATTTTCCAGCTTGCTAAAGTTTATATCTGTATCAGTAACAGTATTTGGAACACATCCAGAGCCTGTTTACTGCATTTCCTGTGTTGCACTTAATTTAAAATCGTTTTTTTCTCTAAAAACTGCATTTTATCTGATTTTGGCCTAGCACTCAAGTGTGGGGTCATTTATTGCACTGCTGTGAATATTTTGCTGCTTGTGTATCTATGCTACCTTTAAACTACAACAAAAAAAGAAAAAAAAATCTTGCTTTTTTCTCACTTTCTGAAAGTTAAGAAAGTTCATTTACAGATTTGCTGTTCTGAACTCTTTGGAAGTTTCTAGAAGGCCAGTGCTTGCTTGGGCTAAAGGGAAGTCTCTGTGTTCACCAGTGGGAGTGGTAAACACTAAACAGCCTGCCTGTCCCTGTAGGTGTGGTTACTGCCTAGAAGCTGTAGTTTTAGTGGCCATTTTGGGTCAATTCTAAACTCCTTGATCTCTCTCTCTTAAAAACTGGCTGCCTCGTGGTTTTGGATCTATCCAGGCTTGCTAGCTGTTGCTGAAGCACCTACCAAGGGGAGAAAACACTGAGAGAAGAAAAGGAGCCACTTTTGTGATTTTAAGTATTTTCTTCTGATTTTTTGTTAAGTTTTACTGCTTTGCCACCTACTTTTTGGCATTTTCCAGCTTGCTAAAGTTTATATCTGTATCAGTAACAGTATTTGGAACACATCTAGAGCCTGTTTACTGCATTTCCTGTGTTGCACTTAATTTAAAATCATTTTTTTCTCTAAAAACTGCATTTTATCTGATTTTGGCCTAGCACTCAAGTGTGGGGTCATTTATTGCACTGTTGTGAATATTTTGCTGCTTGTGTATCTCTGCTACCTTTAAACTACAACAACAACAAAAAAATCTTGCTTTTTTCCCACTTTCTGAAAGTTAGGAAAGTTCAGTTACAGATTTGCTGTTCTGAACTGTTTGGAAGTTTCTAGAAGGCCAGTGCTTGCTTGGTCTAAAGGGAAGTCTCTGTGTTCACCAGTGGGAGTGGTAAACACTAAACAGCCTGCCTGTCCCTGTAGGTGTGGTTACTGCCTAGAAGCTGTAGTTTTAGTGGCCATTTTGGGTCAATTCTAAACTCCTTGATCTCTCTCTCTCTCTCTTAAAACCTTACAACTCTCTTTTTGTGCAGTTTTGCGCACTGAGCAGTGTTGGGCAGCGCCGCCTAAACAGGTTTAAACTATTCCAGGCTCCACAAAGTCTACTCTTCAGTTTTTCCCTTAGAACTGTTCAAACTCTCAAAGTAATCACTCTATTCTCTTTCTAAAGCCCTGCACTTGCTCAGTTCTTATAAAGAAACACTAACTAACTAAAGCACTTCACCCTCCTTGACTTCTCATAAGTATTAGGCTCCCGATTGGTCCTTCCTGATCAAGTGAAAAAACAGTCCCCTTCCCTAATCTGATCAGTAAAAAAACAGTTCCCTATACTAATCTGGTATGTCCAAGGGTCAATTTCAGAGTTACTCTCCAGTCCAGCTGGTGAATCTGGGAATTTTGAGGCAATGTTACAACAGCCTTATGTACACAGGCAACCCATTCCTCCTTCCAACAAACTCTAATACATGTGAGAGGTGCAGTTACACAGCCAAACTGGAGGCAGAGCTCTCTCAACCCAAGACTGGTACAGTCAATCAGGAGGAAAAGGTAACCACCCGCACCACAAGTCCAGTCTCACATAGACCTATTGCATCTGCATACCCAACACATAAACACACAAAAACATACTCAGAGGCTCTAAATAAAAATCTGCCTAAACAGCAAAGACCTCCTAAGCAGATAACCAAGCAACAGCCACCCCTCAACAAAACCCATGAATCACACATCTCACAAAGTCAGTGTGCCTCACAGTTACAGCCCTTAAGGCCAAACAACACACCAAATACACTTGTTATAGGAGACTCTATTGTCTGGCACACTGACATCCCGCTCACCAGACTGGACAAGGACAAGGTCACTGTAAGCTGCCTGTCGGGTGCCAGGATCCGCCACATAACACAAGTACTCAAGTCACTCCAAAGCAAGTACAAGTATGACTCCGTCATTGTCCATGCTGGTGTGAATGACCTGAGATGTACCTCCCTGGACTACATGAAAAGAGACATAGAGGAGCTCTCTGATCATGTAGCCCAGGCTGGTATGACCCTGACCTTGAGTAGCATCTTGCCCTCACCAAGGATGATGCCACAGTATGAAGACAAAATGATCAGTTTCAACAATTGGCTAAAGTATTGGTATCATTCAAAGGGGATCCAGTGTCTGTCAGCCTGGGATGACATGCTTGACAAGCCACGTTGCTTCGCTAGGGACGGCTTGCACTTGTCACCTTTCGTATACTGGCCAAGGCTGTTGCCACCCCCATAGTGCATTTTTTAGGCAAGGCTCAAAGGACAAACCCACCTCCATAGACAACCCAACGATAAAAAAACGAAGGGTAATGCTACTCAATGTCAGAAGTCTAAACCTCAAGATGCACGCACTCAAGATTCTCATCAGTATAGAGAAAATCGATGTCTGTGCAGTAACAGAAACCTGGTTCAAGGCTCCTGAGAGCACCCCAGCACTACCAGGTTATAACTCATACCAAAACTCAGACCGAAGCACAAAAGGAGGGGGAGTATCTATATTCATCAAAGATACCTACACCTCCAGGTTAGTGGCACTGCACGAAGCATCGGAAACCATCCATGTGCAACTAACAGCAGGCAAAACTGCCTTTCAGTTTGTAGCCTGCTACAGAACACCCTCCCTATTACAGGAACCCCACTTGGCATTCCTGAGAATACTGGAGAATATGAAGGTCTCTCCAAACACTATGTTATTGGGTGACTTCAACTACCCAAACATTGACTGGGCAAACTACTCAAGCCCAAACACCCTCGCCCAATGGTTCCTTGCATTTATAAACTCAAATACGATGGAACAACTGGTCACCACTCCCACAAGAGGAAACAACATATTGGACCTGGTCATCACCAACATGGGGAATCTATGTGTCACACCAGAGGTAAACCCCTCATTGGTAAGATTAGACCATAAACAAATATCCCTGGACATCCATATCCCGTCCCCACCCCCAGCCAAGGAAATCACTGTAAAGAATTTCTCATAAGCCAACTTTGCACTTCTCAAGACTGAGGTGGAATCCTTCAAAGCCCCCGGGCCAGAGGGTAATACAGCCCAATCCGCAGAATCCTTTACAAATGCATTCTATGAGCATCTGCAGGAATGCATGGATCGTGCTATCCCAAATAAAACCAAGACCCACTCCTCCAAAAACCGAAGACCTGTCTGGTGGACCCCAGCCATAAATAAGCTATAAAACAGAAGGAGGAAGCTACTACATGACAGAGCAAAATCCCAAAAAGGGAAGGCATCTCTGATCAGTATAAGCAAGAAACTTCGATCCCTCATAAAATCATCAAAGGCCAGTTTCGAAAGAAAAATTGCCCTAGACACTAAAGATAATCACAAGGCCTTCTTTAGTTATGTCAGGAATATGGGTGGTAACTCCCAGATATGCTCTGAATTGTTGCATAACGATACTAAATATACCAAACCTACAGACATAGCCAACATCCTGGCAGACAGATTCAGTGCTAACTTCTCCCCCCCTTCCCCCCACAAAGGAGCAAATGCTTATCCCAATTGTATGTAACCTCCCTGACATCATAGATGCATAGGTGAAAGCTGCCCTCTCCAAAGCAAAAAACACAGCATCTATGGGACCGGACGGTGTCCCAGGCTGCTTCCTACATGAGCTCTAAGAAGAACTGAACCCTCAACTTAAGTCACTGTTCAAACTTAGCCTTACTACAGGATATGTACCCAAAGAATGGTGAACAGCTACAGTGGTCCCACTCCACAAAGGTGGAGCCACAACGGACCCCGGGAACTATCGCCCCATAAGCCTGACTAGTCTGGTCTGTAAAGCTATGGAGCGTATTATCATGGAACTCATAAACAAAGACATTGGGAACCTCCAGATACTGGACCCTACCAAATTCGGCTTTGTTAAGGGCAGATCTTGCCTCTTAAACCTAGTTGATTTCTTTGAAACGGTTACCAAAGCCATAGATGAGGGCAAGGTAGTCCACACAGCCTATCTGGACCTCGCAAAAGCCTTCGACACAATACCCCACTCGGGCATCATAAATAAGCTTACTAGCTTAAATATCAACCCCTATGTCACAAGATGGGTTACAAACTGGCTCAGGGATAGAACCCACATGGTCAGAATTGCAGGTACCACGTATGAATCCAAACCAGTTACAAGTGACATCCCACAAGGCTCCGTTCTGGGACCTCTCTTATTTGGAATATACTTCTCTGAGGTACAGGCTAACACAGGGGGACTCTGGCTGACAAAGTTCACAGATGACTGCAAACTGGGAGCCATAATAGACTCTCCAGCTGACACAAGCATCCTCCAAAAGGGTCTCATAGAAACGGATGCTTGGTGCCAGAGCCACGGCCTCAAGCTAAATGCTAAGAAGTGCATAGTCATCCCCTTTGGGAAAAACAAAGTGCCCACAAATTACCACATAGGTGGTAATCCATTAAGTACGGAGGAAGTAATAGGGATTTGGGGACCCATCTCTCCTTTGACAATCACGTTGCCAAAATGGTTAGAAAGACCTTCTATATAGCCCACCTTATCACAAAAGGGTTCGCATCTAGATCAAGAGAGGTCATTGTGCCCCTCTACTCATCACTCATCAGGCCCATGATTCAATACAATGCCCCTTTTGGGATGTACCTTACCCGGCACCTGCAGCAACTGGAGAGACCCCAAAAGTACCTCACCAAGAGGATCATGGGCCTCAAACAGATGTCCTATGCAGCTCGACTAAAGAAACTCCAGCTCTACTCAGTTGCTTACCACTTACTCAGAGGCGATCTATGCCTGATGTACAAAGCCATGTCTAACCCAGAATTAATGGACATGCTCCACCTCAAAAAATCCAAATCCCTTAGAGCTACATGCTCCAGGGACTTAAACCTCAGCACAAAAATAAATAGGACATGCTGGAGGGACAGATTCATTTCCCAGAGGCTCCCCTCACTCTGGAATAGAATCCCAATTCATGTTATACAAAGTCCCTTGCTGACCCTCTTCAAGCGAAATCTGGATGCGTGGATGGGAAATTGCAAATACACCCCTGGGGTCTCTTCTGTGTCCCTGCTTGACAGAGGCACAGTAAACTAATCTTAAAGGGCTACCTACTGGACCTACTATATAGAGGCACAGTAGGCTAATCTAATAGGGAGGCAAAAGCCAAATACACTATGGCTAGGCTTATAAATGCCCTAGGGCAGATAGCCTAGTATCTACCTATGAACCTATACGACTGATAAGGCGGATGGTGCTATAATTACCTAGGTCTGTGGAGGGGCACACCTGTGCAGGGGAGCCACTGTGGCTGTTTTCCAGGTATCAGGTTTCAAACCCTGTAGGCAGGCTGAGGTTGAGATTGAAAAGTTTAAGTAGAGCCTTGGATAGCCCATACTCAGCACTGATATAGCCTTGTATCTTATCTGGTTCCACACAGACATTATTTTAGCCTCAAAGAGATTCTAAAACTTGTTCCAAAGTGATATCAGGGAAACCATATTTTCAGGGATTGTGGGGGTAACAATGTGGTTTGGTGGGGTGCCGCTAAAATAGTGGCTATATTATTGGTATTGTAAAGTGTGACATTATTATAGATGAGCTCAGTGCACCATTAAACATTATTCATAACTGAAGAAAGGCTTGTAGTTTCCTTTGGTATCCACACTGACCTTAACGTCATTTTCTGCTTTACATTTTCTAATAGTGCTCTTAAGTTCCTTCCTGGCAAGTTTCAGTATGGTCATGAGGTATGTGGGGGAGGGGATGTCTTACAGCTTCTCATTCTTTTTCTTCTTTTGTTTTCCAATTTATTATTATTGTAGTTCTACCATAGAGGTTTATTTTCCTTGTTTAGTTATACAATTTAGTATGGCAATAAAACCAGACAGGTTTATTCCAGAATTTACCATTATATTTATGGTGGACAGATACTTTTCCAAGCAGCTGCTTAGATGCTTGATAAAAATTGAGTTGAATATGATGGACCTCTTATTTAGGTCAATGTTCAAGGAACTGTTGTGAATTTTACATAAATCTTCTTAAATGTGAAGTAGATTTACCCTGGAGATGTCCCTAAAGATGGTTTTATTTGGTAGTGGAGTGGTACCATTAGGCCTGACAATGAAGGTAACTAATTTATGGTTAGATTTAAGCAAGAATTAGCAGATGCATGGTTGAGTACAGGCAAAGACAAATGTTGGAAGGAACATGTCTAGGATATTAGAGCCTCTAGTGGGTAGTTCTTATAATTTGTTCCAGAGCAGTTGTATTTACAAAATTTAGGAAATGCTGAACATATTTATTTTTAGAGGTGTGACTGTACTGTTCAATTCTTGGCTAATTTAAATCCTTTAGCCAGAAGGTATTTGGTTTGATATTTAACCCATCAGTGATATTAACGTACTTCCATGATATTTGTAGGACATTGATGGAGGTCTGTAGCTACTAATGAAGTACTGGTTGAATTTGTTAAGGGTAATTTAAATCTCCAGGAGCTCCCAAGTTAGAAGTGAGAGGTGATGGTGTTTCTGACAGATACAGATGCTGCTCCACATTTACCCTGTTGTGTGAAGGCATGATATTTGTGAAGTCCTGATACTGGATTGCTATTTTTGGTCTGAGTAACTACAAAAATATGAATGCATTCAATTTGCAGGGGGGCTCAGATAATGATGCCTGTATATTACATTTAGCTAATATTTTTTTTTAATCTCTTTTGAACAGATGTTATCAGTTGTTTATGCCATACAGTAGTTGCATTTGTTGGGGGGAAAAAACTCCTTTCTTTGCAAATTACAAAAATGGAAAAAGTCAAGAGAAATGTCCTATTCTAACTTTATACCCAAAGTTGTGGGGGATTCTTGTGCTTTTATTCTTGGTTACTTTGTGTTTAATTCATTTATTACTAACCTGTGCAAAGTTGTAGAAATTGGAACCATAATCCAGTATAGAGATGAAAGTACATTGATAAGCTATACAAATTCCATTAAAGAACTTTCACTAACTAGAGAAATGGCTCTCATCATCCCAATTAATTCTAAATTAAAAATAAATTAATAAAGTATGCTATTTAGTTCTAAAACTACCCTTGCTGACCAACATCTACTATCAAAACATCAAAAAACAATACCCCTGTAGAAGTCATTGACCAAACAAAGCTACTAGGAATTATTAGACAAATAGCTAAAATGTGTCTGTCACGTTTACTGTGCAATTTCCAAAACTACTCAAACACTAGTTATGCTACTTAAAATCAATTAATTCCCTACTCAGTAAGCAACATTGCAATGTGCTCTGTCTCTTTTAATCCCTAGACTATTGGATGCAGCCTCCACTTTAGAAAAATATTCCCAAAATATCAGTGCATAAACTTGGAAGAAGCCATAACAGAACTACCAGATTTGTAAGTAATCATCCTTCCAGGAAGCATCACTGAGTAGCATTCTATTACAATGGCTAGAACTAAGCAAAACCCTGAATTTCTCCCAAATGAAAAGTGCACATAGTATACTGAACAACCCTAATAAATGCCTTGCTATTAAAAATTTAATATCACATTATGTTCTAAAAAGAGAGCATAGATGTCAGCAACTAAACTGCATTGCAATTAAAATCAACTGCATACTTTGGAGAGTCCCCTTATGAAGTAGACATCTCAAAACTTTGGACCCCCCCCCCCACCTTACCTCATGACTCAAACTAATTTCAAACTTTTACATGCAAACTTAATCTAACCATTTTTGGACTTGCCACTGTATGAAAATTATAATCCACCTCACTGAGTCTACAAATTAATTTTCTTCTTTTATCCTCACTACTTTTTCATGTCAGTGTTTCATTTCTACCCTTCCTTACTCTTTCCTCTCCTCTCACTTCCCCTTTTTCTATCTCCTTTGTATCTACTATTTTAGCCTCACTCCTCCCCTGCCTGCAGCTTTACATTCCCTTACCTGTTTTTTTTCACCTGTCATATGTATTACTTCCATGTTTCCCTCCCTTCATTCTCCTACCTACTAACCTAGGACTGTTATGTTTCCACCACACCTGCTGATAATGCGGAACATTTTGCAATACCAATGCTTTTCTATCTTTTATTTATTTACATTATTCACTTAGGGTGCATACTCTATATTGTTTCTTTTTCTTACTTATATGTTGTTTATGTGTTTAAATTTGTGTACTGTATAATGGAGCTTTTATTCTTGGAACTCCGCTGAAAAGGGATATTTGCCCATTTGTACCAGCCAAGTTAAGAATGCAAATAAATAAATACATACATACGTACGTGCATACATACAAACATAAAGATATTCCTGTTCTGTCACTAGTTTGGTACTGAACAACTCTTCAACTTAAACTGTCTTGCTATGTGCTATTATCTGTTTATGAAGTCAACTGACTTTTCAGTGGGTCTTTAATGATCTTGCCTATTTTATGAAATAGGGCATCATTATAATCAATCTCCTTTTTTTCCATTTTTCTACAGCAGTTGTGTCAACATCTGTCAACTCTCTTGATTCAGTGTCATTCTCCTACCTTCCTCAACAATCATATCTGTCTGTCACAGGGCTTCTCTCATGCAATCCAACAGTATCTTGGCTGGACATCTTACAATCATACCTGACTGTTGCAGGTCTTCTCTCATTCAATCCACCCGTCTCTTGACTGGATATTTTTTTCCTTTATTCATCTTCCTGTCTCTTTCAAACTTTTATCTCTGTTTTTTGAAATAGGTGATGTTCAAAAAATTTTGCTATGAAGTTATACCAGTTTTTGAGATGCAAGGGTCAGATACACCTGCGTGGATATTTCAGAGTTTATCTGATTTAAGAAAATATTAGTGACTACCAATTAAATGAAGATAGCTCCTGGAGTTAAGTCTGACTAGAAAGCAAACTGTTTTACAAAATATTGTCCACATATGTTTTGCTTTAAAGTTATTTACACTTACCTATTTAGGTATGATTTTTTTCTGTTTCTTACTCATTTACAAAAAATGCAGGGGGTATGCATGTACCGGGGGGGGGGTGTCAATCTCCTTGATCTCCTCCTTACTGCCCCCCCCCGCACCATACCTCTTTAAATCAAATGACTTTATCTATAACCTTCACTTATAACACAAACTTCTTCACCCACAAAAACCCTTCTGCATTTCAAGATTATTCTAAAGGCTAATTACTTCTATCCTAAATGGCCACAATCCACAGTGTCACTCTTGCTTCTGCAGTCACCTCATAGTTTTACTCCCTCATGGATAAATGCATTGAAATGGCTGTTAGGAACATAAGAAAATGTGAACAATCCTTGGAAAGGGTTCACAGGAAGCATAAGATGCCCAGCTATATATACATTTAAGTAGACATACTTAGAAATCCTTCCACCAAAAATGCTGGGATAAAGTCTGATAAATTCAGAAGTAAGCCTCTAGGATGGAACTGACATATAAATGAACTGCAATAATGGAGAACACTGGACTGAAATAGTGTCTTTGCATGACAGTTGAAGTGATCCTGCAAACGTGTAGTTGTACACATGCATAGTACTGTCATAACATTTTAAATTAAGATCATTTGTCCGACAATTTTAGGTAATCTTTTTAGTAAACTTCTAGTCTAATTATATATATTTTTTAGTCATGATGGCTAGATATGTAATATAAGTTAATCATATTGTGACACCCCTGCACTGGCCCAGTAATCAAGGATTCTCAGTCCTCAACACTAGCACCAGTGAGGTATGTACACATTGGGAGGGTGACAAGTACACACACAGTAAAGCACAATTTCCCTTAAGAGCACAGAGAGATCACAGTTAGTCTTGTTCTGGTTTCTCCCTCTTTCTCTAGATCCCCAATAAGACTTCCCACTGGCACAGTTATAGAGTTTTGTCCTTAGCATAGGTTCCAAGCCAAGTTCTCCCAGTATTCTCTCTGTCCAACCAGTGCTTCATGTCCCTGCCCAAGTAGCTGACACACACAGACACACATACACACTTTGAAATTTGATTTATACACAAACACACACCTGGGAAAGGCTGGCCCAGGTTTACTGGCTATGTTCCCATCTGCCCAGACCATAAGGTAGTTATCACTGCCACCAGAGCCACTTATCAGCTACTTTAATGCCCTTCCCAAAGGGTGACCACTCTTACCGTGTAATGTTACTATTATTCAAATGGTAAGTGTGACCGAGGCCAAAGCTATTTAGGAGTGGCCTATACAGTATCACCAAATACGTATGCAAGTACCTAAGAACTTAAATATCTCTAAACAAATCAGCCACAATTAAAAGGTTTAAATATATTTAATAATAAATAATAAAAGAACAAGACAATACTCAATAACAGACACAGTTACTTCCGAGTTCCGAATCACAGGAAATATTTAAAAACAACATTGCATGACAGTCTCAAATAAACACAGAAAACATCTAAACTAATCTTCACTATATTCCTACAGTATCTATATCTAAAAGATACTTGTCCCTAGTTATTAACTATTAGCAAGGCAGAAGTGCTTAAGATGGATACTTCCAGGTCTAAAGACAAATGCAAAATGAATAGTCTCTGAGAGAGTTCCCAAATTAATATCAAAACATTACTGCTGGGTCAGCTGGATGACATCACTGCTTGTTACCTGCCTTCAGTTCCCAGGCTAACAGATACCAACAGAATTTTTAACATCTCTGTGTGAGAAGTACACATCTCTCAGACGTTTGCCAAGAACTGGAAGTCATAAAACAGTTATAGCACTTTTACATTTTGAACCTAGTAATTATTTCTGTTTCAAGACAATAGAAAGAAATTCCTAGCTCTAGACATCCTGTTTCCTTGCTGCCTTGAAACTAACTTTTATAGCACATCGTAAAACACTTTTAACTTATTTTTTTGAAGTTGTGCAAGTTAACTCTGTATGTTCCAGCTTCTACCATTAATATAGTTTATATACATTTCTGTTCTTTTCCAATAGGTACACTGTGATTAAACTCTTGAAGCTGAAGTACATAACATACAGTTCAACACACACATCTGTACCAGTAGTTTAATATACACATATATAGTTCTCTTACATTTGTAAGACAAGCCTATAGGTCATATTAATATTCACAAATGACGTATGATTATTTACAAAATTCCAGATAGCTGGGCTCACAGCCTCACACATGTGAACACATATTTTCATGTATGAAACCTTTTTGTATAGTGTAAAATACCAATGTACATGATAAACTTTTTGTAAAGTTTGTTGAATGTTCCTGTAGTAACATGCTAATAAATATCAATACTTTAATTATCATTAATGAAATGGAAATTATTTTATTGATATTAACTGTACATAAATATACTATTATTTTAGTACTTTGAACACATATTTAAAAAAATAATTTAATATATGGCAGTACAGGACCTATCACAGTGAAAAGAAACAGACATATCTTAGACTTACTTTTCCTTTCAGTGCTAAAAGGAACTAGTAGTAATGCTTTAATTAAAATTTCAGTAAAACTTGAAGACTAAACAAAATCATAACAGTTATCCTGTTAAAGTCTCTGTTTTATTATTATACTTAAAGCACGTCACTGCTGCTGCCATCTGTGGGTGTTACTGGTATTTGTATTTATAGGCATGATTTAAGTTCAGTCCTGTTTTGTCCATTATTATGTAAATCAACTCTACTGAAAAAAAGCTCACAGTGCTTTGTAAAACATCCTCTCTTCCTTACTAAAGAAATCATCTAGAAGCTTGAAGCATACCCTCAGGGATTGGAAAGCTGGTCATGCACTTAGGGTTGGCACCATTACTAAGGCTTTATTCAGGGACATTAGGCTATAAAGTCTGTTTTGAACTTCATTCCTGTGAAATATTCCATCTTGACCCGGAATACTTATTTAATATTCTGGATGTCAAATTTAGCTCAGCTTCACTCTTTTCAAACTTCATATTGCCCCCACCCCTCATTTCTCCTCTTATTGTCCTGTCTGTAACTACCCTAGATTAAGTCCAATCAGCACTCTCCAAAACTAAGACCACTATTCTATGGTTCTTGACTGTATTTCAGGATATCTACTTGCAAGTATCAGATACCACACAACCTTACCCCCCCTCTCTTTAACCACAGCCTTTCTACAAGCAATATATACACGCAGCTTGGAGAACTGCAGCAGTTGTCCCTCTCAGCATGGGTGGTCACAGTACTGACCATATTTCTCAACGTCTCTGTTCAAGAATTCTGGGCAAAGGAGGACAAAAGCCAAAATCAGGGCCAAGTTTAAATATAGGTCTGTGTCACTTAGAAAATTAATAGAACAGTAAGTTTTACATAAATATGCATTTTCTGAGCAATACAAATATGATACTCTAATGTTTGGCATTACTGATTGACTGTAATTAACAGAAAATCAATTATATATGAGAGACAGGGCAAAAATATGAGGCAAAATTCAGGGACATTCTACAAAAAGGGACAGTAGAGAGGTATGCTAATGACTACAATAACTATATATCTCTTAATCTTAGAAATGTTACCTGTGAGCCAATACATGTATTATTGCTGAACTAATTAACAATGACATAGCAAACTTCTCAACTTCTTAGTACAGGAATTCTGGACAATGGGAAAAATAACTTGGGAACAAAGGTCCAAAATCAGGCATATATTTTGAATATTGCTCTTATAAAACTAAAAAGTTGGTAAAATAACAGGTTTTATTAGCATGTATTTTCTGAATGATTTTAAGTCTTACACTCAAATGCCTGCCATAATCTTTTGATATCAATCCTGAATTATTTGCTAAAAAATACATTTTTTATGAGGAACAAACTAAAAATGTGAGGGAAAAATCTGGACATTCTGTGCAGTTCTGGACAGCTGAGAGGTTTATGAGCTAAGCAGCCTTCAAACCCTTGATCCTAATCAATTGGCATTTTTTAAAGGATGGTCGTGTCTACTCAACATAGTTTATTTGACAAAGTCATGGGAGCCTTTTTTGGCATTGCCTACCTTGACCTTGGCATAACCTGTGATCATTTCCCCTATGATACCATTTTCCATACAGATATCGTAGACAAATTCTCCAGTCTGAGTGTAGAATTCCTTCATTGCCCACTGGATAGCTAATTGGCTTGCTGACAGATCTCATTTTGATCAAGATGGTGGTATATCTTCTACCTACAGAGATGTCACTAATGATATTCAGCAAAGGTCAGATTTTGCAATGCTCTTATCAGGCCTTTACTTCTTAAAACTGATAACTGAGCATCCTAAGTCTAAACTGAAAAATAGGCATAGTTGTCTGTGTCCACCCATGATAGCCATATTCCTAGCAGGGGCTAGATGAGACCACTGCCAGGTATGTTAACCTTGGGTTCACCCTAAATGCCAAGAAGTACAGAATAGTTACTTTTGGAAAAGCCCCTGCCAATTTTCTCTTATCACAGTGCTGTTCTCCTCCAAAAAAAAAAAAGACTTATTAGCGTTCTTGCTTCATATGTAGATAAAAAGCTTTGTTTTGATTACTGTATCTTTAGTTGTGGTTAAGGGAGTCCTGTGCTTATCTCTCAGGTATCTCACCTAGGTTAATAGACATATTTTGTCCCTGTATATTTCTTCCTTACTAGACACATCATGGAATACAGTGACCCCTTTGGAATGTACATATCTAAGCATCTTGCACAACTGATTATTATTTTAAAAAAATCACTAGCTTAAACCGCCTAATCTACTCTAACTGGTAAGAATCTCTCTCTTGCTCTCTCTTTTACTCTATCTTGTGCATCCTCTTAAGAGGTGACATCTGAGTAGCATTTAATGCTATTAAAGTTTCTCTGTTTTTTGTTCTCAGCTTTACAAATATCCTGTCAACTTTCCTAAATATCTTCTGTATGATCAGTTATGCCTGCTGGCTCATTAGATTTCATTATCCAACACCTTCTGAGCTTTTGGTATAGACTCCCTTTGCACGTGAAGCAAAGTGCATGTTGCCCAGTAGACCACTGAGGAGACTAGCCCAATTTCTCAATTGCCCTAAAGCACTGTCTGGTTAAGTGACATGCTCAGTGTCACACAATATGCAAATGGAGGATAAGGGAATCAAACCTTGGACTACAAGAAGCAGCTTTAAACAGCTCATAATCTTAATCCTCTGTGCTAAGACTAGACTAGACTTTCTACAAATTCATGCCAGGTATTAGTGCAAATTATCTTTTGTCCATGAGGAACTTGTCTCCTGTAGTCACTACAAGAGTAATGTTTTTTTTGGTTCAAATAATTTTATAAAAATTTTTTTTAGAAACAATAGTTAATGATTTTTGTAAGTCAAATAAAATAAGTTAAATAACTATTTACAAATATACAATGGCCTCAAGTCATATATATATATATATATAAAAGGAGTACAATCATTATTACATATATAGATGCTATACATTATTAATCAAACAGTGAGACAAAATAAATGATGACTTCTTGCAACCTCTCTTCTCATGTAGGTTAATTTGTGACCATCTTGACTGTCTCAATTAGGGAGAAAACTTTCTCCCAGGGATTGTTGGTCCACTTCCTAGGAAATATTCTCATTTCAGTGACTCTGATTTCTAACAAAGCCACCTCTTTCAATAGAGTTAGAAAATCCTCAAGAATTGAGCTGATAGTGGAGTTCCATTTCCTTGTGATGCATTTTTTTTATACTGACATTATAGTCCAAAGAAGATAGCGGTCTTTCCTTTTCATTGCAGTGGTTTCATTTATATTCAGGAGAATTAATAACTTTGACAAAGTTAAAGAATCAGTTTAAATGGCTTGCAGAAATTCACCAATATCTTCTCAACATTTCTTTATATAAGAACATTCATACATAATATAAGACCAATCTGCATTACATTTCAAGGAACACCTCCAGCATAGTATTTCATTCATATTACTAAATCTAGCTATTTTACTTGGAGTATAAATGGCTCTATGAAGGAGCTTCCATGCAAAGATTTTCCAACTTTGTATATTTGAGGTCAACTTTATAGAATATAATATATCTTTTTTGGTCTCATTTGATAGGAATAATGCATGATCTTTAGTGATGAAATTCCAAAATTTCTGATTAGCTTTTGTTTTATAGTTAATGATAATTTTATATAAGTTTGAAGTTAAATTTGTCCAATTAAAGTCTCCATATATTACTTCATATAAATGAAGTATACATTTGGGCATGGAACTAAATGAGGAATTATCTATTGTTTGACATAGATCTTTTGCATAAGCTATTAGGGTGTTAAGAGCTAACCAATCTCAACATTTCTTTATATAAGAACATTCATAAATAATATGAGACCAATCTGCATTACATTTCAAGGAACACCTCCAGCATAGTATTTCATTCATATTACTAAATCTAGCTATTTTACTTGGAGTATAAATGGCTCTATGAAGGAGCTTCCATGCAAAGATTTTCCAACTTTGTATATTTGAGGTTAACTTTATAGAATATAATATATCTTTTTTGGTCTCATTTGATAGGAATAATGCATGATCTTTAGTGATGAAATTCCAAAATTTCTGATTAGCTTTTGTTTTATAGTTAATGATAATTTTATATAAGTTTGAAGTTAAATTTGTCCAATTAAAGTCTCCATATATTACTTCATATAAATGAAGTATACATTTGGGCATGGAACTAAATGAGGAATTATCTATTGTTTGACATAGATCTTTTGCATAAGCTATTAGGGTGTTAAGAGCTAACCAGTCAGTGTTTGATAAATTAAATGTGTTAATTAACTGACTCATATCTGAAACTATCAGATTTTCCATACATTGGTTCCCAACATTTGAAGTTATTTCTCTTCCATGAGTTAAAGGTATCTGTGGAAATGTTGAAAAAGTTTTTTGTAATTTTTAAATTGATTTAATAACTTGAACCGTAATTTGATGTCAACGTTATTATTTTCAAAATTCCGAAAAGTATTGTAAATGTAATTTATATAATTTAGATTAGTAGGTTTGGTGCAGTTGTATTGCAAGTTAATACAAATAAAACACCAGAGCTTATTATTCTGATCATTGAGTTGTATGTTATTTGCTAATTTACATTCTTCTTGAAAAATAACAGTATGTAATGTTTTCCATGCTGAAGAAAATGTTGGATCTATCCAATTTATTATTGTTTTGAAAATGGATGCTTTGATATAAGTTTCTAAATCAGGGAAGTTAATACCTCCCATCTCCCAGGGCCTAATATGGTTTAGAAAAGCTATTCTGTTTTTTGGGGGTACCAAAGGAAACTTATAATGATTTTATTTAAATCTTTTAAAAAATTTTTTGCTAGGAATTATAGGAATAGTTTGTGTAATATAGTTTACCTATGAGAGAATGACCATCTTTCTTAGCTGCATTCTATTTTCGAAGGTTAAATGCTACGTATTCCATTTTCCTATTAATAATTTAAGGGTATTCAGGATATTGTTGTAATTTGTAGATAAAGTTAATTCTAGGTTTTCACATAAACAATCCCTAAATAATTTAAAGAGGAAACCTGTTTACCAACTATTTGATTTATGTTAGTATTTGATTTAGTTTTATTATTTAATAATATATGATTTGATTTATAAGCATTAATTTTTAGACCTAAAATCTGATGAAATTTTTCAGCTAAAGAGTTTAATTCACATAGAGACTCATCTGAGTTTAACAAGGTGAGTAGAATATCATCGGCAAAAAGCATTATTTTGGAGTTAAATTGATTATAAATGTCAATGCCTTTAATTTTGGGATTTGAACAAATCTCAGAGGAAAAAAGTTCAGTTGCTAGGGCAAATAATATTGGAGACATGGGGCATCCTTATTTGGTGCCCTTAGTAATTTTAATTTCTTCTGATGTGAATGGACCTAATTTTACATATGCCAAATTGTCTCTATAGATATTCTTTATTAAAGTGATGAATTGTGCAGGAAAATTATAAATTTGTAGAACTTTGAATAGATAATTCAAATTTAGTGAATCAAATGCTTTTTCAATATCTAATGTGACTATTAGAGCTTCAGTTTTGTCTTTATTTAAAATGTCTATAGTGGTTAAAATTCTTTGTATGTTATCATGGGTGTGTGTGTTGTAAATAAACCCTGTTTGGTCATCACTAATGACTTGAGTTAGAGATTTTTTGATCCTATTAACCAGAATAGACATAAGAATTTTGTAGTCATTATTGAGGAGTGAAATAAGTCTATATGAACTACATGAGTTAGGATTTTTATTTTCCTTTAAAATAGGTGTAATCAATGAGTATCTCCATGAAGGTGGAATTGTGCCATGTGAATATGTTTAATTTAGTGCCTTTTGTAATATTATTATGACAGATGTTGGGATTAGTTTATAAATTTCTATAATGATTCCATCTATGCTTGGGGCTTTATTATTTTTACCTCTTTTAATTTTTTCATTAATTTCTTCTAGCGTAATTTGTTTTTGAATATTCATGTTTATGCTCTCTGGTATTTTATTTAAGTTTGAGTGCTCTAGGGATATGTTTGTATTGCTATGAAGTGAGTCATTATTATTGTAGTGTTTTGTAAAATAAAATTTAAAAGCATCCAAAATGTCACTTTTATATCTGAAACATTTTTCTTGTTATCCCCTTCATGAATTATGTTTGTAATATTATTTGCATTGGAAAGTCCTTTTAATCTCATTGCTAAATTATGCATATATTTAGGAGAGATTGAATAAGAATTTAATTTTAATTTTTCTAAGACCAAATTGGTTTTATGCATTAAGATATCATTGTATTTTTTATTTAATTCTCCAATTTCCTTCTTTTTTACAACAGGATATTCTAAAACCTTTAGGTTAGTTTCTATGATTTGTTTTTTGTATGTTAGTTAGCTCTGATTCCCATTCCTTTTCTTTATTATTATACCAAGAAATAATTTTATCATAAATATATGCCTTTAGAGAATCCCATAAAATAACTATATTTATGTCACTAGTATAGTTTGTATCCAAAAAATATTTTATTTCCAAGTCTAACCATGGCTTAAACTCTTTTAGTTTAATAAAATATGCTGAAATTCTCTTGGTGATTGTCAATCTTCTGAAATCCATTTGAATTCTAAGAATAAGCAAGTTATGGTCAGATAGGGGGCAGGGGATTATAGAAGAATGTGATATTTTCAGTTTTGAATCATGGGATACATATATTTTATCAAATCTTGTTTGGGTGTTGAATCTATAGTCACTATGGGAGAATAGTAATGAACGTTCATTCTTAATACTAAATGAGTGTAATAACTGAAAATTATCTATCCATTGTTTAAGAGTTCTCCCTGTAGATGTAATAAGAAAGGGTCTTTTGTTGGTGGTCTCCTGGCTATCTAAGATACAGTTAAAACCTCCTCCCAAAATTAAGTTACCTTTAGAAGTTTTGTTAATAAGTTCTATGTGCTTTTTAATAGTTCCTGCACCTATACCCGGAAACCAATACAAATTCACCAATGTCCAGATTCTTTTACTATATCTTACTATTACTATTGATAAAAGCCATCCTTATCTTCATAGATATATAAAACTTGAGGATTGATAATATTTTTCTTCCATAGTATTAATACCCCTCTGTTTTTTTTTACTGTATGATGAGTTAGATAGCTTTAGGAAGTCACTTGGGTTCCATGTGAGGTTATCATTAGCTTTAAAGTGAGTTTCCTGCAAAAATACCACTTGTGCTTTATTTATTTTTAGGTATTTAAGTAAGTTAGATCTTTTCCTAGGGTTATTTAAACCATTTACATTTAATGAGAGTAATACTATATCCATCTCGTTAATTTGTTATTGAAGAGTTTTGATTGAAATGATGACAATATATTTTGTCATTTATTTGTTGTGTTGTTGTCTTTTGGCTTTTCCCAATTCTGGGTCACCACAGCGGAACTCTGATCTGCTAATGATTGGCAGCAGATTTTCACAAACGCCGAGGTGCCAGCTCGACATTCAACCTTCAACTAAGGCATGCCCATTTAAGCATGTCTTTCGAATGCCCACCCAACTGTGGGGAGGACATGCAGACCCAACACAGAAGGCACTCCCTGCACTCCAGCCGAGAATCGAATGGGAGAACCTCTTGCTGTGAGGCAACAATGCTACCTCTACACCACCGCAGATGTTGTCATTTATTTGTTGTATAATCTCCATATATGCATTGAATTCAATGGTGAGACTGTTACATTCTTTTAAACTATGTAAATTAGAATCTGAATGAGGCCAGAAGAGAAAATCAACAAGTGTACAATAGTAAAACTTATACATGTGCATAAACAAATATTTAGAATTACCTTTTAACAAACATGGAATGTATAACATTCCCCATCTGAGTGAACTAAAAAGCTCAGTCAGATTAACCTTCATTGCAAATATTGAACCAAACATTAATGAAAAGTTAGAGGCTCCATTGTATGTTATTCTGGAGGTTGCAATTAAATCAAATCAAATATATGTGATTAATGTAATCAATGATATTTAAGAAATGTGCTTACTATAAAATAACTTGATATAGATTCCAAGCACTAACATTTTATCATATATTACATTGTGTGCGTTAATTCGGGTATGTTTCCTTTTTAAAATGTATTTGAATATAATAAGTGAATTATCGTATAATGTGTTCGATAATCCATTTTCCTTCCATCTTTTATGAGTATCTATATGATGACTAGATCATTTTGTAACTGCCTTATAGGACATACTTTAGTCAGTGTTGTGCAATTTGTTTACACTAATAACAATTATAAACTCAGAGAATTAAACAATTTCTAAGATCTGTCATCACTCTAATGGATTAGTTTAGATATGAGAACTATAAAGGTCTGCATATATATAAATTACAATGCATATACAACTGCTGCTCAAGGCTATGCTATACAACAATTATACATGAAAGAGCTCCATATCATGTTTGTTACTTAACCTTAAACTTCAATAGAGAGTTCATTTGTTATTAGATTACTGAGAGAGTCTATTGCATGTGATGAGCAAGGTCCTAAATTACTATTTCACATTCGTATAATATCAATTAGAAAAAACAATTCAATTTAAAGCTGCATTACAATAACTAAGCATTAATAATAGCTGTAAGTTAGATAATGACAATTATTAAAAGTAGTTAAGATATCCATTTAGTTAGCTTCATGGTAAAAATGCCTTTACAACCAGTCAGTTTTCAGCAAGAGAAATTCCATTAATAATGTAGTCTTATAGGTTAGCCATGTTTGTCTGAATTAAATAACATGTTGCAGACTGTTCACTATTTTGCATTCTATGTCTATTATAGTAAGCTATAGTTCAATACAATAAATATGAAATTTGTCTCAATGCATGCTTGTAAAGACCCAGTATCGGTTTATATCTTACACATTCTTTTCTTATCTAGTCAAGTAGCTATTTTCAAACATAACATATCTTCCTTTGATACTTCGTTGAATATGATAACATACAGATTTCTTAAGTCATTTCTCTTCTTTATTTATTTATTAACTAAATAATGCACATTCATGAAGAACTTCAAAATATCTAATAATGGGTCTAATGCTGAATATTTCAACTTTGCATGTATAAATGTATTCATTTTATTTCTGTTTTATAATGTCTGTTAGTAAACTATAATATATTCATACCTCATAATATCTTCTTTCCACCCCTTCTTTCATACAGAACATATATTGAACAGTTATACTATTTATGGAAGTACTGTCACTTTAAGGCCATAAGGAAGTGTAATGTGTTTGCACATTAGCATCGTATGCTTGCATCTACATCATCTCCTGTAGTAAGATAAATCAGGACTTTAACTGTGTTTCTTTGCTAACTATAAAGTTATTCAGCAAATAAACAGAGAAGGATTCTATTAACACAGCACTTTGTGTTACAGGGGGTTTCTTCGCATATCTATAAAACAGAAGCTAAATATTCAAACAACACTTCGTGATGTCCTGAAACTATATTCCTAAAACTTAGACTAATTTGGAAAGTATGTGGCTAAACTTCTTGATGAGTCTCCAGCTGTAAGCCTGAGTAATAACCTATGACCTATCATTGCATGCATTATTACTCCAGCTGTAAGTCCAAGTAATAACCTATGAACCTGTCATTGTTCATAGCTTCACAGGTTCATAGGTGTTTACTAGGTTAATGACCACAAGGGCCTTTTTAAGCCTAGCCATGCATCCCAAATCTCTGACAAGTTCTGATACCCTTGATAAGTGTAAGCAGGGCTTGGGAGATGAAACATGTACAAGCTAGGGCCTGGGAGATGAACCATTTACAGATTTCCTGTGTCGATTAGAGACATAGGTGCCTAACAAGGGATGAATTTCCTGTTCCCCAACCAGTTGTCCAGGTTGCACTTGAATAAGGTTAGGGTAGAACTCTGCTTCACATCGATGGGGAGCCTGTTCCAGAGACAGGGTAACCTCTGGGATATATACCTGTCTCTCCAGCAGATCCTGTTTATATCACGTGCAAGGTTTAAGTCTTTAGAATGGGTAATTCTAGTGCTATTTGTTTTGTGGATATGCAGGAGGCCCATCTGAGAGGGGTCTGACAATGCCCTGTATGTCAGGCATAGATCTCCCTCAAAAGCCTGTAGGAGACAGAATACATGGATAGGGCCGTCTGCATAGGACATTTTACTTAAGCCCTGTATTCTTTTAGTGAGGAACCTCTGTGTACGCTCTAATTGTTGGATATGCCTGGTTAGGTACATATCAAAGGGGGCATTTTACTTAGTGATAGGTATGATGAATGCCAAATATAGTGGAACAATGTCTTTCTTGGACTTAGATGCCATATCTTTGTGTTTAGGTTGCGCAACATAGAATGATTTCCTCACTATTATATACACATGAGGCTCAAAGGCTAGATTACTATGTGTGTCTCTAAGTCCCTGACCTCTGGGTCAACTCTAAGGGGTGTGTTGTCAATATGATAATTACAAGGGGTGGATGACTTCCCAAAGGATACCATTATGCATTATTTAGTCCATGGCTCTGACACCAGTTGTTTGTCTGTGTCAGCCCCTCATGGAGAACACTTGTTTCAGTGTGAGATTCAATGACAACTCCTAATTTGCAATCATCTGTAATTTTAGTCAGCCAAAGACCACTGACATTGGCCTTGACTTCAGACAAGTAAGTGCCAAAAAGGAACAGTCCAAGGACTGATGCCTGAGGGGCTCCACTTGTGACTGGCCTCTTTGTGGAGGTGGACTGCCCAATTCTAACTTCCTGGGTGACATATGAGTTTGTACTTAACCTCTTGAGTTTGTCAACAATGCCCGAGTGGGGTATTGTGTCAAATGTCTTGGCAGGTCAAGGTAGGCAATGTGAACCATTTTGACTTCATCCATTGCTTTGGTGACCTTCTTAAAGAAGTCCACTATGTTGAGTAGGCATGACTTGTCATTGACAAAACCAAACTGGGTTGGGTCCAGTGTCTGGAGGCTTACTATATCACCATTAATCATTTCCATGATGATTATTTCCAGGGCTTTACATCTAAGACTAGTGTAACTTACGCATCTGTAGTTTCCAGGGTCTGTAAATGGCCCACCTTTGTGCAGAGGGGATGACTGTTGCTGTTCTCCATTCATGAGGCATGAAGCCTGTTTGGAGGCTATAGTTAAGTAGTAATTCCAGAGGCCTGGCTAGGTTATGTTTCATGCTATTTAAAAGGCATCCTTGGATATTGTCTAGGGCTATTGATGCAGTGTTCTTGGCCTTAGAGAGAGAGCATTAAGGACCTGTTCCCTAGAGATAGCAGGGGAGTTATATTTGATGCTATTTCCTGAGGGAAGGTTGAGACAGGAGAGAGGGGTAAAGCTGGAGCTGAATTTATTGGCCAGTAGGTTTGCTATATCTTCTGGCTCAGTATAGGTGGCTCCATTTACAATGAGCTCTGCAAACAACTGTGTATTGCCTTTGAGGTTACGGGCATAACTAAAGTATGCCTTGTGACTGTCCTTGGCCTGGGAGGCCAAATTCACCTCAAATTTGGCTTTGGTAGACTTCATTTGTTCTCTGAGATGTTTGTTTAGTTTGATGAGAGTACTTTTATCCTGCTGGGTGCTGCACCTCTTATTTTTTCCATGACTTTCTTCCTTCTGTTATACAGCCTATTGATTTTGTGATTCCACCAGGGTGGCTTGTTTTTTCAGTTAGTTCTGTACTTTTTCCTGGTGGGTAAAGCTGCCTATGTGCAGCTATTAACATGCTTGTACAGGGTTTCTGTGAACAGTTCTGCATAAGCAGCAGTGTTCTCAGGGTTTAGGGAGGCTTGAAATATTGGCAAGTTATCCCTTAATAGCAGGAGGTTAGCCTTACAGTAGTGCCTAAATATTCCAAGTTAAGCTCGGGGGTCCAGGTTTTGTTTTTACTTCAAAGGAGGGCATTTTGTGATCTGAGCTTACCAGGGAAGATATTACAGTAGGGAGGTGAGCAGCACTCTCCCATATTAGTGAGGACCACATCCAGTATGGCTGCACTCCTGGTTGGTGTATTGATTATCTGGTTCAGGGAATTTGTGATTACAAAATGCAGGAATCTATGTGTCTGTACATTTGGTATCATATAGAATTCCTGGTAAATTAGTAATTAAAGTCACCCATTAATATGGTATTGGTTTGGATGGTTAGTGTTTCTAATAAGTTTAAATACAAGGTATGGGTTTCCTGGGGTTATGGCGGGGCATCTATAGCTGGCAAGGAAGTGATATTGGATTTTGCCTGTGGTGGTTTAAACATGGAACAGCTTAAGTGCATTGTCCTGCTTGACCAGCCCTGAAGTATATTTATTTTTGATGTAAATAGAGACACCTCCACCTTTAGTCCTTGTTTGTGTATTAGCTGGTCTAAATATATGGAAGGCATTATAACATTGCACTGTTGGTGTGCTCTCTGTAGTTTTAACCATGTTTCAGTGACCGCACAGACATCAGCATTCTGTAGGGTAAAGAGAGCGTCTAGGGAGTGGAGTTTTTTGTTTAGACTCTTAGCATTGAGCAGTAATACCTTTAGATTTTCTTGGTTTTGATTTGCTATATCAGAAGTACTTTCAGTTCAGCATTGCCTAAATAAGGCACTATGGGGGACGACAGTGTTTTAGCTAATATTCAAAAGCCTAGAGGAGAGGTGCAGACCACCCTGGAAAAGCATTGTGGTCTGTGTTATTACTCCAGCTGTAAACCTGAGTAATAACCTGTGAACTTATCATCGCATGTGTTATTACTCCAGCTGTCAGCCTGAGTAATAACTTGTGAGCCTATCATTGCATGCATTATTACTCCATCTGTCAGCCTTAGTTATAATCTATTAGCCTTTCAATGTATGTGTTATTTCTCCAACTCTAAATCTGAGTAATTATCTATGAGCCTATCATTTCTTGCATTATTACTTCAGCTGTAAGCCTGAGTAATAATCTATGAACCTATCACTGTATGTTGACCAGCTTCGGTTCTTGGACAGCCAGATTCTTAAACATCATCTGCATTGTTGCAGCAGGCACAGGATGGAGAGCATCTCTGCCATGAAACAGCCTGACGCAATTTACACTCAGAACTACACATATCGGCCAGGATGTAGTCTGTGTATGACAGTGACACACTACAACAGCTGCTTACATTGTTTGTGTCAGTGGCACATCAAATCTCATTCAGTTTGTACTTTAGGGTATAAGCCACAGCTGCAGCTGGGATACATTGTTTGAGTACATATGGCATACAAACAAATTCCTTAAACCCAAACCATGTCTACTGTTTTTTCATTTTCATTTAGCATGAAAGCAAAGTACTATGTAAAGGAAACTGTGCTCACAAGAGACATTCTGTTGTGTGACTTCCTACTCAACAGTATGTAATCCAGCAGAACAACTCACCTCAGATATGGAGATGCTGATGTTTGTCTTAATTCCTTTACACTCAGCTGTGCATTGCTTGTCTATATGCTAGATGGTCAGAGGAGGCCTAAAACAAAACATCATCTGCAAACAACAGATACCTCCTCCAGTTCTCGAAAAGAACAGACTATTAGCCTTAGCTGTGTCTTCATATGTTGTCTGTGAAAATCGCAAGAAAAATGTGACTTGACACATGATTATTGCACCAGATATGAAGGGACTGAAAATATCAGTAATGTAGAGATGCTCACGCACCATATTCTGACTTGACACCTCCTAGAAGTGCCACATTACTTATACAAGTCCACAAAACACTACTAGGGCAGAGCCTGGAGGGCATATATTGCATGTAAATGAGGAAAAGTAAGAAAAAAGTTGGTGAAGCAGAGAAAACATAATTTGTGAGTCCCCTCTGCAGCCCACGCAGGAATGATAATGCCATGAAAAACTAAAGCTGAAGCATCCATGCCTAAGTGGCAATGGTAAAAAAGGGTGCAATGCACACATAAAACAGATACGTGAAAAGATGGATATAAGTATAAAACTGGAACAGTGAAGAAAAAGGCTGAGGGAAGGTAATAATATAAAACATAGCTGTAAAAGATCCAAGAAAGATTACATCAAAGAAGCAAAAGATGAGGAAAGAGGCTGATCTCACTGGATAATTTTCAGGTTCAGTCTAAGGTTAGAAAGGTAAAGCAAAAAAGAATATCCTCACAGTTAAGGTAACATTTACAAAGAAGTACAGTAAATGCTTACAGCACATTAAAATGTATAAAGTCCTACTTACAAAGAGAGCATTGTAAGAGTAGTTTTAATCTGTTTCATTTAGTATATTCACTGTCTCTTCAAAACTGTTGCTAGCATGATCAAATAGAAGCTGTAAGAATAATATAGAGAAAAATGAAATAAAAAGGGTTAACTTAGAAGTAGTACAAATGCTAAAAAATAGTTTAATTAGATATTGGCATCCATGCATAAAGGAATATGTTATTGAGAAACAGAGTTTGTAAAAATAGCCGTGCAGATGGTGGTTGGAAAGACGTCAACAAGATAAAGATATGTAAAATCAAGGACTGAAACATCAAGCAAGATAAAGCAGGAACCCAGAGTTTCAGACAGTGCAAGAACACTGAGTTTCCCAGGACCATCGAGCTTCAAAGAACCAAGAAACAAAGGAAGACTGTTATACAACAGACTTGGGAAAAAAAATCAGACTGTATAAATATGAGTGTGTATAAACAAGCTTTGGGAATTTGTCATAGAGAGCTGGCAGTATTCATGTTACATGCTTGTAGACCCAAAAAGCAGAATTGTAACAGTAAACTTTGCTAACTGAAGCAGTTGGTCTCAGTGTATTTATTGTACTTAGTACAATACAGTAGTAAAGTAGTTGGTCACAGTAAATAGCTAAGTACTGTGGTATGCATTTTTACAAATGAGTAGCAACAAGAATCCAACAGAAGGCATGCATATAATTTTACAATGGTGAGTCACAGCTGACGAACTGAATGGTTTCTTCTTGTGACAACTAGACCTTCTTTTTTTATTTTATTCAGTTAGCACGTCCAGTCACAGTGCAAATATTTGCCTTCTTGTTTATCCTTTCAGAAAAGATCCAGTTGCACAACAGCTGATTTCTGCAAGTTCCACAGGTCTTGTACATTCATGTCACTGAATCTGCCAGCTACGTCTGACCACCTTTTGGGAGAATTGGTGATAGGCTTTCCAAGTTTTCTTGTTGGAACATTTGGCCAGCTTCCACACAGAAACTGGTAATTCTCTTTTTGTTTCTCATTCTACAGCATGGATGCCATAAAGGAAAGGAATACAAAGTGTAAAATTACTTTTCAGGTAGACAGTAATGACAGTCCAGCACATGTATGTTTAGATTTTAAAGATTGGTATAAACAAAACTGTAGCACATGTAGTACTTTACTAGTTAAAGTTGATGTCAGTGCCTTATGTAAATGAATTTTTACTTATGATTGGTACATGTCTAATGTCAAAACTTACAAGTATCGACCAGGGTGTGTGCTTTGTGACAGTGATGATAAATCTGTCTAGTGTACTACAGAAAGATTGTTACACAGGTTACATCCCCTAAAAAACAGCCCTTATCTTTTCCTCTGTATCCTGATCCAAAGACCCTCCTTAACTCTTCTGCACATACTATTGAGACACTTTTAAAAGACATTTTTTATTTTAAAGATAAGCTTCTACAAGACCTACATATTGATTTGGTAACTGCTTTTGTTACTGACTGTTCAGAGTGGAGTTCAGCTTTATTTACCAAATCTAGATAAAAATTAAACAAACAGTTTAATGAATTTCAAAAGGATAGTCAAATGGAGTGGAATACATTCTGTCAGTCTATGGCAACTTTGTTGTTTCAATGTTCGCATAGCTTAGAGGATCAGTTATAAGCACTTGAAGTTAAAAATAACACTCTCCAAGATTGGGAAGTAAAGTTTAAATTGCTTACAAAAGAACTACAGGCAGAGTAAGACAAAACTGCACAATATGACACAATATTGCAATGTTACAATTGTCTCATGTACACGGACAACCCTCTCCTTCTCCCACAAAACACAAATACATGCGAGAGATACAACTATATAGCCAAACTGGAGGCTGAGCTCTCTCAACATAGGACTGGTAAGACCAGACAGGAGGAGAAGGTAACCACACACACCACAAACCCAGTCTCACATAGTACTATCACAACTTCATATCATACACATAAATACACAAAGACATATTTGGAGGCTCTGATCAAAAATCTATGAAAACAGCAGAGGCCACCAAAGCAGACACCCGAACAACTGCCACCTCAGGACACAACACATGCAACACATAGACCACATAGTCAGTGTGCCAAACAGTCACTGCCCTTAAGGCCAAAAACACTCGTCATTGGTGACTCCATAGTCAGACACACTGACGTCCCGCTCACCAGATCAAACAAGGAAACGGTCACAGTAAGCTGCCTGTCGGGTGCTAGAATCTGCCACATAACGCAAGCACTCAGGTCTCTCAACAGCAGGTACAAGTATGACTCTGTCATTGTCCACGCTGGTGTGAACGACCTGAGACGTACCTCCTTGGACTACATGAAAAGAGACATAGAGGAGCTCTCTGATTATGTAGCCCAGGCAGGTATGACCCTGACCTTGAGCAGTATCCTACCTTCACCAAGAATGATGCCACAATACAGAGACAAGATGATCAGCTTCAATAATTGGCTTAAACTCTGGTGTCATTCAAAGGGGATCGAATATCTGTCTGCCTGGGATGACATGCTGGACAAGCCATGCTGCTTCGCAAGGGACGGCTTGCACCTGTCACCCCTGGGCTTCCGGATATTGGCAAAGGCTCTTGCCACCCCCATAGTGCCTTTTTTAGGCAAGGCTCAAATTCTAAACCTACCACCCTAGAACACAAAAAAGGAAAAAAACTAAGGGTAATGCTGCTCAATGCCAGATGTCTCAACCTCAAGATGCATGCACTCGAGGCCCTTCTCAGTATGGAGAACATCGATGTCTGTGCTGTGACTGAAACCTGGTTCAAGGCTCCCAAGAGCACCCCGGCACTATCAGGCTTTACCTCTTATCATGCGTTCCGGCCCCAAAATCCGGACAACACCAAGAAAGGAGGGGGGTGTCTATATTCATCAAGAACACCCACACCTCAAGGTTGGTGGCAACGCACGATGCATCGGAGACCATCCAGGTGCAACTAACCATAGGCAAGACTGCTCTGCAATTTGTAGCATGTTACAGGCCACACTCTCAATCTCAGAAACCTCACATAGCTTTCCTGAAAACACTGGAGGGGATAAATGTATCTCCAAACACCATCATACTAGGTGATTTCAACTACCCGAATATAGACTGGGATCACTACTCTAGCCCCAACAATCTAGCCCAAAGGTTCCTAGAGTTCATAAACTCAAATGCCATGGAACAACTAGTCACCATTCCCACAAGAGGAGATAACATACTAGATCTCATCATAACGAACATGGGGTCACAATGTTCAACACCGGAAGTATGCCCTTCACTGGTGAGATCAGACCATAAACTAATCTCACTGGAAGTCCACATCCCGCCCCCACCTGAGATAAAAAAGACCACAGTGAAGAACTTCTCAAAAGCCGACTTCACACTTCTAAAGGCTAGTGTGGTCTCTTTTATAGCCCCCAAGATTGCGGAAACCATTACTCAAGCCACTGAATCACTTACAAATGCCTTCTACCAGCACCTACAGGACTGCATGGATCAGGCAATCCCAAACAAAACAAAGACCCTTTGTACCAAAGGCAAGCATCCAGTTTGGTGGACCCCAGCCATAAACAAGCTCTACAACAAAAGGAGGAAGCTACTACAAGATAGAGCAAAATCCTTAAAAGGGAAAACACCCTTGATCATCATAAGTAAAAAATTAAGATCTCTCATAAAATCATCCAAGGCAAATTTTGAGAGAAAAGTTGCCAAGGACTCAAAGGACAATCATAAGGCCTTCTTTAGCTATGTTAGAAACCTGGGAGGAAACTTCCAGATATGCTCAGAATTAGTTCAAAATGATATAAAAATTACTGAACCTACAGACATTGCCAACATACTGGCTGACAGGTTCAGTGCAAACTCCCCCAAAAGGTGACATATCTATACCAGAGAATTATAGCCCCCCCCAAACATCTCAAACGCTCAGGTGAGAACTGCTCTCTCCAAGGCAAAAAACACAGCATCCATGGGACCAGATGGTGTCCCCGGTTGTGTGCTCCATGAACTCAATGAGGAATTAAACCCGCAGTTAGGGCAGCTGTTTAATCTTAGCCTCACCTCAGGATACGTGCCTAAGGAGTGGCGTACAGCAACTGTGGTCCCACTTCACAAAGGAGGTGCCTCCACCGACCCGGGAAATTACCGTCCCATCAGCTTGACAAGCTTGATCTGCAAAGCTGTGGAGAGGATCATAATGGAACTCATAAATAAAGACATAGGAGACTTGCAGACTTTGGATCCGACCCAGTTTGGCTTTGTAAAGGGCAGATCATGCCTTTTAAACCTGGTGGACTTTTTCGAAACAGTCACCAAGGCCATTGATGAGGGAAAGGCAGTCCACACAGCCTACCTTGACCTGGCAAAGGCTTTCGACACAATACCCCACTCAGGTATCATTGAAAAACTCATCAGCTTAAATGTAAACCCATACGTCACAAGATGGGTTGCAAATTGGCTAAGTGACAGAACCCACAGGGTCAGAGTTGCTGGCGCCATGTCAGACTCAAAGCCTGTCACAAGTGGTGTCCCACAGGGCTCAGTCCTGGGCCCTCTCCTGTTCGGCATCTACTTTTCAGAAGTACAAGCAAACACAGGAGGATTATGGCTGACAAAATTTGCAGATGACTGCAAACTGGGCGCCATAGTTGAGAACACATCTGACACAGATATCCTTCAGAAGGGTCTTATAGAAATGGAAAACTGGTGCCAGAACCATGGCCTAAAGTTAAACGCCAAAAAATGCATAGTCATACCCTTTGGGAAAAACAAGGTTACCCCTAGTTACCATATAGACGGCAACCCACTAAGCACAGAAGAGGTTATCAGGGATCTGGGTACCCAGGTTGACAGTAACCTTTCATTTGATACTCACATTGCCAAAGTAGTTAGGAAGACCTTCTACATTGCCCACCTGATCATGAAGGGATTCGCATCTAGATCAAGGGAAGTCATCATCCCCCTGTAATCATCACTCATCAGGCCAATGATTGAGTACAATGCCCCATTCGGAATGTATCTGACACGACACCTGCAGCAACTGGAAAGGCCCCAAAAGTTCCTCACCAAAAGGATAAAGGGTCTCAAAAATATGTCCTATACTGCCCGACTGAAGAAACTTCAGCTCTACTCAGTCGCTTACCATCTGCTCAGAGGTGACCTGTGCCTGACATACAAGGCCATGTCAAACCCAGAATTGATGAACATGCTTCACCTCAAAAAATCTAGATTCCTCAGAACTACAAGGGCAGGAGACTTAAACCTTGACACGGTTATTAATAGGACTTGCTGGAGGGACAGATTCATCACCCAGAGACTCCCTATGCTGTGGAACAAAATCCCGGTACATGTGAGGCAGAGCACCTCACTGGCTTTGTTCAAGAGAAATCTTGACCAATGGATGGGAGATCGCAGATATACCCCAGGGATTATCTCAGTGTCACTGCTTGACAGAGGCACAGCAAAATAATGGGCATAGTATTCTCCAAACTAAAGGGGTGGTGAAAGTCACAAAACTCTGGCTAGGCTTATAAATGCCCTTGGGCAGATAGCCTAGTATGAACCTATGAGCCTATGAACCTATGAACCTATGAACAATGAAACTTGAATTCCAACAGTGTAAATAGCAGCTAGACAAGTTACAGAGAGAGGCAGAGGAAGGGCAAGTAAAGGATGAAACATATAAACAAATGCAGTATGATCTAGAGAGATGCACACAACAGATCAGGGCACTAGATGAAGAGGTAAAGGTCTTAAGAGACTGCCTTAATTGGAAACTGCAGCATGGGAAAATGTTAGGCAGACCATAGACATTGTAGGGGCAGCAACACCAGCTGATTTGTATCAACAATCAAGAGTGTTACAGACCCTCCCCAAATGGAATGATAAAAAGGTATATTTTATAATATGTTAGCTTTTGAGGAATGGATTAGTTACACTGCAGGCGCAGATGCATGGAATAATTCTTTAACCAAATGTTTTTGTACTTTTATTGCCAAATGTTTTAAGACATTTATTCAGCTAAAAGACTATCCTCTTAACACTCAGCTGCAATGGATGGCAGCAGTGTTACAGGCATATACACACAAGGACAACCATTAACTACTTGATTGCTAGATCATTTTAATATTACCATCTCTGACAAAAAGTTAGAACAGGCAGATCACATTTCACTAGCATTTCAAACTATGTTCAATAACTCTGATGAAGATATGAAGGATAAAAATACTCAAAAACAGCTTATTCGATGTTTCCTAGAGTAAGTTAAGGGAGTTGCAGGTAATATTAAGTGCATTTATCAGGAAACCTCAAACAATTTGCATGATTTAGTGCAAAAATTAATGAGAGGCAAGACAATGTGTGATGATGGCAATCCTTTTTCTCATCATGTCTTTGCAGTGGATGAAGACATTGGACCTTTTGAAGTTGCAGAAATTCATTCAAAAGGGTGGGGTAAAAGCCATTGGACAGACCAAGGACAACAATGGCAGCAGAGAGTAGCTTCCACACCTCTGACTCCAAAGGGCACAGAGAAACAAGGGGAAGAAAGGAAAGCATTTTTTTTGCATTTAACTTGAGACCATGGCTTTGACACCATGCATCAGTCTCATTTAGGCCCTTCTGTAGGATCTCCATGTCAGCCGGAGACTCTGTTATAGCACCCAGTTTGCAGTCGTCTGCAAACTTAGTCTTGCCTGTACTTCTGAGAAGTATATGCCAAACAGGAGGAGCCTCAAGACAGAACCCTGAGGCACACCACTCATTACTGGTTTGGATTCAGACATAGATCCCGCTACTCTTACTTTATGGGATCTGTCTGAGAGCCAGTTTGCGATCCATCTTGTGATGCAAGGGTTTATGCCCAGGCTGGTGAGCTTATCAATAATACCTGAATGGGGAATGGTGTCAAATGCTTTAGCAAGGTCAAGGTAAGCAGTGTGTACCTCCTTTCCCTTATCTATAGCCTGAGTAACTGTCTCAAAGAAATCCACCAGGTTCAGGAGGCATGATCTGCCCTTGACAAAGCTGAACTGTGTGATTATTTGTCTAACTTACTAGGATATGAGGAAAAACAGCATAACTGCATCGATAATATGACCAAGCCAAAACAGTCCCCCAGATCACCAGACTACACATCATTTTTTGCCCTTTGCCTTTGTGGACGGAGCTAAGTACTGGGAAAATGGACAGTATGTGACAGGGTTTGCAGTAACACCAGAAAAGGAAGACTTGGGAGTTCCAGAGCTGGTACAGCTCCCAGGTCATATGTCAGGTCAAATGGCTGAATTGGAAGCAGTACTATACGTATTGCAGCACTATAATCCTGTCAATATTTACTCTGACAGTGCATATGTAGTAAACTCATTACATTTACACATGATGACATGGGCTCAAAGAGGCTTTGTAGACAGTGCAGGAAAACCACTGAAACATGCAGAAGTTTTGCAAAATATATGGAAGGCCATACTGCAAAAAAAAGTACAAGGGCAATTCAGTATTTTAAAGGTAAAAGCCCATCAAAAACTGTCCTCAGAAGTGTTCAAACTAAATGCAAAAGCAGATGCTTTAGCCAAACAGGCAGCAAAGACAGGACGGCAGTTGTATCCTGATTTAAAATCAGGTGAAACAGTACAACAAGTTAGCGAATTAAAAAAGCAGCAAGGTTTGGAGGAAGAAACTAATCAATGCATGATAGAAGGGGTCCCACCTAGAGAATTCTGGGTTTATTTCACTACAAAAGGATTATGATTACCTTATATGCCATATCAACTAGCAAAACAGTTGGTAAAATACAGTTATCAGGTGCTAGGACATGTAGGTGGTGAATAGTTATGGCCAGTGGTTAAAGAAAAGTACTGAATCCAGCATTAAAAAAATTGTGTAAGATATTTTCAGATGAGTGCTTAATCTGTTTACAGGTTAATGCCAAAAGTAAAAAAAAACTCAGTTACACAGGCTCATGCCAGCAGATAGACCATGGTATGCGGTTCAAATAGACTATGCAGGACCATTACCGCCAATGAAAGGAGGGTATCTCTGCTTGTTAGTAGTGGTAGATGTGTTTTCAAAATGGGTAGAAGCAATTCCTACCAAAAAGACAACTGCTAAGGCAACAGCAGAAGCTTTATGGAAAACATTTTTTGCCATTGGGGAAGGCAATGGGTTATCGAGTCTAATAATGGGCCACAGTTTGTCAGTCAGCTAATCAAACAAATGTGTAATTTGCTAGGAATACAACAAAGATTTCACGTACCCTACCATCCACAGTCCAATGAAATTGTTGAGAAAATGAACAGAACTATTAAGGAAAGACTAAAAAAGGCAAGCTTGGAGAAGGGACAGGACTGGGTACAACATTTGCCAGGAATTTTGCTAGGGGTAAGAGCTACCCCAAATAGCAACACAAAGATTTCACCATTTGAAATCATGACAGGCAGGAAAATGCCCACACAACTTCCCTTTGATCTAGATGTTGGGCAAAACAGACCTTTATTAGAGGTAGCACAACATCAAAAATGGTTAAAAGACATCACAAAACGATGTGATTACTTGGCAAGGGAGCAAGCATTTCACTTATGGAAAATGGTTCCAATACTGCCACAGAAGCAGCACCTTCCCTCTGGAACAAAAATATTACTCAAAACGTTCCAGACGGATGGTCCATGGGATAGTAATTGGCGAGGACCTTTCGAAGTAATGGAACAAATAGGACCTTTAGTCTATAAGGTCAAACAAAGCAAGAAAAACAAAACGTTGTTAGTTCACAGGGATCAAATAAGAGTCACTGTTTATAGTGATCAGCAGCAAAATGCATTGCCTTTAAAAGAAGGGAAAGCAGTTGCTTAATAAAGTTTATGCTTCTGTTTTTTTGGAAACGACATACAAGACTGAATGCTAAGTGTTGTGCATCATTTGTTGAAAGTACTCCCAAAGAGGTTGTTAGGACAAATCAGTTTTAATAAAAATGAAAAACATGATTGTTATTGTACATATTGTGGTCAGTGGACTCTGGTAGAATGCCAAACTGAGGAAATCAAGGTTGTTTGTAACAACATTTCACAAATAAAGCTTGGTTGAAACAATGCTGCACAAAATAGAACATAAGACAGTTTCAGTTTTGAAATGCAAACAAAATGTATTTTTGGGAACATAACATTCAACACAAATATATCGGCATGGTTAGCCAAACAAGGTCAAGCATACATAAAAGTAGAAGAAGAGTCAAAGACTAATGTAAACATTTCAGTAAACAGTTCAGTTTCTATTAGATTTTGCATAATCCCCCCTGAAGATGTAACAATTCTGACAAGGGAAGACATCATTCAAGAAATGTCACAGTGTGTAGATAATAACACAAAGATAAAAATTAATTTAACAGGGGAAGAAAGGGGTAATTTCTACCAATACTCTGTTTATTTGTGCAAATAGCACAAAAATACAAGGAAAAGGATCATGGGTCATAATACTTACCATTCTGGATATCAAGCCAGTACTTTATACGGATCAAGTGGTAAAAATGCCATCCACTTGTACCATTATAGGACAGCAATACCAACAAACAATATTGTACTTTAACATAATTTTTCCAGGTTTCAAACAAACGGAATGCAGATTTAAAAGAGCCTGGTATGACACACTTTTAGGGGGAGTAGGAGCGGGAATAGGAACCCTAAATGCTGTGGATATTGAAATTTTACAAAATAAACTAAAATTACTAGGACAAGACATATCACAAATCGTACATTTGCAAGCACAATGTAATCCTACTATATGGCATGCACATAAACAAAATGTACAATATGAAGATGCTTTTTTAAGCCATTACAATGTATCCTTTATAGACAGATTGCAATTTGTCACTAACGTAGCTATATTTGTAGAGTAGACAAAATTTACAGCCATTGTATGTTAAAATGCAACAAAAGGAGTTACAGACAAAGTTAATGTTAAAAAATGAGTACATGTGGTGACAACTATTCTGCAGGTGGATTCTGTCCACTAGCTGGGTAAGACTGTTCACAGAACAGACTCAGTGTGAGCACAATTATTGCACTGGACAAGTTATGTATTATAATGTAACAAAACAAACAGTAAAAGACTTTTGGCTTTTCCCGGTTAGGGGTCGCCACAGCGGAACTCTGGTCTGCTCATGATTGACAGTGGATTTTTACTGTGCCGAGTTGCAGCCCGACACCCAACCAAGGCACGCCCATTCACGCTCGCACCTACCTGCATGTCTTTAACATCACTCGACTGTGGGGAGGACATGCAGACTCCACACAGAAGGTGCTCCAGACGAGAATCAAACAGGAGAACCTCTTGCTGTGAGGCGAGAATGCTAACCGCTGCACTACCATGGCTTTAACAAAATAAATAGTGATGTGTCATTTTATGGCATTACCCATAATATTCTGCTCTACATATAACTATACTGAAATTTAATTACCTCAACTTGAAGGAAATTACATAGATATAGATAATGAAATAAACATGTTAAAACATTGTACAGAAACTATGAATGGTCTCATATGTGGGCAGCATTCTCCCATTTATGAACCATGTTTTTGACAACATTCTGAAAATATGTGCAAATGGACAATATTGCCTTCAAATTTTAAAATGTTTGTCAAAGTGGCACCACAGTTTGTATGTGTGGTTTCAAATAAACCAGTGTTAAAATATAAGCAAACACCCATTGTGGGATGTATCAGCAATATCAAGCATTTAACCTGGGGAAACAAAACATATGTGTTTTCTACCAGTACTAAAAAAATGGCAACATTTCAGTGAAAATATGAAATGATTCAGTTTCCTAATATTACCTTGTCATTAGACAAGTTAAGAAAAATAATACAAGACACAGACAATCTTAAAGCTTACTTGGATCATCGTAACCGCAGCATATTATGGCATGAAGTAAATAGTATAATGGTGAAAGACAAATTAGGAAAATTGGCTGAAATAATGGAAGCTGACACTGGCCATAATTTGTGGGAAATATTCAGAGGGTGGTCGTCATCTGAAGCCAAATTATTAAATTGGTTAATACAACCAGTATTGGTAGTTTTAGGGGACATAATAATGACAGCTTGGAATTGTTGTATATGCTGCAGGTTGTGAAAAGTTGCAATAACTCAGCAAGTCATGATTGTAAACATGAATAAAGTGATAAATGCTGCAAATAGTAATGCTGAAAAAACAAATGCAGTCTTTTCTTTAACAGAAGTTTAGTCCTTTCCCTAAAATATAATATGGGGGAACTGTAAGAGTAGTTTTAATTTGCTTCATTTAGTATGTTCACTGTCTCTTCAAAACTGTTGGTTAACATGATCAAAATGAAACTGTAAGAATAATATAGAGAAAAATGAAATATAAAGGGTTAATGTAGAAGTAGTACAAATGCTAAAAAATAGTTTTAATTAGATATTGGCATCCATGCATAAAGGAATATGTTATTGAGAACAGAGTTTGCAAAAATAGCCGTGCAGATGGTGGTTGGAAAGACGTCAACAAGATAAGGATATGTAAAATCAAGGACTCAAGCATCAAGCAAGATAAAGCAGGAACACAGAGTTTGCCAGGACCACCGAGCTTCAAAGAATCAAAAAACAAAGGAAGACTGTTATACATCAGACTTTGGGAAAAAAACATCAGACTCTATATAAATATGTGTGTATAAACAAGCTTTGGGAATTTGCCATAGAGAGCTAACAGTATTTGTATTACATGCTTGTAGACCCAAAAAGCAGAATTGTAACAGTAAACTTTGCTAACTGAAGCAGTTGGTCTCAGTGTATTTATTGTACTTAGTACAACACAGTAGTAAAGTATCTTGTCACAGTAAATAGCTAAGTACTGTGGTATGCATGTATACAAATGCAAGTAACAACAAGAAACCAACAGAAGTCATACATATAATTTTACAAGTATGTTAATAACAAAACAAATTTACCGAGAAGTAGACGTGTGTTATAGGAGAAAGAACATTTGTGCATTATTGTGATTTACAATATATACAGAAGTAGAGGTTTTGAGGAACCATAGACAGATGAACGTGGAGGCAGGGAGAAAAGGTGAACGACAAGGTAGGGGTGGAAGATTTAAGAAGACAATAGAGTTAGGAGAAGGTACAGAAGGAGAGAGAGAGAGATTGAAAGTAATGGCAGGAAAGAGTGAGGCGCCATATGACATCTGATAATTAAGAAGTGTATTTTAAGTAGTAGACATGTGGAGCTGTGACCAGAGTGGAATGAAGATGGCAGATATAAGCTGTCGATTGGGCAGTAGTGGAATACGAGCATTCTGAAATGCACAGCCCCTTCCTTCACAGTCATGGTTGAAATACTTCAGGTGTGTATGTGTGTGTGTGTGTGTGTGTGTGTGTGTGTGTGTGTGTGTGTGTGTGTGTGTGTGTGTGTGTGTGTGTGGTATATGAACAGTAATGAGACACTTTTTACATTTGTAGAAAATGACTTGAACCTTTTTTTGGCTATCAGTCTGAAATTTAACTCCGCAAACTAGACATTTTTTGTTTTGGTTTTTATTTTATAGTAAGTGGTAGATGTGGATAACTTACAGTGGTTTGTTAAGCTAAGTAACCCCTGTAATATGAAAGCATGTACAGTGAAATTGTTTGAAAAGGCTTCTGTATGACACAGATACCTGGACAGTGAAGGCATTATGTAGGTGAAACTGTGGGGAAAGATGGTGGCAAAGCAGGCAGCTTTGGTATGGCATGTTGATAATGCCTAGCACAAAAACAGTGGGTGTGTACATAAGAAACGTGTCAGTTTGTGATAGGAGTTAGGGGTTAGATGTATCTTACACACACACACACACACACACACACACACACACACACACACACACACACACACACACACACACACACACACACACTTTAGTCTGCGTATGGTAAGCAATGATTCAGAAGAGGGTTAACATAGTAAGAAAAGTGACAACTTTTAGTTTTAGGCCTGGTATCACCTATACAGGTGTATAATATAGAGCCGTGGCTAGGTGATCACTCTTGAGAAAAAGCAATGCAATTAGAAAACAGGTTTACAAATGGCTTAGAATTCAACATATTGAGATCTGGCAGAAATCTAATTCTGAACATGTCAGATCTGATAGGAGTGGCCAGAATTTTTGTTGCAGAAGCCAGAAAATGAAGACTCAGGAGAAAGGCAAAGGGATCCATATAATTGTCCTCCAATATGTGGTTGAGAGTTTTCCAGATGGGTAGTTTTGATTCCTAATCACCTCTACTTCTCAAAAAAAAGCTTCAGTGAATGGTATCATAAGTTCCTTCAGACCTCTAAACTGTTCCTATTTTGCTGGAATTTTCATATTTTCAGACCGCTTTTCCCCTGCACATGATGTTATTACTTTTAGAGGTATGTTCCTATTTTCTTCTGACTTGATTTACCCTTTCACACAATTTACTGAACCCCTCCTTACCATTCTTGATCTTTGAAGCTGTTTAGTACACAGAAACCCACATCACATGACCAACATACTAGTGGTACTAATAATTTAAAGAAAGAGGACACACATTGTGCATCTCTCTTTTCCTGAAGCAAAAATAAATAACCTTATTTGGCAGACCTTTGCAATACAGTTCATTAAAGTCTGCAGATTTTACACTGTCACTTTGAAAATATGCTTATATTTTTACATAATTTTTGTCGCTCTGTTTTCTAAAGATGTTTCTGAGTAGTATCCCACATTCTTACTGGACGTGAGAAGAGTTATGTGCTATTTGATATTCAAATGTTATGATAAGATGTCTAGATGTTTTTGGATGGATGTCTCTGCTTTTCAAGGGTCTTTGTTCCTATTTTCAAAGTCTGTAGGTTGAGAGGGGGTCCTGTACAAAAGATCAACTTTTTCGTAAGTTGAACTTCATATGGTCGAGACCATATGATTGAATTTATGAAACGCTGAAGCTTTTGTATGGAGATAGGAGTACAGTTGGGATTGGACAATTTACCCTTTTCTCCACTATAGTGCAACCTCGGAGTTAGTATATATATATTATGCAGGTGGTGAGGGGTGCAGTGCCCCAACACTGGTCTGCAGGGGGCGGGCTTGTTCCTTTGCAAAAATGTAGATTTTTATTGTTTTGTGTCATTCGATATTTTGGGAAGTCGATCATATGGTCTCAACCATACAAAGTTTGACTTTCTGAAAAGTCAATGTTCTGACATAAATCTGGTTGAGAGGTATTAGTCCATTACAAAATTCATTGTAATACTTATAGTTTCACATGGTACAATGTCTTGTGAGAGTGGTCAAAGTGTATCAGTGGTAAGGCTTGATACTATTGCACAGAGGGATGGAGTCCAACATTTGATTAGTGGCAGTAGCATTTGAGGGACCAGGGAGTGGAGGATGAGCTCAAGTGGCAGATGCCAGCTCACTCATCCTCAGGCAGAAGGGAAGCTGCCTGGTCCGTGGCACTGGGGACACCTATTAGAGGCTAGGTACATTGCCCACACACACTGGTAATGTTGCCTTGTGCATCATCAGACAGGAACTTCCCTGCTGAGCTCAGAAATCAGGAGGTGTGTGGAACATGCAAGCCATGATGAACCCACAGGACGTGAATCTGGTGACACTCACCTACCTGACTCCCACAGCTGGATAAGCAGAAGGGTCACTAGAGCTTCCTGGGGGTAGGCTCTGTCCTGACTCAAGGATTCCCAGCTCCCACCTCTATGAAAACAAATGAATGGACTGACTGTATGCAGATAGTGAAGTTACTGAGCAGGGGTCCTTTTGAGGGGGGAAGAGGATAGATTGGGGAAGAGGAATAAAAAAATAAAAAAAAAATTAAGAGTTAGTGTGCATGACATTTAGGAGGCACTAAAATAAAGACTACATGTCTTTCATTTCTGCTGTAATACGTAACGTTTGAGAAATTTAGCTCCTTTTTTTTACACTTGTTCTTCTTTGTTGTTCTTCTTTCGGCTTTTCCTGGTTAGGGATCACCACAATGGAACTCCGGTCTGCAAATGATTGGCAGTAGATTTTTACGGTGCCGAGGTGCCAGCCCGATGCCCAACCTTCAATGAAGGCACGCCCATTCACGCATGTCTTTCGAATGTCACTCGACCGTGGGGAGGACATGCAGACTCCACACTGAAGGCACTCCAGCCGAGAATCAAACGGGAGATCCTCTTGCTGTGAGGTGACAATGCTAACTGCTGCACCGCCGCGACTTCTAGCTCCTTTTTTTGCACTAGAAAGTAATATTCATGTTTCAGTTCCATAAAACTGCAATCAGCTGGGATATTTGTTTGTTTGAGTGATTGATTGTGGTCAGCTGTGGGTCACATAAAAGTGAAAGAGGACAGATTTATAGATAACGGTGGAGTTATTATAAATGGGATAGACAGAGAAAAAGCAAGATCACAGCCATTTGATTTCCTTCTTTTTTTCTGAAAAAAAAATTTAGTCGAAGTTTAATATAACTTCAGTTGGAGGCGTGCACTTAAAAATTTGAGTGGGCACATCAAGCTTCACTCACGGTGTTGCTCCTGGAATCAGTCCCTCACTGAGTGATTCTGAAAACATAAAGTGTTGTTTTATGGTAATTTTTAACATCAAGAAAGTATTCACAAAATTACATGATCAGTTATAAAAACATGATGGAGGCAACAGCAAAGGAACAGTACCATAAGCAGAAAGCTGAGTAAATAATACACTTGGGATGTAAGGTTTCAAAAAATAAATTCATTCAAAATTGTCCGGTCATCAGTTCTTCTCTAGCAAACAGACAGCAAGAGAGATAGCAGCTGAGAAAATGGATATCATGGATATTACTATCAAAGTGAGAGAGATTTAGAAAATGAGTTCCACTTATCTGACACATCAGAATTTCGGGCTTATAGGTTTTATGAAATTTATCTTCCAATAAATTAACATTTCTTGAAGTGAAAACAACAAATGCATCAAATCTACGTAGAGTTAAGTAATCGCATACATTGACCTGAGGAAGACCATGATTTCAGAGTAATATTCCCATACAGCTGCTTCACTCTGGTATGAATGTTGACGTGGTTAACTATAATCATGAATAACTAATTTCTCCATTTTTTTATAGCTCCTAACTTTAAGAAATCAACCAAAGTAATGAGAAAACAGTTCACATTAAAAACTGGATGACAGTTTAATTACTTGTGTTCTCCTCCCTACCTTCAGGCACAATTACCTAACAAGATTACAAACCATGAAACAAATTACCTAGCCATAGACAGTCTAGACCTACTTGAAATATCCATTAAACACACCAAGTAAATTAATTTACAGGTGTAATAAAAAGAGATATAATCAGTTTTGATCTTGGGAATGTCACGGTATTGCAACATCTTAAATATAGTTGTTTATCTTTTATGTAACATAGTTCATTCAGCTGAAACATGATACAACTAAGATTTGTTCAAAAGCCAAGAAAACTGCCCCAGTCAGTCTGTTGCAGTATTGTGATTTAACCCTGCTCATTTAATTCAAGATCTACTCCATTTGAGAAGCTGCAATGCAGTGTAATACTAACAGATTACCTATTACAATTGCTTGCAACTAAGCAGTCGCAGATACCTGTGTAAGTCAGAAATCTGGAAACAAAAGATGTATATTTAAACACAACTGAGGGAAGAGCAAGGTTCTAAACAAATTGTTCGTGCTGCCTTCTTGGACTATACCAGTGTATGCACATTCACTAAAGTATTATTTTTGACTTGAGAAAATATACACACATTTTACCAAGAAAGACAGACTGAGCTTTAACAGCTAAATTCCAACTATATCCTGAAGCAAAGTGCCTTTTATCAAGAAAGTGACTGCATAGGAAAGTTTTTGACTTGGTGCTTAGACATTCTACTGTACTTAAAAAGAGATCTGAGTCTCACTTGCGGCCCTCAGCACTGCCATTATAAACTACTGCTGTTGCTTCATTGACTCTGTTTGTTCCTCCAACAGTCTATTGTAACACATAATAAATATACTTCTCAACCTTATAGAATCCAGGACAAAGACAAAAATAATGGGGGGACAAAGACCCCTACTCAGGGACAATTTTTAAATATTATTCTTTTTCAGTTAACAAGTCAGTAGAACAGGTTTTGCACCAACATGCATTTTCTCAGCAAGGAGATGTATGAAACTCTAATTTTTATCATTATAGAGTGTCGGTAATCCTTAGTGATTTACCAGAAAATCAAAAATTTTATGAGGGTTAGGCAAAAATATAAGGCAGACTCATGAACGTTCTTCAAAATCAGGGACAGTTGAGAGGTACTGTAATAAATGGGTGTAATAGAATGCAGGAGAATAAGCAAACCAAAATCAAGCAATTGCAGCTGCAGAAATGAACAGATGGCTCTCCATAATGCCAACTTATGCATGGAGCTGTCTGATGCTGCTGCCTTCCTACTCTTAGCGGGATTTCAAGCTACATCTAATAGGGTGCACTGTTTTTTTTACCCCCTAATTAGCACTTAAGGAGTTGTGATATCTTGACATGAATGGAAATTTAACCAAGAGCACCACCTCCCCAAGCTGCAAGAGGTGGGGTTCATATGGCCTCTGCAATACCTCAGCACCCCCCAAACTACAATGGGTGGGGTTCAAAAGGCCTCTGCAATGTCTCAGAATTTTTTATTTGCCAGTAAGAATTTCTAGTAGTTCACAGGGATGCGGTCATTAGTGTCTGTGGGAGATATATACTTTAAATAATGGGCTGAGCTCTTGTTTTATTTTTTTGTACATAAGAGGTTGATGAAGACTGGGACAAGTGAGCTGTACTGTGAGGCAATGATTTGGGTCTTAGTGTAAACACAAAGCTGAATCTGAAGACCAGGATGCCAGTCCTCATGTGTGAGGTTAAAACACTGATCTGCCATATTCCTGATCATAAATGCTCTGTCATATACCTGATCATAGATGCTCATAATAATTAGTCTAATCACAGTAAAAATGAAAATATTGCAGTATCAGTAAACCGACATAATTCTATGTCATCAGTTATTCATGAGGTATTGACATGATTTAAGGTAAACAGTATGTGACTATTACTTTAATAATAAAAAGTGACATTGTTATAGGTTCATAGTTATTTACTAAGCTAATGACCACAAGGGCCCTTTTTAAGCCCAGCCATGCATCACAAATTTCTGACAAGTTCTGGTACCCTTGATAAGTGTAAGCAGGGGCTTCAGAGATTAAACATTTATAATCAGGGGCCTGGGAGATTAACCATTTACAGGGTGCCTGTGTCTATTAGACAAAGGTGCCAAACCAGGGATGACTTTCCTGTCCCCCAGCCAATTGCCCAGTTTACACTTGAATTGGGTTAGGGAGGAACTCTGCTTCACATAGATGGGGAGCCTGTCACATAGAAGGGATAGTCACTGTGATACATACCTGTCTATCCAGCAGGACCTATTTATATCACAGGCAATGTTTAAGTATTTAGAATGGGTCATTCTGGTGCTGTTTGTTTTGCAGATATGCAGGAGGTCCATCAGAGTGGTGTCTGACAATGCATTGTATGCCAGGCATACATCTCCCCTCAACAGTCTGTAGGAGACAGAATACAGGGATAGGGCCTTGAGGCAGTCTGCACTGGACATGTTACTTACACCCCGTATTCTTTAGTGAGAAACCTCTGTGGATGTTCCAAGTGTGTAATATGCCTGGTTAGGTACATACCAAAGGGGGCATTGTACTCAATGATAGGTCTGATGAATGCCAGATACAGTGGAGCAATAATATCATTGGATCTATATACTATAACTTTGCTTATAAAATACACAACATAGAATGATTTCCTCACCACTATAGACACATGATGGTCAAAGGCTAAATTACTGTCTATGTGTGTCCTCAAGTCCCCGATTACTGAATCAATTCTTAGAGGTGTGTAGTCAATATGATAGTTTCCAGGGTAGTTGACTTCTTGAAGGATACTATTATGCATTTCTTGGCATTTAGTTTTAGTCCATTTCTCTGACACCAGTTATTTGTCTGTGTCAGCCTTTCCTGGAGAACATTTGTCAGTTGGGGATTTATTAATTGCTCCTAGTTTACAACCATCTGCAAATTTAGTAAGCCAGAGGCCACTAACATTGGCCATGACTTCAGAGAATTAAATGCCAAAAATGAGTGGTCCTAGGACTGATCCCTGAGGGACTCTGCTTATAACTGGCTTCTTTTTAGAGGTGGACTTCCAAATTCTAACTTCTTGGGTCCTGTCTGTGAGCCAACTGGCTATCCACGAGATGACACAAGGATTTGTACCTAATCTCTTGAGTTTGTCAACAATGCCAGAGTAGCGTGTTGTGTCAAATGCCTTGGCCAGGTCAAGGTAGGCAGTGTGAACCATTTTGCCCTCATACATTGCGTCAGCGGCCTTCTCAAAGAACTCCACCAGGTTCAGTAGGCATGGCCTGTCGTTGACAAAACCAAATTGAATTGGGTTCGATGTCTGGAGATTTCCTATGCCATTATTGATAATTTTCCATGATAATTCTTTCCATGAGACTAGTGAGACTTATGGTTCTGTAGTTTTCAGGGTCTGTAGATGGCCTACTTTTGTGCAGAGGGATGATGGTTGCTGTTCTTCATTCATGAGTCACAGAGACTGTTTGAGGCAACAGTTAAATAACAATTCCAGATCGACTGATAGGCTCATAGGTTCATACTAAGCTAACTGCCCTTGCGAGCCACTTTAAGCCTAGCCAATTATCCCTTGTGAGACTCAAACCCTACACCTTATGTTTCTAAGGCAAACGCCTTAACCATTAGGCCACCCTCCCAACCTCTATTAGGCCATCCTCCCAACCTCTAGGTCATGTTTCATGCTTTGTAGAAGGCATTCTCGGATATTGTCTGGGCCCATTGATGCAGTGTTATTGGCCTTAGAGAGAGACCATTAATGAACTCTTCCCTAGTGATAGCAGGGGAAATTATATTTTATGGCATTTCCTGAGGGAAGGTTGAGGAGAGAGAGGGGTAGAGTTGGAGCTGAATTTATTGGCAAGTAGGTTTGCTATTTCTTCTAACTCAGTATAGGTGGCTCCATTAAAAATTAGCTCTAAACACAAGTGTGTATTGCCTTTAAGGATGCAGGCATAGCAGAAGAATGCCTTGTGGTTGTCCTTGGCCTAGGAAGCCAAATGTACCTCAAATTTTGCTTTAGTATACTTTATTTGTCCTCTGAGTTGTTTTAGTTTGATGAGAGTGTGTTTATCCTGCTGGATACTGCACTTCCTACATTTTGCCATGATGTTCTTCCTTTTTTTATACAGCCTGTTGATGTTGTGATTCTACCAGGGTGGCTTGTTTTTTTTTTGAGTTAGTTCTGTACTTCTTCCTGGTGGGTACAGCTGCAACTATTAACATGCGTGTGTAAGGTTTCTGTGAACAGTGTTGGATAGGCAGCAGTGTTCTCAAGGTTTATGGGGGCTAGAAATTTTGCCACGTTAATGCTTAATAGTAGGAAGTTAGTCTTAGGAGTATTTACTGAATATATCAGGGTTAGTTGGGGTTTCAGGTTTATTTATACTTCAAAGGAGAACATTTTGTGGTCTGGCCTTTCCAGAGAAGACATTACACTAGGGGGTGTGCAGCACTCTCCCATATTCGTGAGAACCAGATCCAGTATGTTTGTACCCCTGGTTGGTGTATTGACAGTCTGATCCAGCGAGTTTGTGTTTACAAAATCCAGGAATCTGTATGCCTGTATGTTTGGTGTTGCATATGATTCCAGTTAATAGTGGAGTAATTAAAGTCACCCATGAGTATGGTATTGGGTTGGATGGTGTGTTTCCATTAAGTTTAGATACATGTTATGGGTTTCCAGGGTCATACAGGGGAACCTGGAGCTTGCAAGCAAGTGGTACATGATTCTGCCTGTGGAGATTTGAACATGGAGAAGCTCAAGTTCATTGTTCTGTTTGACCAGCCTTGAGTTATATTTATTATGATGCAGATTGAGACACCTCCACCTTTAGTCCCTGCCTGTGTAGTAGCTGGCCTAAATGTGTGGAAGGTATTACACCCTTGCACTGTTGGTGTGCTCTCTGAGGCTTTAAACCATGTCTCAGTGACCACACAGACACAGCATTTTTTAGGGTGAGGAGTGCTTCTAGGGAGTGGAGTTTTATGTTCAGATTCCTAGCATTGAGCAGTAACACCTTTAGATTTTCTTGGTTTCGATTTGCTATGTTGGCAATACTTTCAGTTTGACATTTCCTAAAAAAGTTCCTATGGGGAAGGATAATGCTTTAGCTAATATTCAAAAACCTAGAAGGGAGAGGTGCAGACTATCCCCAGCAAAGCAGCATGGTCTCTTGACCATTTCCTTTCATGCTGAAAAATTTTGCACCCCCCCTTAGAATGACACCAGAAACTAAGTGAATTAGTAGATCAGTGTGTTAAGCAATACATATGCTGTTATTTTGGAGGAGTGAGGTTGGCATAATGGGTAAGGTGTTTACCTTACAAACTCAAGATTCAGGGTTTAATTCTCACATGGGTTAATTGGCTAGGCTTAAAATAGCCTACAAGGGCAGTTAGCCTAGTGTGAATCTATGAAGTCAGTAATCTTTTGTGTATTATGGCATGTTCCTTGGAGAAGGTAAAATGCTGCTCAGTGCTAGTGTCAAACCATCCTGGGACACATACTTTAAGAGCTCCATGTTGTCTCTTTACATATAGTCAAGGGAGGTATGTCTCAGGTAATTTCTACCCACATGGACTGTGACTGAGTCATACTGGTACTTGTGGTCCAATGACCTGAGTTCCTGCATAATGTAGTGGATCCTGGCTCTGATAAGCAACTGACCGTGACTTTCTCCTTACTCAGCCTGGTGAGAGGAACATCAGTGTTTCTCACAAAGGAGTGTCCAATGACCAGAATGTTGGATTGTGTGGTGACTTGTCTTAGTGGCTTAGAAGTACAGGCTCCATGACATGTGGCTGCATGTGTTGATGTGAGTGTTGTTTTGAAAGAGTGCATTCGGGGCTGCTGAGCATATTTGTCTAGAAGGTCTTAGAAAGGCTACATTTAAGTGCCTCAGCATATGCAAGCCCATGCGTCTATTTTGATTTGTGTGTGATGGGTGCAGTATGTGTACTACTGAGAAGCTGATTGACATTAGAAATACTATTATGTGAGAGCTTTGCCTCCAGTGACATTGTGTAAATATATCTCTCACATACCATATCAGTTTGTTTGAGAATTGACTGGTAGTCAGTAAACATGAGACAATTTCTATATTGCCTTAGGATGCCCATATACACCAAGCTGGTAATAGAGATAGTGGGAAAGTTCATATCCATGACAACAGACCCATTAAACTGATTAGATGGTTGGAGTGAGAATGCAAAGTAATGTCAGTAGTATCTGGTTTACAACTCTGCAGACAGGGCTTGTCACTGTAAACTAGTTGTCCTGTGTGCAACTAGGTATTAGTGAAATTATGATAGTGCTTTTATAGGAAAATTATCACTTCAAGTTGTCGGTGTCTATACAGGGCGCTGCCAAACACTTGAGGGGAAACTAATAAGTCGACCCTGATGATTTATAGATTGGGGCAGATATTGTGAAGTTAGGTTAGACAGCAGAAAATCATGCAGTACTTACTGAAAAGAAAGAATTAGCTTGTCAGAAATGGCGAAAAGATGGGAGTAGCCTGCCTGGCTTTTACTAGTGCTGGTCTCACCACAGCTTCATGCTGCTGGGATACAATGCTTCTTTGCTTCTTCTCTCACCAGAAGCCAAACAGTAGCACCAATCCCAAGATATGAAGCAGGCCACAGGCTCTTTGATGATCAACAGTCATGTCCCAGATAATGCAAGGGTCTGTATGCTTGTTGCAGCCTTTTCCCAGTACATAGTGCAGAAAAAATAAACGTTGGTAGCACACGGCTGACAGCAATAATCGTTTAATATAAAACAAAAAACAGTAAGCGCTTTCACGGATCAACTCCGCTTCCTCAGACTGATACAAAAAACTCCATATAAAGCACTTATTTAAAACAATTCAAAAATCACACATGCCAATCACAGAAAAGCATTAATTAAAACATTAAATCTGTCATTATCTTCCTTAAAGGCATATGTGCATATCTAAAATGTAGTACATAAATGAATGTTTAAAATGTTAGAATATAAAATATTCAGCTATGAACAACCATATAAATACTGAATAGTGTTAAAACATAAGTATTATATAGGGAAGAAATTCAATGTTTCAGGGCTCTATTTTTTAAAAATGGTTTTAAAGACACCATGCTATTAAGCCCTGGTGACTTGTCTGCCTGAAGTCTAATAATCCATTGCTGTTCTGTCGCCTCAGTATAGTTTTTAAAATTGCCCCCTCTCACACTCTCATATACTTTCTGTAGAACAAAAAACTTAAATTTATGCAAGGGACCATTGTTCTTAACATGCATTGCTAACGCATTGTTCTCTTTTCCATTCTTGATATCCCTGAGATGTTCTAAAATTCTGTCTTTAAACATGCGATTAGTCTTTCCTACATGCCTTGAACAGCAACCAGACTATTCAGGAAGATCAAACATAGACACTCACTGCCCAATCAGAAACAGTTAGGAATCAATGCACTTTATTTATTTGACATTTGTTTACAGGGAAAGTCCAACTGGGACAGAGCCCATATTTAGCAGTGGCCCAGGGAGAAATGCTGCAGATGCATGTCTTTGGAATATGGAAAGAAACTGGAGCACCTGGAGGAAACTCACATGAACACAGGAAGGACATGCAGACTCCACACAGAAGGCATCACAGCTGAGAATTGAACTGGAGAACCTCTTGGTGTGAAGCAACAATGATAACTGCTGCACCATTGTGCCACCCTTCAAAAAATGACATGTGCTCCCCATTGTGGAATTGAACCCCAGTCTCCCATGTGACAGGCAGGGATACTCACCACTATACTAAGTAGGAAGAAAGAACAAATAAATCCCAAGATGACTACTGCTAGGCAGAATGTGGGCTCTCCAATAATTGGTAGTCTTGGAGTTGATACTGCAGATTTTAAAGGTATGATGGAAAATTGGTTAATACTCTAAGAGCTGCAGTAGGCACTAAGTAGTTAGATATGATAGAGGGGGTAGCTAAGCTTTAGCTAAATGGAGAAGCACTAATTTTAAAAGAGCAAGATATGGTGGAAGGGGGTGAGCACTTTGTATTCTGGCTCTATGGAATACAGTGGGATGGCCAATAAATTTAAATAGCTGAAAGGGAATGATGTCACAAAATGATAATTTTGTGCTTATTCAGAATAGCCAATGAAAGAGGAGAGGGGAGGAGATATATGGTCAAATTAACATAAGAGGCAGGCAACTAGAAAGACAGTTGAGTTTAAAAACACAACGGCACCAGGATGGGGGAAAATTTAATTTTTGTGTGACTAGTAAGAGACACAGCTGTGGTCTATTTCCTAGATTAAATAAACGCCACCAAATCCATTGTTACACAATTAAACCAACACTTCTCTAAATCAATACTCTCATTACTAAAAAATAAGGGTCTATATTAGATAACCGAAATTATCTTTAGCGAAAGCTCACATGAGCGAAAATGGCAGTAATCGAACTTGGTATTGTGGTGGGCTGCGCTCCCCACACCTCCCGCTAACTATATATTCCAACTCCGAGATCTCACTACAGTGAGGAAAGGGCAAATATCCCACTCCTCACTGTACCATGACCCCACAATTACCCTTTCGATTCCCGGCATTTTCGCTCATGTGAGCATTCGCGGTTTTGTCTTTTCGTATTTCTAATATAGACCCAAAAAATAATGCTAATACCCCCTTAATTCTTCCCTCTTTTCCTGCCCCTCAACCCAAGTCTTTCTCTATAGCACCAGTTCAAACTAGTTATATAAAAAAACTCCTTTACAAACTAAACCCCATATCAGTAGCAACTAACCTTCTCCCCAACAAATTCCTTAAAATGGCAGCAGATGTCATCTCATACCCTGTCTCAATATTAATAACCTGATCCACCACTGAATATATCCTCAAACTTTGGAAAATCTCACATATCATACCCTTGCATAAAAGAGGCCCCTCTACAGACTTTACAAACTACAGACCAATTGCTATAATCCCCACCTGGACAAAATCCTCAAGAAATGCATATATTCTCAACTGTTGCCCTATCTAATAAACAACGACCTTCTCTCTAACTCCCAGCATGGTTTTAGACCTAAACAAAGTTTCACAACTGATCTAAAAAGTTTCACAGACACAGTTAACCAGCATAGAAACAACTATCAATTTGTATTGCCTATATTCCTGGACATGTCCAATGCTTTTTATCTCATCAAAAACTTCTTAATCAACTAGCCTTATTAAACCTTTCCCAATCAGCCATCTCATGGTTTCACTGGTATTTATATACCCATCAACAAGCAGTCAAATGGGAAAATGAGATCTCATCCTTACTCCCAGTTTCTGTTGGAGTCCCACAATGTCCAGTACTCGGTCCCCTACTCTTTACTATCATGACCCAGAAACTCAGTTCTGCTACCAAATCAGTCAGCATTGTACAGTATGTAGATGACTCATCCCTCATCTGCACAGCCCCTTCCCTCCTTGAGCTCCACCATTGTACCATATGCACATAACTCCTCCCTCATCTGCACAGCCCCTTCCCTCCTTGAGCTCCACCATTGTACCATATGCACATAACTCCTCCCTCATCTGCACAGCCCCTTCCCTCCTTGAGCTCCACCATTGTACCATATGCACATAACTCCTCCCTCATCTGCACAGCCCCTTCCCTCCTTGAGCTCCATCATTGTACCATATGCACGTAAGTCCTCCCTCATCTGCAGAGCCTCTTATCTCCCTGAGCGCCACCATTGTACCATATGCATATAACCCCTCCATCATCTGCACAGCCCCTTCCTTTCCTGAGCTCCTACACAAAACCCAAAAATCTTTTACAGATATAGAACAGTATGTCACTAAAAAACAGCTATTTTCTAACAGCAAATCTAATTTCCCTTCTATCATCCACTCCTCAAAATCACAGTGGTGGAGCGGTAGCATTGTTGCCTCACAGCAAGAGGTTCTCCTTTTTGATTCTCAGCTGGAGTGCCTTCTGTGTGGAGGTTGCATGTCCTCCCTGCATTCGTGTGGGTTTTCTCCGGGTACTCCAGTTCCCTCCCATGTGTCAAAGAGATGTGTCTGGAGAATTTTTCCCTAGGACTCTGCTGAAAATTGGCTCTGTTCCAAGTTGGACTTTCCCAGTAAACAAATGTTAAATAAATAAAATAAAAAATGCCTGTAGCACAAACCAAACTATTAGGTGTCACTATTGACACCTGCCTCAAATATGACATACACATAGCCCAAGCTACAAAAAGGTGCACATCAAACTTGGCTCCCTATACAGAGCCAAACAAATCCTCCCTCAAACCACCAGTCTATAGCCAAAACATATCTATTTTCCACACTGCTATACACCCCCCCCCATTTTTTAAAACCTTAGAAAAACAAAAATAAACTAACTAGAAAGCTGTTAATAAAACTGGAAGGTCTGCCATTAACCACTCAAATACAGCACATTACTGCTAGAGCTAAAATGGCTAGAATGACCTCATCTTTTAATTCAACCAGCTAACTTTCTCCGACTCCATCATTCACCAGCCAGACAACTGCCTCGCACTTGCAAAACTGATTCAACCACATGATCACAGTAATAGAACATTGTAATCATACAACAAACTCCTACTAAAGGTATACAAATCTAACAGTAATTTTGGTGATTCTCTGTACTCTAGACAAATATTACTAATCTGGAACTCCACCTTCCAACACATAGTCAACAGTTCCAGCATTCCTAAGTTCAAACTTCTCCTTAAGGAACACCTCACCAGAAATTGGTGTTGCTCTTGCTCTACCCCAGGATGTCTCTCTCAGATCTCTACAGAATCTCCCCCTCCTTGCAACTATTTTTTTTATCTTTCTGCTTAATCAGGCCATATCCTCCACTCCTTAACAACTAGTCATTTTAGTCTTATTTCTCCATTGCTCTTACATATTACATACATTACATATTACACATTACATACAACCCTGCTCACACCTATCTACTTAATACTAATAGATATAGTGTGCTTTCTTATAAATACAGCTGGTTACTATGAATGAGTTCAATGTGTTATATTTCTCATTTATGCAGAACATATCATACTGTTAATGTATTAATGTACAATGTGTACTAACTGTACAGCAAAAATGTCTCCTTTTTTTTGTATAATTGTTAGTTATTGTACCATAGATTTATATTTTGATGCTGAAATTGTTTAAAAAAATCTTTATGGAAGTACTGGAGCTTTTCTCCCCAGTTGTCTGCTGAAAATGGGCTACACGCCCAGTCAGACATTTCCAGTAAACAAATATAAGATAAATAAATAAATAATTAATTAAAATCAGAATACAAGTAAAACATCGTGCAAAGAAATTAAAGCACAATATATAAACAGAAGAAGACAATGCAGCAACTGCCTCATGTACACAGACAACCCTCTACTCTGACATCCCAGCACTCAGACTTACAAGAGATGAACTTATATATACAAACTGGAAGCCATGCACTCTCAAGCCAAGACCGGAATAGCTCTTCAAGAGGAGAAGGTTAACACCTGCACCACACCACATGCAACACATAGCCCTCCAGAACACCCACCATCACAGCTCTCACATAGAAACACAAACTACACACCCACCTTTTGGGGAGGCTCTCAATATAAATCTACCCAAACAGCAGAGACCTCCAAGGCAGAAATGCACTCAACCACCACAACACAGCACAAACCACAAGACACATAGCTCACCTACACAGAGTGCCCCTCAACCTAAGCCACTAAGGCAAAACAACTTGCCCAATACACTAATCATAGGTGACTCGATAGTGAGGCACACTGATGTCCCACTCACTAGGTTGAATAAGGAGAAGGTAACAGTCAGCTGTCTGTCAGGTGTCAGAATCCGACACATAACACATGCACTCAGGTCACTCCACAACAAGTACAAGTATGATTCTGTCACTGTCCATGTTGGTGTGAATGACCTGAGACACTCCTCCCTGGACTACATGAAAAGAGACATGGAGGAGCTCTCGGATTATGTGGCCTAGGCAGGTATGGCCCTAGTCCTGAGCAGCATTCTACCATCACCCAGAATGATACCACAGTACAAGCAGAAAATGACTGACTTCAACAATTGGCTAAGTTTCTGGTGTCATTATAAGGGGATCCAGTATCTGTCTGCTTGGGATGACATGATTGACAGACCTTGATGCTTTGACAGAGATGGCCTGCATCTGTCACCCCTGGGTTTCCTGATACTGGCTAAGGCTCTTGCCACCCATATAGTGCCTTTTTTATGCAATGTTCCAAAGAGCAAATTACCACTGTAACAGCTATAAATAATTGCAGTCTGAGAGTCATGCTGTTCAATGCTAGAAGTCTAAATCTCAAGATGTACTTGCTCAAAACATTCTTCAAAATGGAGAACATAGACATTTGTGCTGTAACAGAAGCAACAGAAAGCACCCCTGCGCTACGAGGCTATAACTCATTCCACACCTTTCGGCCCCAGAACATGGACCAAAGCTCCAAAGGTGGTGGTGTCTGCATATTCATAAAGGGTATACACACCTTCAGACTAGTAGCCCAGCATAACGTATCTGAGATACTTCAGGTACAACTAACTCTGGGTAAGATGGTGACAGGTCGTAGCCTGCTATAGGTCCCCATCCATGTCCCAAGGCTCTCACTCCATGTTCCTAAGCACCCTGGAAACTATTAGGGTCCAACCCAACACTCTCATACCAGGTGAATTCAACTGCCCCTCCATCAACTGGGAAAAATACTCATGCATCAATACACTGGCCCAACGCTTCTTGGAATTCATCATTTCCAATGCCCTGGACCAGTACATTCTTACCCCCATCAGAGAAAGCAACATTCTTGACCTGGCTATTACTAACATGGGAAAATGTTTCTCTACACCAATAGTCAATGCCTCCCTGATTAGATCCGACCACAAACTAATTGCCATGGAAATCCACATCTCACCCACACCCTCTGCAAAGGTAACCACCATGAAAAACTTTGTCAAAGCTGACTTTGGGCACCTAAAAACAGAGGTGGCTAACTTCATGGCACCCATGTAAATGGAAAATAGATGCACGACTGCCGAATTATACACCACTGCACTGTATGAACATGTACATAAATGCATGTAACTAACCATACCCAACAGAACCAAGCTCTCCTCCAAAAAAAGGAAGCCGATCTGGTGGTCCCCTACCATTAATAAACTCTAAACAGTAGGAAGAAACTGTTGCAGAAAAAGGTGAAGTCCCAAGACTGGAAAAACTTTGTTATTAGCCTCAACAAAAAGTTGAGATCCCTCATCAAAACGTCTAAAGCCAGCTCTGAAGGCAGAATTGCGGCACAAAGCCTTCTATGGTTATATCAAGAATCTCCATAGCAATACCCAGGTTTGCTCTGAGTTACTGCACAATGATACCTCCTATACTGAGTCAACAGATATTGCCAACATACTGGCCGACAGATTCAGTGCCAACTTTACCCCTCTCTCCACCTCTAAAGGACCAATCACAATACAAGAGTAATCTCTTTCAACCAGAATTACTGGAGCACAGGTTAAAGCTGCATTGTCCAAGGCCAAGAATACAACTTCCATGGGACCTGACAGTATCCCTGGATGTGTTCTACATGAACTACAAAGTGAACTGGCACCACATCTGTGTACCCTGTTCAATCACAGCCTCAGGCTTTGTCCCTACTCAATGGCACACTGCTACATTCATCCCTCTCCATAAAGGGGGAATGACTACAGACCCTGGGAATTATTGCCCCATTAAACTGATGAGTCTGATATGTAAGGCTATGGAGCACATCATCATGGACCTAATTAACAAGGATATATGGAATGTCCAAACTCTAGATCCCACGCAATTTGTTTTTGTGAAAGGTTAATCATGCCTGCTCAACCTGGTTGACTTCTTTGAGTCAGTCACCAGAGCTGTGAATGAGGGCAAGGCAGTTCATACAGCCTACCTCAATCTGGTCAAGGCCTTTGATACCATTCCCCACTCAGAAATCATAGAAAAACTCACTAAGCTAGGCATCAACCAGTATATCACTAGGTGGTTTGCAAATTGGATCATAGATAGAACCCACAGTGTGAAAGTAGTGGACTTCAAGTCAGACTGCCAAACAGTCATGAGTGGAGTTCCACAAGGATTGGTCCTGGATCCTCTCCTGTTTTGCATCTACTTCTCAGAAGTCCAGGCCAACATAAAGGAATTATGGCTGACCAAGTTTGCAGATGACTGCAAGTTGGGAGCCATTATTAACTCCCAAAATGATGTACACATCCTACAAAAAGGCCTCACTGAGACCAATGACTGGTGTTGAAACCATGGCCTTAAGCTTAATGCCAAAAACTGCGTCGTCATCCCCTTTGTGAAAAACTCAGTTCCCACTAATTACCACATCGATGGGAGCCCACTAAACACTGAAAGCATTAGAAGAGATCTGGGAATACAGGTTGACAGCAACCTCTCTTTTGACCACCACGTTGCCACTGTGGTCAGAAAGTCCTTCTATGTGGCCCGGCCCATCTCATTACCAAGGGTTTTCATCCAGGAAGAAAGAGGTTATCATCTCTCTCTACTCATCCCTCATTAGGCCAATCATCAAGTACAGTGCCCGTTTGGCATGTACCTCACTAAGCACATGCAACAGCTGCAAAGGCCACAAATGTACCTCATGAAGAGGATCATAGGCCTTAAACATGTCATACATGGACAGACTCAAAAAAACTCCAGCTATTCTCTGTCTCACATCATCTACTAAGAGGCGATCTCTGCTTGACTTACAAAGCCATGTCTGACCCAGCTCTGTTAGAAATGCTACATCTAAATAAACCCCAATCCCTCCACACCACATGCTCCAGAGACTTACCACAATCAACAGAACATGCTGGAGGGACAGGTTCATAACCCAGAGACTGCAAATGCTCTGGGATAGACTTCCCATACATGTAAAGCAGAGCACCTCACTGCCCCTCTTCAAGAGAAATCTTGATGAGTGGATTGGAACTAGAAAGTTCACCCCTGGGATCAGTGCAGTGGCTCTACTTGATAGAGGCACTGGAAACTAACGTCAGGCGGCATAATGCCAAGGCACCTCTATAGGCTAGGCTTGTAAAGGCCTCAGGGCCATTAACCTAGTACACACCTATGAACCTATGAAGCAGTACAAAATAAAAGAAAGGAAAAGCAAACTAACCTTTCCCTCACAGCAAATTGTGTCAGAGTCTGGATGAGCTTTTCCAGTTTATTATATGAAATTGTGGCTTGACAGCAAGTGTAATTCATTACCTTTTTTCATATATCATCAATTTTAACAGGAACTAAGAGGAATAGATCTAAAATTTGAGTCAAAGTTAGGGAAAGTGAGATAGGTTAAGGATGGGGGATGGGAGTGTAAACCACCTTAAAAAAGTGATACAGAAAGAATAGTGGCAGAGAACCTGTTCTGTTAATTTTTGCAATAGATTAGCAGATTACTAGATAGAAGAAAAATGATCTAGCCAACAATATTGATTGCATTGACATGTATATGTCTGTTTACATGTACTCTTTGTAAAAGTACCAGCATCTAGTTCAAACATATTAAAATATCAGAACAGCAGCATTCATACACTATCTTCAGCAAAACAGATTGAGCAAACTGTGTAAGGTTACACTGATGTGTTTTAATACAGATCCCTTTTAGAGGAGTTCAAGTACTTTGTTTTCACTCCAGTTTCTATTCACTTTTTCTCAGCCCCAGCAGAGTTGGTTCAAATCTAACAGCTACTCTTCAGAGAAGACGCACTTGGCAGGACAGCCTCTGTCATGTGAAGCTGAGTATAATGGACTCTATCAGAGAAGAGCAGGAAAAAGGCTGCTGTCACATGAAATGGAGCATTCAGGTGGCATTGCACATGCTCAGAACATTTATTGTGGCACTCTTTTCAATAAATCTCATCTCTCATACACTTGAAAACAACTTACATAAGCATACTCATTTAAACTTCTTCTTTTCCCAGTAAGGAGTCGCCACAGCAGATCACCTGTCTGTTCATGGTTGACAGTGGAGTTTTACAGTGTTGAGTTGCCAGACCAGTGCCCTACCTTCCACAGAAGACACACATGCACGTACTCATACCTACGGCCAATTTCGAGTGTCTAATCCACCTACAGCATGTCTTTGGGATGAAACCGGAGCACTGGGAGGAAACCCACGCAACCACAGGGAGGACATGTAGACTCTGTGCAGAAGGCACCCCACCCAAGGATTGAACTGAAGAACCTCTTGCTGTGAGGCAGCAATGCTAACCGCTGCACCACCTTGGCTGCCCTAAACATAAACTCATTTAATAATCAGTTGAAATGCATTAGTTTCTCTCACTTTCATCTGTACTGCTGTTTGTGTTATGCAAGTATTAAAAATAAAAATAATCTATCTTTTTAATAAAGTTACATCAGTCTTGAATATATGAATGGGCTTTTGGTTAGGATGTTGAACCAAATTTAATGCTTTCATTTCAGTTCTATGGATTAATAGAACAGTGGAGTACATTTATAGCTATCACCATTTGAGAGCACAGTAAATGAGTGTCTTGTGAAAACTAGCAGGAGTTTTGGAAGAAAATAAGAAATGAGTCAATGCTTAGTACATCTGATTATTTGCTCTCATGCATTAAATATAAGGCCTGTAGCTTTGTTCTGCTAAGTGTAATCTCACAAGAATGTACGTGTAGCAGTACTTCATTCTTCAATAAATTCTATAATTGCAGCATGCAGAAGTGAAGATCCTTCCCAAGAAAACTAAAAATGACATGTAGTGCCTAATCTTCAGCCTTATCTACCTAATTATGACATGCTTCTACACATTACATACTGGGCTTTTCTTTGGGCCTTCCTCTCCAAGAATGTGCCTGAGGAAGTTTGTCAGTATATAATTACAGCTAAATTCTATGGTATAGTGATTATTGCTTTTGCTTGACATGCAGAAGGCCCTGTGTTCATTCCCCAGTGAAACCTTTATTTTTGGGGTTGAGAATTAGCATAACAGTTAAGGTGTTTACTTTACAAACACAAAGTACAGAGTCTGAGTCTCACATTTGGGCAAAAGTGGCTTGACGAAAAGTGGCCCACAAGGGCAACTCATCTAGTACTTACCTATGAAAAGAATCATTGAATTACATAGACTCTTAACTTGGCGATGTGTATGAGAATATTTACACACTTGCATACACATACAAACAATCACACATAAATTAATATAAATGTATATGTATACATATAGATGAAAATAACACATTGACACCTGGTTCCTGTATATTCCATATATCCTTTATCATATACGTTTTTTTTTAATTCTTGATTTCTGACTACTGTTTATACTGTAAAACAAGTGAAATTTACAGAAAATGAGCAAGTACAAAATATGTGATTTCATTTCTTATTTCTTTGTAAATTGAAAAAGAATTGAAAAGGTCATGAAATGAAATTAGAACACATGTTGAAGCATATCTGGAGTTAAATCATTTTTGGTACTTATGTATTATCGCAACCACATTTTCAACATGCGATAAATCTTCATGTTTGACTCAAAGTATGTCTGTTAACTGTAAAAGGTTGCTGTAAAGTGTTACTTGCTGTTGTGGGATATTGGTAATTGGTTAGGAAGAGGAATAAGGGGAATATTTCTGTTTGTATGTAGTGTCCTTTACCGACGTCAGGTCATGAATAATGCGATCGACATGCCTGCTCCTTGTCAATACGGTCAAGAATGATGGTTATTTTATTGCAGAACATGTTGTTGAATGTGTACTACTAAGAGTGGGAAACAAACTTCATACAGCAAGTGAAGAATGGGGAAAAATTTACACACAGCACTTGCAATCATGGCAGTAAATTAAAGTTTGTACATTGCAACTGTAAGCAAGAAAGAGTACATTCACACACCTTCCCAGGATCAGAAACCCTGCATTCCTAGTTCTGAATTTACTCAGTAAGCTACTGAGGAGTGTACAGGGTGAATTTTGGTCGGCAATAATCATGACAAGTACATTTGCCTGTAAGGAGTAGTAAGTAACACATTTCACAGGCTTTGAAAAGCGGTGCTTCTCTTGTTCAGACCATGGTGAGTTTGAATTTCTCGTAACATTTACGACTGTAAAGCAGCAGTCATGTGTTTACTTCGGCCAAGGGCACTACCTGCAAACAGCAAATTTGCCATGTTTCCTGTTCGTATGTGCAACACAGTGTGACCCAAAACTGGTTAACAGTTTACAGTACCCTTCTTCCATTAACAGACATAGTTTTGTGCAAAACAGTGTAAAGTATACCACCTCTAAAATGTGGTTGCGATAATACGTAAGTACCTAATTTTTAATGTATACCATCTTGATAAATGATTTTGCTGGATACAATCACACTTATTTGTTTAATAAAGTTTTTTTTTTCTTAGTCATTCACAAAAACAGAAGGGCATATATGTAGAAATACTATTCATTTTGTATATAATTCTCTGCCAAATGTGTTTAGATAGCTGGATTCACTTTTATCCTCTGTACTGTGCACCAGGCATAGGAGGATGGAATACTTTTTCCACTGTACTGGCAACTGCAGGATTCATGCACAGAACTATATATGCACCAGCATTCATTTGGTGTACGGCAGAGTGAAGCATATGGGAAAACCTAGTTACGTCAATGACACACTGAACTTCTCAGAAATTATACCTCAAAGTCTTATCTATAAAGGTTCATCTGTTTGCCCTGCAGAAGTTCGTGCTCCTTAAGTCATAATGAGATTAATGTTTGCCATTTCCTATATATCTGCAGAACTGGCAGAAAAGTAAAGCACCATAGAAGGGAAGTTAAAACCAGATACTGTCTTATGTAGTTTCTTAACAACAATGTGTAAGCTGAAATAGTGCCAGCAGAACAATTGAATAAGAGCAGTGTTGTCAAGCACAAACAGCTTGTCATCTGACATAAAGTATCCTGGCAAGACCAGTGTCTAACCAGTACATGGTACACAAGCAGTCATTATACAATTCAGTGGACAGAGGTGCCAGACCAAGGTCACTGTGCCAAAATTACTGTATAATGCAAATAATGTACCAGGATCCTGGAATAGAGTGAACATAGTGTGCCAAGCTGATATCTCGCATTGCCTTACAGGTGACAAACATATCCCTATTCTTGCCAGGTGAAGAGAGGCTTTATGGAGCAGACAGCCAATATCCTAGCTGACAGTTCAAACTTGCACAGCACTGGTTATTTAACTCATATTTTATATTGGCAAGCAAGGCCCCTTAAACTCACACCATGCAGAGTGCTTCAGTAGTGCTTACTCTCATATTACAGTTCCAGCTTCATATCAAATTGTCAGTTGTGAAAATGAAGGTCTATTTTATGTTCAAATAATCAGGCATGATGTTCTAACCATATACACTGCATCTGTTTGTAACCATTTAATGCACCCAGGCACAATGCAATGTGGAAACTTCATTATAACCTGCTGAGAATGGTGATAATGAACCTTATGGGTACAAGTGTGTCTTTCATGTCTTCAGACTATGGGTTTCCCTACAGTTGCATTTCTTGACAGATTGCACTATTAGGGTAGCCATACTCCCTTGATGGCAATCAGTTTGGCTATGCAGGAACACCTATCAGACCACATGCATGGTGTTAAAGGTAACAGCTTGTTGATCACCATGAGAAAGGTCACCTGGCCACTGCAAAATAGGATGCATATTATAGGAGGGTTAATGCTCCTGTGCTGTATGGGAGAAGATGTTGTTAGCATGTGTCAAAAGGAAATATTGCCAGCGCAGCTATCTGGAATTTTGTAAAAAGTTATGTGTTATTTATAAATATTAATATGATTTATATAGAAGTGTGACAGAAGGAGATACTGCTAGCCAGGCTATCCAGAATTTTGTAAGTGGTTATGTGTCATTTGTGAATGCCAACATGCTTCATGTAAGATACTTGTGCTACAACTGTGTCAGAACTGTATGCTATGTACTGAGGTAAAATGTAACCACAGCATGCTCTGCTGGCTTGGAACAGAAATGTATATAAACTATTGTAATTGTATAGATATATATGTTTTAACAGTGGGAACTAGAACATAGAGAGCTAGCTTGCGAAACTTCAAGAAAAAAGTTGAAATTAAATTGTTTTATGATTGTGCTACAAAAGTTAGTTTTAATGCAGCAAGGAGACATGATGCCTAGAACTAGGGTGCCTTATGCATTGCTTTGTAAGTGTTTTATTGTTTTACCTCTTCCAGCAGTTGCAAAGATCTGAGAGATATGAATTTTTACAGGGAGTTGCTAAAATGCTGATAGTTTCTGACAATGTGGTTTCTGCTTGAGAACTAAAGCCAAGTGGCAAAAAGTGATGTCATCCAAGCTAACACAGCAATAATATTTGACATTAATTTAAGAACTGTCTGAGAGATTGAGAGAGAGAGAGAGAGAGAGAGAGAGAGAGAGGACATCCACTAACCACTTCTGCATGCTTGTTGTTCTGTAAGTAAATTTTTAAAGCATAGTAACTTTAGATTCAGATAGGACTACATGAAAGTATAGCTTAGATATTTTCTTTATTTATTTGAGACTGTCCTGCAATGTTATTTTAAATATTTCCTGTGATTTTGAACTCTGA
>NC_056732.1:1680238210-1680253210 GCF_019279795.1 Protopterus annectens | reverse complement strand
ACTGAATGGTGCACAGTGACGGTTATCCCACTCCACAAAGGGGGAGCCACCACGGATTCCAGGAACTACCACCTCATTAGCCTAACGAGCCTGGTCTGCAAGGTTATGGCATCATGGAACTTATAAACAAAGACATTGGTCATCTCCAAACTCTGGACCCTACCCAGCTCAGGTTTGTAAAAGGCAGATAATGTCTCCTAAACCTGATAGGCTTCTTTGAAGCAGTCACCAAAGCCATAGACGAGGGTAATGTGGTTCACACAGCCTATCTAGATCTCTTTTGACACCATCTCCCACTCTGGAATTATAGATAAACTCACTAAACTAGGTATAAATCCCTATGTCAAGATGAGTTTCCTACTGGCTCACTGACAGAACCCCGCACTGTGAAAGTAGCAGATTCCAAATCCAACTTCAGACCAGTGACAAGTGGAGTACCACAGGGATCAGTCCTGGGTCCTCTCCTGGTTGGTATCTACTTTTCTGAAATACAAGCTAACACAGAAGGTCTTTGGCTAATGAAGTTCGCAGATGACTGCAAACTAGGAGCCATAATCAAAACTCCTAATGATGTGGACATCCTACAAAAGGGCCTCACTGAGACAGATGCCTGGTGTCAAAGTCTCAAGCTCAATGCCAAAAAGTGGATTGTCATCCTCTTTGGTAAAAACTCTGTACCCATGAGCTACCACATAGGTGGTAGTCTACTTAACAATGAAAGTGTGATAAGAGACCTTGGGACACAGGTGGACAGTAGTTTCTCCTTTGATAATCACATCTCTACAGTAGTCAGGAAATCCTTCTACATGGCACACCTCATCACAAAAGGTTTCTCATCCATGAAAAAAGAGATAATTGTTCCCATCTACTTGTCACTCATTAGACCTATTATAGAGTACAATGACCCTTTTGGTATGTACCTCACAAGACATCTACAACAACTGAAAAGGCCACAGAAATACCTCACAAAGAGTATTACTGGCCTCAAACAGATGCCCTACGCAGACCATCTCAAAAAACTCCAGCTTTACTCCGTTGCATATTGCCTGCTCAGAGGTGATCTCTGCCTAACATACAATGCTATGTCAAACCCAGAGCTGTTGGACATGCTCCACTTAAAGAAATCCCAATCCCTCTGAGTTACACGCTCTAGGGACCTAAACCTTGTCACTACAATAAAAAGAACATGCTGGCGGGATAGATTTCTGTCCTAGAGACTTCCCATACTCTGGAACAAACTACCTATCTATATCAAACAAACTCCTCATTAGCACTCTTCAAGAAAAATCTTGGTGATTGGATGGGAAATAGGAAATTCACCCTGGGGATCATCTCTGTGGCTCTGCTTGACAGGGGTACAGGAAAATAATTTTCTTCGGTGGCGTAAGCCAGGGTACCTTTTTGGCTAAGCTTATATAGGCCCTAGGGCCAATTGCCTAGTACCTTCCTATGTACCTATGAAAACTTCACAGTAAATAAACTAAAAGCAAAATTCATGATAATATCAGGAAGTTAACCTTTGCATATAAGACTAATGTGGCCTTTTACTATAGACAAGACCAGCTTTGCACCATCCTGCTCCAAAAATGTCCAAGACTGCAGGCCTTTCCCAGATATTAACTACAGCTATTCACCAAAGTTACTTCACCAAGAATGACTACAAATCTTGCTCCAAATGGGTGGGCATTTCTGCACTTACATGCTCTTCCTCCTCACTGCTTCTCAGATGAAGAACCAAATTCCCCGAGTCTAACCCTTTAGGCTGTTTGCTTATATACAGCTTTAACTGTCAATCAGTGTCTTGTCAGCTGACTAACTGCCAATCAATGTCTTCTTAACTGAAGAAGTAATACAAAGTGCTGCCTACCTACATACCATGCAACTTTTCCCACACTGCAAAACACCTTTTTAGATTCACTACCTATTTTCCAGACCCAACATCTTGCAATGTAACCCAATTCAAGTGTAACTTGCTATTTGCTTTTTTTGGAACTTGTGAATATAGATCCCAGATGAGGAGACTGGGAAAATTGGTTATATTATAGGGTAACTTGGTGGGAGTTCAAATTGAATGCTTTCACTGTCCCAGGCTTGAATGATTTTGTTTCAGTCAAACCTATTTTAATGTGTAGGGCATCAAAACTTTGAATGCAGGTTTTTATGTATATTTGTATTGTTATTAATCAATTGGTTCATAATTATAATTCATTAACATTTTTTCATATTTGTATATCTTTATATAACTTTAGTGTATGAATATACAGGTTATGCATTTGTACATTTACATACTTTTATATTTTATATGTTTATCTTTTAGTAATGCCGTACAAGAATATTGGTTGTAGTTTCTAGTAAAAGAAATGTTCTTGTTATATACTTTGGATTACATATGTTGATTGACATTACAGGTTTTTGAATGTTTTTTGTCTCTTTATGATAGGTAATTCAACTTAATTCAGCTTTGCTTTGTCATAATTGGTTCAGTATTTTTAATCTGTTTCAGCTCATTTTTGTACTGAATTTATATGTGTTTTATCCTTTTTGTAATTGATAATCTTGGATGGATAGTTTCCCTTTAAATTGGATTTTTTAGGCGCCACTTCTAATAACCTCTTAAGGTATTTAAGTGTTGTCTTTGTGAATGACTTTTATTCTGAGGAAGTCCTGATTACAGTAGGACGAAAGTGCTTAATAATATTTTTTTCTTATTTGGTTAATAAAGGCTTTTGTTTTTATTTCATGAACTGTGGTTTCATCTCCAATGTGTGTACTTTGACATCACTGCTTGGTATATTTTGGTTATTTGTTTCCTTTGGTAGTTTTCTGCCTTACTGTATCAAGTGTAACTTGGATAATTGCATGGGGTGCAGAAACTTCATTCTGGCTTGTCTGATGGACACAGGTAGCCTATAAATGGTTCTATCTAATATCTATCTATCTGTCTATCTATCTATCTATAGGTCTACTTCATAACATTGAAATTTCATAATATTGAATTTCAAAGCATCTAAATCCTAAAACATTGAAAACCCAAAGCATTGAAAACTCAGAACATTGAAAGTGTGCTTCATAACACTGAAAACTACAATGCATATGCAAATAACATCTTCTCCACCTATAACACCTAACTAACAAACACACTTTCTACTACATTTCTGCAGTCTGGCAAGCCCCCCTGCACCACCCACACCCCTGTAAATTAAATATGTCAACTCCAACATCGCACTACAGTGGAAAAAAGTTAATTTCCTAACCTCACTGTATATACTGAGATTAGGAAATTAACATTTTCCACTGTAGTGTGATCTTGGCGGGGGCTGCAAGGGGGCTTGCCTCCCTGCAGAAATGTAGTAGAAAGTGTGTTTGTTGGTTAGGTGTTGTTGTAGGTGGAGATGATATTATTTAGTTGGGCGGCACAGTGGTGCAGCAGTTAACATTGTCGCCTCACAGTAAGAGGTTCTCGGCTGGGGTGCCTTCTGTGTAGAGTTTGCATGTTCTCCCTGTGTTCGCGTGGGTTTCCTCTGGGTACTCCAGTTTCCTCCCACATTCCAAAGACATGCATCTGGAGCGTTTCTCCCCGGGCCTCCTCTGAAAACAGGCTCTGTGGAACCTAGTCGGACATTCCCGGTCAACAAATGTTAAATAAAATAAAATAAATAGTTGTGCAATATAGTGTTCAATGTTATGAAGCACCTTTTTAGTATTCTGAGTTTTCAGTGTTTTGGGTTTTTAGTGTTTTGAATTTTAGATGTTATAATTTCCATGTTATGAAATTCAACATTATGAAATTTCAATGTTATGAAGTATATAAATGTATAACCCAGCAACTGGGGATGCACAAGGCAGTGTATTTCTTCATGGTGGTCCTAAGCAAGTGTGGGGTGCATACTATGTGATGTGGATGTAGCATGCATTCTTCTAACAACCAGATTGTTATTATAACTGTTAGTACATGGGAGTTTTGCCTCTAGAGACACTGAATATATTCATCTTTGACATACAGTATTTGTTATATCAGTGGCAGTGCAACTGTCAACATCTGTGTGCCAGCAGCTATAACAATGACACAAGTGTTTGTCTTGTCACAAGTGACTATATCATGACCCACCTCTGCTGGCCCATGCCCAGTTCTTGTTACAAGAGTCTATATCATGACCAACCTCTGCTGCCCCCTGCCCAGTTCTTGTCACAAGAGACTATATCATGCTCCACCTCTGCTGCCACCTGCCCAGTAAAGCATCAGTCATACTAGATACAGGTCATATACAGCAAATAACAGTCCCAACATATAGAGCCAAAGATTTCCTGCCATCTATGACATTAATCTGTCAGGCTTAAATCATCGACTGATCTAAAGTTCATTCATGCATAGTTTAGCAGTTTCCAAAAGTAGAGTCTATGTTATATATTTGAAGTTTCAAAACTTCGAACCTCATATGTTCGACAACATATGAGCGAAGTTTGAAACATCGAAAATATAATAAAAAAATAAAAAAAAACTTACTTCAGCACTCTCAGCAGGGGGGCAAGCCCCCCTGCACCCCCACACTCCGCCTACTTAAATATACCAAATCCGAGATAATACTTCAGTGCAGAAAAGGGAACTTCTCCCATTCTATGCCATATGGAGCTGTTGCTTTTCACCTTCGAACTTTATAAAGTTCGATCATATGGTGACATTCGGACTTTAAAATGTTCGAATAATTAATAGGGACCCCAAAACTAGTCAAATAAATGATGCCATTAATGAAGTGTGCTACAAGGAGAACATGCTGGGCCTTTATAATAGTCCATTATATAATAATTTAGCGTTATTTTAACACATAAACTTATTCAAGAGATGATTTAAATTCATTTAGAAAATGAGTGACCTGTACATCACCAGGCAGGGAGGGTAAACATTCTCCAGCAGGATGTTAATGTACAGGTAATGCCTGCTAAAATGAGTCCGCTGTGGCATTGGGCCTCATAACACCCCTGAGCGTGCTTTATTTACACAGTAACACACACCCTTTTGGGAATTGTTGCTTGCTTAAAATATCAGGAAATCTAAAATTATTAGGGAACTCATTCCACAGTCTTACAAATCTGATGGAAAAGGAGAGCTCACATTTATTATTTATTTGACATTTGTTTACCAGGGTGGTCTGACTGGGCCTTCAAAACCTGTTTTCAGCAGAGACCCGGGGAGAAAAGCTTCACATACAGTACAGTACAGTACAAATACAATACAATCCAATACAATACAAATGACATTAGAAATACTATACACAAAAATAAGTTGAAAGAAACTATGTTACAAGATTACACATCTAGACAATTCTATAGAGTTAAAACATAGATAGTAATTGTCACTCTCACCATATACATAGCCTATGAGTAGATAGTGTCCAAAAGTAGTATGTAGGCAGTGCACTGTATGACATTAATGGTTCTAGTACATGAAAAAATAGGATGTTAGTTTCAGTTAGGAAAATAGAAAGTTAGTGATGCAGAAAGACTTGAGAGAGTTAAGAATAGAGGCATTACTGCTTGAGTAGTAACTTAAGGATATGGTATAGAAACAGCGATGGAGTTAGGAGAGCTTTAGGCTCTTGCAGACTGTGAGAAAGAGAAATGTGACAGAAGAGGATGACGAGGCTAGTGTGGAAGAAGAGGAAAGAGCTGAGCATTAGGCAGGCTTTATGCAGGAGCAGTGTCATGTATTTTTGAGATGATTTTTTTTAAAGAGGCTTTGAAATGGATTAGGCCAGGCATAGACCTGATAGCTAGAGGTAGTGAATTCCATAGTACATAGACAGAGTAAGAATACAGAGAGTGATATGGTTTTCTTGTGGGTTTTGAGATAACTAAGAGATTTTTGTCTTCTGATCGCAGGGATTGATTTGTTGTGTAAGGTGTGACTAGAGTGGCTAGTGCAGGGCAGGCAGTAGGCTTGAAACTAAGTTTATGCAAGGTGACTAGCTGAATAAAGACAAGATGGTTGGGAAGTTCAAGTCATACCTCTCAACCATACTGAGTTTCTCGGTTTTTACCGGTTTTGAGGTCCAAATAATAGGGTGCCACAATTCCCGAGTGGCACCCTTTAATTTCCGATTTTCCCAGGCTCTGTTTTTTAAATTTTCGGCCTTGAGCTGACATCATCACTTGTGCGATGACATCATCCCATGCATAGTCTGTCAGCCTGTCGGAATTGAAAGCTCAAAGCATTTCCGGCTTCGAGCAGGAATTATAAGCTGTGCATTGCAAGCAAACAACTAGCCACCAGGGAATATGTATTTGCGAGCGAACTTACATAAAAACTGTTATTAATTCAGGAACGACGAGCCGAATCCAGGGAATTATTGAGGAAGGGAAGGGAACTCATTACTCATACCAACTGTTATTTGCGAACTGGAATATGCATTTAAGGGAATATTTATTCATGAGCGACAAGCCAAACCCAGGGGACTCAGTGCTGCAAGGCAAGTCACAGTAAGAAAGGCTGTGTTCTACATGAACTACAGAATGAACTGGCACCACACCTAAGTACCATGTTCAATCATAACCTCACCTCAGGCTTTGTGCCTGCTGAATGGCATACAGTGACGGTTATCCCAATACACAAGGGGGTAGCCACCACGGACCCTGGGAACTAGCACCCCATTAGCCTGATAAGCCTGGTCTGCAAGGCCATGGAACGTACTATCAGGGAACTTATAAACAAAGACATTTGTAATCTCCAAACTCTGGACCCCAAAAGGCAGATCATGTCTCCTAAACCTGATAGACTTCTTTGAAGCAGTCACCAAAGCCGTAGACAAGGGTAAGGTGGTTCACACAGCCTATCTAGATCTTGCCAAGGCTTTTGACGCCATCCCCCACTCTGGAATTATAGATAAACTCACTAAGCTAGGTATAAATCCTTATGTCACTAGATGGGTTGCCAACTGGCTCACTGACAGAACCCACACTGTTAAAGTAGCAGACACCAAATCTGACTTCAGACCAGTGACAAGTGGAGTACCACAGGGTTCAATCATGGGTCATGTCCTGTTAGCCTGTACTTCAGAGAAGTAGATACCTAACACAGAAGGTCTTTGGCTAATGAAGTTCGCAGATGACTGCAAACTAGGAGCCATAATCGAAACTACTAACGATGTGGACATCCTACAAAAGGGCCTCACTGAGACAGATACCTGGTGTCAAAGCCACGGCCTCAAGCTCAATGCCAAAAAATGCATTGTCATCCCCTTTGGTAAAAACTCTGTACCCATGAACTATAACATAGGCGGTAGTATACTTAACACCGAAAGTGTGATAAGAGAACTTGGGACACAGGTGGACAGTAGTCTCTCCTTTGATAATCACATTGCCACAGTAGTCAGGAAATCCTTCTAAGTGGCACACCTCATCAAAAAAGGTTTCTCATCCATGAAAAGAGAGATAATTTTTCCCATCTACTCATCACTCATTTGACCTATTATAGAGTACAATGCCCTTTTGGTATGTACCTCACAAGACATCTACAACAACTGGAAAGGCCACAGAAATACCTCACAAAGAGGATTACCATCCTCAAACACATGCCCCTACACAGACCGTCTCAAAAAACTCCAGCTTTACTCCGTTGCATATCGCCTACTCAGAGGTGATCTCTGCCTAACATACAAAGCTATGTCAAACCCAGAGCTGTTGGACATGCTCCACTTAAAGAAATCCCAGTCCATCTGAGCTACACGCTCTAGGGACCTAAACCTTGTCACAATAAACAGAACATGCCGGAGGGATAGATTCCTGTCCCAGAGACTTCCCATTCTCCGGAATTAACTACCTATCTATTCAAACAAAGCTCCTTATTAGCACTCTTCAAGAAAAATCTTGATGATTGGATGGGAAATAGGAAATTCACCCCAGGGATCACTTCTGTGTCTCTGCTCAACAGTGGCACAGGAAAATAAATTTCTTGGGTGGCAAAAGCCAGGGTACCTTTTTGGCTGGGCTTGTATAGGCCCCAGAGCTGATAGCCTAGTACCTACCTATGAACCATTGAGCGTTGCCTAAAAAAGGTAATATGGGGACAGCAAGAGCCTTGGCCAGTATTCAGAAGCATAGGGGTGACAGATGCAAACCATCTCTAGCGATGCAACGAGGCATGTCTATCATGTCATTACAGGCAGACAGAGACTGGATTCCCTTTGAATGACACCAGAAGCTCAGCCAATTGTTGAAGTTTATCATCTTTCTGTTATGTTGCAGTATCATGTAGGTGAAGGTAAGATGCTACTCAAGGTCACCGTCATACCAGCCTGGGCTACATGATCATAGAGCTACTATATATCTCTTGTCATGTTGTCCTGGGAGGTATGTCTCAAATCATTCACACTGACATGTACAAAGAGCACGTCATATATGTACCTGTTCTGGAGTGATGTAAGTGCTTGTGTTATGTGGCGGATCATAGCACCTGACAAACAACTGACAGTAACCTTCCCCTTGTCCAGACGAGTGAGTGGAACATCTGTGTGCCTGACTATGGAGTCACCTATTACTAGTGTGTTGGGTATGTTGTTTTGCCTTAGGGCCTGTTGTGAGGCACACTGCTTTGGTGTATTATGTGTTTTCTGGTGTGTGCTTGGAGGTGCATGTTGCTTGCTTGTCTGCTTAGGAGGACACTCTTTCTTTTTCAGATTAATATTTGTATTCTCTGAGTATGATAATGTGTATTTATGTGTGTGTTTTGCTGGTGCTTATATTGTAGGTCTATGTGAGACTGTTGGTGTTGTGGTTGTATGACCCTACTCCTCTTGACTGTATTGTCCAGTATTGGGTTGACAGAGCTTAGCCACCGGTTTGACCCTGTGTGTGCCAGCATGTGGTGCATCAACCCATATATGATATGTTCATGGCCTATGCATACAATACACTCACAATACACCAAGTATGATAAGCCTGCTGAGGTTAGCAAATGTGAAAAAAACCTTTGGGCAAACTGTCAGTGAGTAATGTCTGTATTGCACCCTGTAACTCCATATTGCTTGCTGAAGTGTAAAGATGTACTTAGTTTGGAATAAGAACCCTGCGCTTGCCAACTGTGTGTGTGTGTGTGTGTGTGTGTGTGTGTGTGTGTGTGTGTGTGTGTGTGTGTGTGTGTGTGTGTATGTGTATGTGTGTGTGTCTCTCCCTGGGGAGAGAGCAACCTTTTGGAGACTACTCACACCCCTTAAAAGTGGTATACTCATCTCTGTCAAGTCTGATGATGTCACCATCCTACAAATATACCTGTGGAAAATTAAAATCTTGATAATGTGTATAGCATGTCATGTAAATGCATGCTGCAATCGTTTCGTAATGTAGTTAGATAGGGGTTTGAATCCTGCACTTGCGGAGTGTATGTGTGTCTCCCTAGATAGAAGCAACCATTTTGGAGACTACTCGCACCCCTTAAAAGTGGTATATTCATCTTGTCAAGTCTGAAGATGTCACCATCCTGCAAATATACCTGTGGAAAGGTGAAATCACAGCAGTGTGCGTAGCGTGTTGTGTAAATGCGTACTGCTGTGATATCATAATGTAGGCAGGTAGGAGTTTGAATCCTGCACTTGCCAACTGTGTGTGTGTTTCCCTGGGGAGAAGTGACCTTTTTGGAGACTACTCATACCCCTTAAAAGTGGTATACTCATCTTTGTCAAGTCTGATGATGTCACCATCCTACAAATATACCTGTGGAAAAGTAAAATCCCAGTGATGTGTATAGCGTGTTGTGTAAATGTGTACTGCTGTAGTATCATAATGTCATTAGGTAGGGGGTTGAATCCTGCACTGGCCGAGTGTGTATGAGTCTTCCTGGGAAGGACTAACCTTTTTGGAGACTACTCACACCCCTTAAAAGTGGTATACTCATCTTTGTCAAGTCTGATGATGTCACCATCCTACAAATATACCTGTGGGAAGGTGAAATCCCAGTAATGTATATAGTGTGTTGTGTAAATGCATACTGCTGTAGTATCATAATGTAGTTAGGAAGGAGTCTGAATCGTGCACTTGCTGACTGTGTGTGTGTGTTCCAGGGGTATGAGAGTGTGTGACACCATTGGTCAATGTGGAGTGGGTTTTGATTTTTCTAGTGTATGACATATCACAATGACAACTGTATGTGCATTACACATGTAAGGTAGCTGTGGGGCAAAGCCATATACATACATGTGACTTTAATTATTTCATAGGTGGGTACTCTGCTTTCTCCATGAAAGCATCTTTTATCTTTGCCTGAGCATGCTGGCGCTTTCCAGACCTTAGGTCACTTCTGTATACTTGTGACAAGCTTAGCCACTGCAGTGATCCCTGGGCTACGTCTTCTGTTTCACATCCACTCATCACGGTTTCTATTGAAGAGTGTGAGAGAGGGTTTATGCTTGAGGTATATTTGAAACCTGTTCCAAAGCAAGCAAAGTCTGGCAAAGGTGACTAATCATTATAGGTGTGAAACAACCTCTGTGGATCTGCATGAAAACCCTTTATTGCTTATGTGCTCCACAGAGGGATTTCCAAAACCCTTTGGTAATGTGATTATCAAAGGAGAGATGACTAAACACATGGCTCTATGTATACATTAGTACCTGTTCCACATTTTTGGGGCTACTACCTATGTGGTACTCTGGGGATACTTTGTTTCCTAGAAGTGGATAACTATGCTTTCTTTGGCTTATAGCTTTACAGCATGAGTTTGACACCAGGTATCTGTCTCTATGATACCCTTTTGGAGAATGTGTGTGTCATCTGGAGAATAAAGTATAGCCCACAGTATGCATTTTCATCAGATGTGGGCAGACATATCCCTACTGTGTTTGCTTGTACCTAAGAAAGCTATATGCCAAACAGGAGTGGTCCCAGGACTGAGTGCAGGTGAATACCACTTGTTACTGGCATAGAATTGTACATGGAGGTTGCAAATGTTATTGTGTGTCCTACATCTGTGCGTCAGTTGTCAGTCTATCATTTAACAATTGTTTATGGTCAGTCTGTTGAGGTTATGTATAATACCAGAATGTGGGATGGGTGTGAATTGCTGGTGAGATATAGCTTGGCTGTGTGGATCTCCCCTCCCTTGCCTATAGCCTTGTTAACTGGCTTGAAGTCTACTAGGTGTAGGAGCCATGATCTGGCCTTTAGAGAACCTAAGAGGGTATGGTGCAGTGTTTGCAGGCTCATAATGTCTCTGTTAATGAGTTCCATAATGCTGTGCTCCATAGCCTTCCAGATAACATTTGTCTGTCTTATAGGGTGAGAGTTTCCAGGATCTGTTGTAGTTCTACCCTTAATCAATTTATGTTAACATTTGCACTGGGTGTGACGAGGGTGTACAGGATTAGGAATAAGTATATTAGAGGGTCAGCCCAGGTTTGAAAGTTAGTAGACCAAGCCAGATAGGCAGGATTAAGTTGGTTTGTACATGTGCTGAGGAGGGATGGAGAGTATATTGTGAAATAGATGCTAAGGATGAAGCCGCCAGGTAACAGGAAAAGAGGAATGCCTAAGATGAGGTTTATGGCTGTGGTGAGAGAGGACATGCAGGTGGATGGTGTGACAGCGCATGATGCAGAGGGCAGGAAGAAATGGAAACAGATGATCTACTGTGGCGACCCCTAATGGGAGCATCCAGAAGGAGAAGAAGAAGAAGACATTGTAGCTCAACCCTTGTGGACTGTGAACACCATTGCCGTGCATCATGTATAGAGGCTGCATCTGGACAGAGTGTTTGGGTGAGTGGTGACTTCATATTTCAGCTTGTGTATGACACAGCCAGGGACACTGTCCAGTACCATTGCCACTGTGGTTTGGACTTTGGTAAAGAGATGTTTTAACTAGAGTGTCTGTGAATCATCAGGTTTTACATTCTTCAGGTCTGGAAATGTGGCCCTTGTGTAATGACAGGGTGGCGAAATCTGCATTCAAGCTGTCTGACAAGAAATTGGTAATGTCAGTCAGATAAGTGTACTTTGTGACCATTTACATTAACTGTGACCCGATCTGAGATTTCCCCTGTAGATTATAAACAACACTAAAGACAGATAGCAACAACAACATCACCCACAGCACAGTATCAACCTGTGTCATACACACACATGCATACTCAAGTTCCAAAATGTATGTAGTACAATGCATATTGACCACCAATAGAAGCTATGGAGTGTTAACACTGGCCAATACAGGGCATGCCACCCTGCCCATGTGTCCAATATGCATGTACATGCAGACAGTGCACCTCCACCATGTTCACAAATGGACACCTGCGAACGTGTGTTGCACACACCCCACACTTACTGTCCACTGTATAACGCATGCCGACACAACTACACACATCAGCCAAGTGGCACATGGGCAAACAAAACACAACTGGACTAAACACTGGTGAAAACAATACAACATTGCTAATTACAGCTTTAATGCATCATGCCTGTTCAGCTACACCTTCAAGGACATCATTACACTTTACTGCTGACAACATGCTACACATCCAATCATTGCTATACTTTATTAAAGTCACCCTGTGTATCAGCACCATGTTAGCCTGTTCCTGCATCAATGTTACAGATGACAGGAGGTGGCACAGGTTTCATCATATTCACAGGTTGTCTTGTTGGTTTGCCAGAGGCCTACACTGAGCAATAGAATCAACATATGTGTGTGTGAGTGTGTGTGTGAGGGCCATGAGTACTGTTATGGTCCAATGTTGCTGTCATGTGTGGGGGTATGTGTTTGCCCTAGATTTCTGGTTTATGTGTGTGTGTCTGCATGCACACAGTTCCAACATGTGGTTGCCATATACGGGGATTTGTGAGACAGTTACAGACTGTACCTGGCAGGCTTTACAGATCACCATCTCTGGCCATGGATACTGAACCTGTGCCTGGCAGGGGTGCTACAGACAGTGTCAGGTACCAATCCAGATTGGGTACTATGCGAAGAGGTTGACAAATGTCCACTGGATCCAGATCCCTGCTGGGACTGGCTAGAGCCACGTGCACGTGGTCTGCTAGGACGGTCTATGGACAGCACCCCCCAACATTGCTGGGGCTGGTACTGGCACTACAGGAGCGGCTGTGACTTTCTGGACATCCACGGTGACCTCCAGCTGGTGATGTTGCTGGCATATGTCCACATCGACATCTCAACTGTCCTGCACTGTCCTGACACATGGACTTGACATTGTGGAGGACATCCAATGTCTCACCCCAACGTCTATCAATGACCTCAGTGTAGTTACGTATGGAACCTGGTAGGTCACGGATACTGTCATTTACAGAGGTGTTATGAGCCCTCTGTGCCCTTAGCCCCTGTCTGGTGTACCTCTCCATTCATGTCTGTGTCTCCATGACAGCCTGGAACATGCGTGTGGTAGAAAGAGGTGTGGCACATCTGCCAGGGGCATGATGACCAGCAGTGCTCTGATGAGAACCTCTGGGCATCTGCCTATGTGGTACCATTCCAAACATCTAGCTATGGTTGCTGTGTCCTGATACATGTGACATAGATACCACACTGTCCTGGCCAGTGCCAACCGTACACTGTCCCTCAGCTAAGGGCAATGGTGATGATGAATGTACAGGCAGTATGACTGTGTGCATGGATGGGGTGGAGACTTGTGTACTGTCAATTGGTGGCCCAACAACAGACCCTGACAAACCTGCCTGTGCCTCAGCACACCTATCCTCATGATCACTGTCTGTCTCAGTGACATCAGGTTTGCTGCTGTACTGAACCAGCCCCACCTCGCCACCTGTGAGAGGAAATCAGGAAACACACTTTAAGACCTGAACATGACTTCAGAACACATGCACACATGCACACATGCACACATCTGTACATGCGCACATGCACACACACAAAACTACACTCCTCCCAAAAGCAGACACACACAACACCAGCAATCACAGAACATACACAATAGCAGGTGATGGTGGGGTACAGTATCACAAGCAAAACAGTCATATCACACATGACAGCATGCAGGAACATGTGTTGCTCAACAGCATGCAGCACAAGTGTAGTCAGTCCTTGTTACTAACAGTATACATGACTTTGATGCATGTGTTTTGTTATTAGGTGATGGCCCTCCCCGTGGAACACAATGCATACATGGACACAACATTGCTGTGCAGGTATTCATAACCCTGTGATGTACTGTGCACCATAACTCACAGGTGTACATACCATTGCTGGATGTGTATCTGTGTGTCAGATATGTATCCAATGCTGATTACAGCCTCTGTGTCTTTAGCAAATATTGTGGACACATTTTTAGCATATGCATGATGAGTATTCACACAACATCATCAGTGGTGCATGGATAATTGATAGAATACCATTTGGCCACATACCCAATGTACGGTACTTATGTTGAGTGTAGGTCATATTGTGGACATGCCAGTCTCATCCACGACATGGCTTGCTAAAACACAACTGCATATTTAAACACTACACATACCCAATATGTGTCATATGACCTAGCCACTCAATAGCATCACAAGACATATATGTGTCAGTTGTGCAAATGGTGATTGCTATGCATACTGTTTAAAGGTGCATATGTGTGCACACACGCATTGTTACGGTGTGTAGAAATGACAGCTATGTGTAGTACTGTGGTTACAATAACTGGATGGGATATAGTACCATAGGCCATTATCATGAAGCATTAGGTGGTCACTCAAGGCTACAAATGTTTCACAAACCAGCACTAATCATGCTGTGCCAGAACTGTACTGCCTTGGCTAAATTCGCCATTTCACAACCAGTTGTTACGTGACTTTGTAAGGATGCCAATAAGGAGCACTCCCTGACATGAATGTGTAGTGTGTTGCACAGTGTTTAAATGCCCCAGGATAGGCCTCTACCCCTCAGGTATATTATGTGTAATGTGTGGATGAGATTTTGGATACTGGAGTGTGTCTTTACAGAGGGTTTGAGAATCCTTTATGTGTAGCATGTTAAAATGCTCTGTGTATGACATAGATGTGT